>NC_082726.1:48324201-48635346 GCF_030144855.1 Hypanus sabinus | reverse complement strand
TTTTGCTGTAGATTCTAGCATCTGCAGTTTCTTGTCTAACAATTGGATAAGAAGTCATTTGTAAGCCTACTAGGAAAACGAGGGGCATAATGGGACAAATGGCCTCCTCATGTGCTGTGAGATTCTTCAAGCCTTGCCTAAAATTGCTTCTGGTTTGCAGATAACTCTCTGAGCCAGCAGGTAGGGAGCAGACACCAGCTCCCACACAGCCATGTCTGAACCACACCATTGTAGCATTGAGTCACAGAACACTACAGTACCGAAACAGGTCATTCACCTCCTATAGTCCATGCCAAACTATTAATCTTCCTAGTTCCATAGACCTGTACCTGGTCCATAGACCTCCCATACCATGTACTTATTCAAATTTCTCTTAAATATTGAAATCAAACCTGAATCCATCACTTCTCCCTTAGCTCATTCCACACTCTAACCAGTGAAGAAGTTTCCCTTCATGTTCTCCTTAAACATTTCACCTTTCACCTTTAGTTGTAGCCTTACCCAATCTCAATGAAAAGTTTCCCTATCTATAACCTGTCATAATTTTGATACCTCTGGTAAACCTACCCTCATTCTCCTATGCTAGTGAATAAAGTCCTCACCTTCCCCTATAAATCAGGTTCTCAAGTCCAGGCAACAACCTTGTAAATTGATGTCATTCCTGGAGGTAGGTGACCAGCACGCAATAATCCAAATTAGGCCTCACTGTAATCTTATAGAACACTAACTCCTGTACTCAGTATTTTGGTCTACGAAGGCCAATATGCTATAAGTTCTCTTTATAATTCTAACTACTTGTGACACCACTTTCAAGAAATTATGGGGCTGTATTCTACCCTCTGTTCTACTGCACCTTTCAGTGCCCTACTGCTCACCATGTAAGTCTTACTGTAGTTTGTCCTTTCAAAGCACAACACCACACATCTGTCTGCATTAAATTCCATCCGCCATTTTTTAGGCAATAGCATGGTAGTTAAGTTACTTGAGTCGTGTCCAGGGACCACAGATCATGAATTCAAATCCCATCATGACAGCTGGATAATGTAAACTAAAGTATCTAAATTGAGGTACCTCTGATGGTCTGGATTGAATATGAATGTTGCATCCTAGCTGTCATATCAAGTCAGGACAGTAAAATATGAAGAGCTCGTGCAGCAGACTCCCCCTCTCCTCGCAGCTGATGAATCCAAAGGAACAGAAAAGGCCAATACCGTTTGGCACCAGTGGCATCATAGGAGATGTCAGTCAGTGTTGCACTCAGCATAGGACTGCCTTATGGACCCCAACTCCAGATTTTCCCCCAGGGTTTACTTCCAAAGCTTTCACCATGAATAGGTATAGCCACAAGTCAACAGAGGTTTGAGATGGGAGTTCTTTTTCTCCATGATGAGCTGCCAACCACGGTCCACAAGCCCCACCTGCCTGAGGCCACTGGTTTTAAGGTGCCAGTAACCTGCTTCTCCTGTTATTAGAAATGGTTCTGCTGGACTTAGTAGCTAAGCCCCATATGAAGGCCAGGAACTGGACTGAGCTGTCAGAGGCTATTTGAGATGCACGCCTTGGAGAGTATTTAATAGGTAGTGGGAGCTTATCCCCACTACGCAACCCCACCATAACTAAATAAATCTGCAATAAAAAAAACAATGTTGATAACACCAACTGCTACCACATACTGTAAGGGTGGAATGGTAGCATAGCAGGTAGCCCAATCCTTTACACTGCCAGCTGTAAAGGTTCAATACTTGCCGTTGTCTGTAAGGAATTTGTACATTCTCTCTGTGACTGCATGGGTTTTCTCCATGTGCTCCAGTTTCCTCCCACATTCCAGAGACCTACAAGTCAGTGTTAGTATGTTGTGGGCATGCTATGTTGGTGCTGGAAGCATGGCATTACTTGAGGGCTGACTGCAGCAAATGGTGACGGTTGACACAAATGGTACATTTCACTATATGTTTCGAAGTACAAGTGGCAAAGAAAGCTCATCTTCTTTAATCGTGACCACGTTACTATAAAACTCCACTTGCACATCCGTGCACATTCTGCAACCCCCCCCCCCCCCCCCAACACCTTGCTCTGGAGCTGCCAGTGTGGTTGAATCTTAATTGTCCATTGAGCAGCCCTGAGGACAATAGGGAAGGATAGGTGCCAGCTGGCCTTGCGAACAACACCACATCCTGTCAACAACTGAGCTGAAAAAGCAACTATCAACTGAAAACTCACGGTGGAGGGGGAGTGTGAGGTTAAAAGCAATAAACATGTCAACAAGAACTGCATGTGAGTAAAATACACAAAGCCAAACTCAAAGTTTTGGGTTAACCGTGGTCCCTGAATACACTGAGAGTAACAACGTTGGGATTTGATAAATGATCTACATTGCTCTGCTCCTTCAGATGATCTTAAGGATATTGTGAGGATCACAAAATGTATTACTTCACTGGCTTATAGACATACATGAGGGCTTATTTGTACACAGTAAGATTCCATAAACAGCAAATAACTGATCGAACGGTCCACTGATGTGATTGGGGGGGGGGGGGGGGTGGATTGCTAAGTTATTGGAGAAATTGCTGGTTATATTTCTATAAAACTGTAGAAGTTTCCAATGAATGAACATAACAAGGTTTCACGTTAAGTTCAGTTTGGTAAACAGTAATCTTGGTCATCTACAGCTGCAGGAGGGATTTTCCTATAGGGGAAGGATGTAAATTAGATGCCAAAAAAAGGGATTTAAATAAACTGCTGCTGCCAATTTAGTTCTAATTCTCTAAAATGCTTGCTCCTCTCTCTCCCTCCTTTTCCCTCTCTCTCTTCTACCTCCCTCTCCTTGTCTCTGTCCCCTCCCTCTCTCTATCCTCTCTATCTCCCTCCCTTCTCCCTCTCTCTCTCCCTGCCCTTGTCCTCCTCGCCCTTCCTCCCTCCTTTCTCCCTCTCTTTACCTCCCTTTCCCTAACTCCCTTCTCTCTCTCTCTCCATCTCTCTACCTCCCTCCCTTCTCTCTCTCTCTCTCTCTCCCTCTCCTCGCTATCTGACCCAATTCAGCAGTGAAAGAATGGTGGAAGGATCCAGTCACAGATTGACATGGTAAACAGGGACATCGTCTCTGAATGGCGGCACAAGGATCTTCCTGTTAAACTAGGAACTTGCAACAGCAATTAGCCTCTAATTGAGCTCATGTTGTGCCTTCTAAACACTTCCACATGGGAAAATGATGTGGGTTGGGATTTTAAAAAAGCATTTGTTAGGAAATACACATCACGATTTCTGTGCTTTTGAGCACGTCATTAAAATGAAATCTCTGCAACACATCACCCTTGCCCTGCGCCTTATTTCTCTAAAGACTCCCTTCATTTTGTCTCATTCGTACACACTCGAAATTAGCAAGTTGTTAGTGAAGAAAGAGGCCGTTCAACACATCAATCTCCCGCTGATTCACTGTAAGAACCAGTTGGCTCAGTCTCCTGTACACTTGTAAATTTTCCACCCCTAAACATTTCTCCAATTCCCTTTTGAAACCAGTCTTCAAATCAGTGCAAGTGGTTTTGTTTGATTGGTTTTGAAATCTCTGCCAAATGACTCAGGCCGAAAACATCAATGTGAACTAAGAAAGCTGGAGTTGTCAAAGAGATCTTAAAGCAAAATTAAGATTCTTCACTTGTCCAGGGAAAGTAATAACTCATTTAAATCATTTTAAAATAAAAGATTTTCAATGGCCAATGAAGAAATCGCAAGGCTCCAGTTTCTGGGTCTCAGTGGACTTCAGTGGCCAAAGATCTGAGATCCGCTGTGCACTAGGAGCACATTGGCCCACAGGAAATCATTAAAATTATTAAATAATTTTACTTAAAAGCTTCAAGGGGAGAGGAGGAAGAGGAGGGAGGGAGAGTGGGAGGGGAGAGAGGGGGAGATGGAAAGAAGGGGAGAAGGAGGAGGGGGAGAGAAGGGGAAAAGGGGGAGAAGAGGGAGAAAGGGGAGGGAGACCATCAGAGACAGAATGTGATAAAATGGTGGTCATGGCTGGGAAATGTATTTGGCCAGATGTAACTTGAGAGAGGTATTTTGCACTTAATTTTTATTCAGGCATGCATGCAAATGGTAGTGTAGTGGTCAGCGTAATGTTGTTACAGTACCAGCAACCCAGGTTCCATTCTGCAGCTCTAAGGAGTTCATACATCCTCCTGTGACCATGTGGGTTTCCTCTCACGTTCCAAAGATGCACGTAGGTTTAATTGGGCATTGCGGTCTCACTTAGCAGGAGGGGCCTATTACTGTGCTGTATCTCTAACCAAAATGTCAGATGTAATTGTTGTCAGTTGTGATGAAAAACCTAGAACAGTATACAGATAAGGTAACTTACACAGAGAAAAGAATCATTTAATGAGGGAATGAAAAAACTACAAAAACTTCTGCCAACAGAAGAAAAGGCTACGGTGAGTGAGGGCAGTTCTGCGTGCCTAGCAGAGACATTAGGCAGAATGGCCTGTTTCTTCTTCTATTTCTTATGGTATCAGGTTATTTGCAGTCACTCATAGTTGTGCAGTTACCAGACTTGGATGATAGGGGAAAATACCCAGTCATCCCCATTCTGGGTGAGGCGAGTGTACTTCATAAGGTCTACTTCAGCTTCTTGCTTGCTTTTGTGGTGATTGCGTCGTGGTATCAGACTACTACTTCTGCTTGGTGAGCGACAGAAAGAATATTTATATCTGAGTACCTCCATTTAACTTTCAGAGGAAAATACCTGATTCTCTTTAAGAGCCCCTGATTACAGAACATTTTAATGATTTTGAGTGTTTCATACACAATGGTTTTAATCAGCAGGATGTGCTATTTTAAACTAATGAATGAAATCACAAACTGGAATGAGAGGAAAAGGCCTGTTGTTAATAAATGTACAATCATGAAATGTGCCTCTCCCTTAAAATGAATAATAAATACAACTAACCGGAGTATGTATCCCTGTGGTGAACTACATATACCTGTTTGGACATGCCCCACCTGCTGACTGCTCCTATGGCTCCTCCCACTGACCGTGGCTCCTCCCACTGAACCCGGTATAAAGGCGACAGGGGCCTGAGCCCTGCCCTCAGTCTCCAGGATGTAGTATGGTGGTCAATTGCTGCTTGTTACTTGTTCTTTCTTCCAGTCAATAAAAGCCCATATCTCACCTCATGTCTCAGAGAGTTATTGATGGTGCATCAATCCCCCCTCCCCCTTCACTTTTCTTCTATTCCCCACTTTGGTTTCCCTCTTAACTCTTCTCCTCACCTGCCTCTCACGTCACCCTGGTTTCCCTCCTCCTTTCCTTTCTCCCATGGCCCCTCTACTCTCCTATCAGGTTTCTTCTTCTTCAGCCCTTTACCACTTCCACCTATCACCTCTCAGCTTTTCACTTCAAGCCCCCCTCCCCCATCCACTTATCCACCCCTTCACCCATCACCATCTAGTTTGTATTCCTTCCCCTTTCCCCCTTCTTATTTGGGCTTCTTCTCCCTTCCTTTCTGATCCTGATGGAGAATCTCTGCCTGAAATGTCGACTATTTATTCCTTTCCATAGATCTGCCTGACTTGCTGTGTTCCTCCAGAATTTTGTATGAGGTACTTGACTGGCTTGCAACTGAAAACCTCTCAGGACGTGAGCAGTTTCACTGGTTTGTTACGAAACTACTTCCCAAAAAAGGCTTTCGAGATTTGTCAGAGTTATTACATCAACTTTTATTAAAATAGATCCTCATATCCTCATCTCTCTTCCCAAACCCTATCGTGCATTTCATATTCATAATTCACGATTGTTGAATGTCAGTTCCAGTACCCGCGTGCAAAGAACAAAATAATCGTTACTCCAGATCTGATGCAGCACAAATAAATAATAAGATAAAGAACACAATAATAAAAAAAACAATAGATTTAAATACATAAGATAGCTTATAGACATAGATTGATTGTATGTCCCAAAAGTGACACTAGTCATAGGATTGTCTGTAGGTAATGCGACTGACAGGAAATGATAAAGAAGTACTGTTGGAGAGGTGTGGAGGGGCAATAACATCAGTCACAATGACATTCCTCCAAATTGGGTGCTCTCTTTGTGAAATCTGATGTTCAGTTTAAAGACAAACATTCTATAAAAAGGCCTAAAAAAGGGCTTCTTTCAAATTTCATGGAATCCTCTTCCTTAATTTCACTATCCTATTTTTCTGACTTTGCAAGCTTTAACTTGATAATAGTCAGCATGGTTTTGTCAAAGGCAGGTCGTGCCTTACGTGCCTCATTGAATTTTTTGAGGATGTGACTAAACACGGTAGATGTAGTGTATATGGATTTCAGCAGGGCATTTGATAAGGTACCCCATGCAAGGCTTATTGAGAAAGTAAGGAGGCATGGGATCCAAGGGGATATTGCTTTGTGGATCCACTATTGGCTTGCCCACAGAAGGCAGAGTGCTTGTAGATGGGTCATATTCTGCATGGAGGTCGGTGACCAGTGCTGTGCCTCAGGGATCTGTTCTGGGACTCCTACTCTTTGTGATTTTTACAAGTGACCTGGATGAGGAAGTGGAGGGATGGATTAGTAAGTTTGCTGATGACACAAAGGTTGGAGGTGTTGTGGATAGTGTGGAGGGCTGTCAAAGGTTACTGCGAGTCATTGATAGGATGCAAAACTGGGCTGAGAACTGGCAGATGGAGTTCAACCCAGTTAAGTATGAAGTGGTTCATTTTGGTAGGTCAAATATGAAGGCAGAATATAGTATTAATGGTAAGACTCTTGGCAGTGTGAAGGATCAGAGGAATCTTGGGGTCCGAGTCCATAGGACACTCAAAGCTGCTGCGCAGGTTGACTCTGTGGTTAAGGAGGCATAAGGTGCATTGGTCTTCATCAATTGTGGGATTGAGTTTAGGAACCGTGAGGTAATGTTGCAGCTATATAGGACCTTGGTCAGAACCCACTTGGAGTACGGTGCTCAGTTCTGGTCGCCTCACTACAAGAAGGACGTGGAAACCATAGAAAGGGTGCGGAGGAGATTTACAAGGATGTTGCCTGGATTGGGGAGCGTCTTATGAGGATAGGTTGAGTGAAGTCAGCCTTTTCTCCTTGGAACGGCGGAGGATGAGAGGTGACCTGATAGGGGTGTATAAGATGATGAGAAGCATTGATCATGTGGATAGTCAGAGGCTTTTCCCCAGGGCTGAAATGGATAGCACAAGAGGACACAGTTTTAAGCTGCTGGGAAGTAGATACAGAGGAGATGTCGGGGTAAGTTTTTTTACACAGAGTGGTGAGTGTGTGGAATGAGCTGCTGGTGACAATGGTACAGGTGGATACGATAGGGTCTTTTAAGAGACTCCTGGACAGGTACATAGTGCTTAGAAAAATAGAGGGCTATGGGTAACCCTTGGTAATTTCTAAGGTAAGGACATGTTCAGCACAGCTTTGTGGGCCGAAGGGCCTGTATTGTGCTGTAGGTTTTCTATGTTTCTATAATTTATTGTTTTCTGGAAAGAAAGATTAATGCTTAAGCTTCATGCTTTAAGTTTCGTAGTTGGTTTCATAGTTTAGTAATTGGTGAAGCTTAACAGCTTTAAAAAGATAGGCGAAGAGAACTGAGGAAAAACATTTTCACCCAACAAGTGAACAACGATGGAAAGTTTGCCTGAGGCAGAAAACACCCTTGTGGTTAACAAGACCCTTGAGGGACAGATGGTATCTCCAAACCTGGCAGACTAGAGATCGAAAGGTGAGATTAAAATGAGTTTGGGCAGCTCTTTGGTTGTAATGGATGCAATGGCCCGCCTGTGATGTAATCTCTATTCTCCGCTGAGGATCATCACCTTGTGGTGGATAGGTTTGTGAGTTCCTGAGATCCTGAGGGAGATCACTTCTGGAGTTTACCCATCTTACACTGAACTCCTGGTAGGGTCACCTATGGCAGTAAGATCAAGAGAAAGGTTCCAGACAAAGAACGATCCAATCAAGATCTCAACGGCCAATCTGGCAGAAGAAATGACACAGAACAACGGCAGTGAAAACTGCAGCAGTGAAGGATCCGCAGTCACCTTGCATTCCATGCCCCTGACCCTGATCTGTCAAGGTCCATGTGTGAGTTGCCCCTTAGTCAGTTTTCCCACGTTAGATAATGTCACAGAAAGGCATTCTCAATTAAGGGAATCTACCTAGAAACAGCTCCTTAGGAGGACGTCATATTCGATTCGAGTGATCACACCACTAATCTCTACAATTCTACGTATGTTTAAGGAGTTGTAGTGCTATATAATGGAGTGGGGGCATTGGCATCAATATGAATTTATGTTCGCCACATTTCAAGTTAAAACAATAACAATGCAGAATAAAATGTAACAGCTAAAACGATAAATTGCAGAATTACAATGAATTAGATTGTAAGGCTGAGAATCCATCTTATCATACAAGAGATCCACTCTAGAGGTGGGATAGAAGCTGTCTTTGAGCCTAGTAGTATGTGCTTTCAAGCTTTTATATCTACTTGCTGATGGGAGAGGGGCAAAGAGAAAATGTTGGGGATGCGTGGCACCTTTGACTATGTTGGCTGCTTTAATGAGGCAGTGAGAATTATAAACAATCCATAGAGGGGAGGCTGGCTTCTGTGATGTGCTGAGCTGTGTCCAGAACTATCTGCAGTTTCTCGTGGTCATGTGGAGTGCCATTACCATACCAAACTGCTAAGCATCTAAAACCATACAAATCCCTCACCTGTCCAACGGAACAGGTTCTTTAATTTTGCTTTTCAACAAATAACTTAAAATGGACCCCACTTATTTGAGTTTGTCTGGTCCCAGAAAGCAGCAATCATTCTTATTTATTTTGTAGCTACAATGCAATAGGATGCCTCACAGAAATGTTATATGCAACAAAATATGCCAATAATCCACACAATAGGCCAGATGAGCAAAAACTCAAGGGCTTAATGCACAATTAAGGGAAGTAATTCCAGAATTTAGTGGCAAGGAAGCCAAAGGCATGGTTCCTGGTGGTGGGACAATAGAAATTAGAATCATACAAGGGAGTTCTTGGAGGATTGCAAGTCTCCAAAAATAAATAAATAAAGGGAGTTTAGTGAAAAAAAGAGTGAAAATTTCAAGGTTATGGCTCTGTTCGGGCAAAAAGCAATGCAAGCAATGATGACGGATGAACAGAACGTATTGGCACACAAAATGCTAGAGGAACTCATGAAGGTAAAGGAACATCTGATGTTTCTGGTCAAGATCCTTCATTTGTGTCAACAGCAACTTGAAATGCTGACCACTCATTTCCTTCTGTATATGCTGTCAGACTCATTGAGTTCCTCCTCTACTCTGTGTTACTCCGGATTCCAGTATCTGCAGTTCCTTGAGTCTCCAGAACTTGGAGCGAGTTTGGACACAGGTTCCACAAAGCTTTGGGTAGGCTGGTGAAAACTAAGAAAGAGGCAGCAATGGAAGAGCCAAGAATAGACTTAACAAAGGCATGGTTAAGGGTTTTAGTAGCAAATGAAATGAAACGAGGCTAAAAAGGATTCCTTGTGCATTGTAATAGACCCTTTTCAACGATGTACACTCTACCATGTGAAGGCAGGGCACTGTGTGGTACAGCAGCTCTCAATGAAGCAGTGTTAAACTGATAATGAATGGTCATATCAACAAGTGGGACATATTCAGAGGAGCAGATTAAGGTTAGCCTTTGAGCATGTGTTGAACTCAATCAGTGAGACACAAAGACTGATATTGAACAGATGCAAATTGTGGTTTTGAGACACAAACCTCTCATATTTTAAAGGACTATTTCAAATGCTTTTATTCTGCTGCATACTTGGAAATGGTCAGAATTATAAATTTTGGATAAAGGATGCTTTGGAAAAAATAAAAAGCAGACAACTGCATTTTCCATACATTTTCAATAACAAGAGATGATGATGGAAACACTTGACAAATCAGACGCATCAGCAGGATGCAATATTAACGATACCTCTCCCTTCTACAGATGCTGCTCAATTTGATGAGTACTTCCAACGTTTTTGGGCTTTACCTGACATTTTGGGAAGCAAGCTTTTAACGGGCAAAGGTTGGGCACTGAGACCCCCAGTGTTTTGAAACCCTTTCCATTAGCTGAAATACAGAAAATTAATTCAAGGGAAATAGGGTCAGAATGTTAATAGTCTGAGTCTGAGGCCTCTGTTGTTCAGAGTTGACTATGTTTATTGTGTCCTAGCTGTCTAGATACGCAGGCCTGGGCAGTACGATATGGCGAGCAAGCTGTTGCCCATGTAGCAAGCTCCCCCTCTCTATGCAACTGATGAACCCAAAGGAACAGCAGAGACCGATACAGTTTGGTACCAGCAGCATCACAGGAGCAGCCAGTCAACATTGAACTCAATGTAGGACTGCCTTAGGGACTTCAGCTTTGGAGTTTTCCCTCGGGGTTTACTCCCGAAGCCTTCCCCATGAATGGGTATAACCACAAAGCAGCGGAGGTTTGAGATCGGAGATTTCCTTCTCCTAGATGAGCTGCCAACCACAGCTGATGAGCCCCATCTGCCCATATGTTAATATCAAAAAATCTAAAACATTGACAGTTTCACATTGAGAAAGTATCATTGTGATCGAAAGGATGTTGTAGTATCAGGATCGTTGCATCATCAGCGTACAACCTGACACCCAACTTTCAAAGCTCTTTTAACTTTACAAATCTTAACAAGTCTTTCATTGCCTCCTGTCTGGAATTTTTCCAAAAAACCTTTCTCAATCTTTCCCCTGTTTAAAATGTTCTTTCATTGGCCACCTGCCCTAACACAGGCCTTCCTAAGGTTTCGAATGCCCGACTTACAGACACCCATACATATGAATAAGCTCCCATAATATTGACTTCAAAAATCCAATGTACGTATATACTTATTGCCATGTATGACAGAACTATTTTCCCCTCCCTCTCTCCACTTCTAGTAACTGTTCTTTCTTGCCAGTTTTATGTGTTTTTCATACCACTTATTACTCTGGTGATAGAATTACCATATCAAGTGATTTTTGTGTACTTGCCAACTTGCAGACAAAACAGACATCTGTAAAAATGGAATCTGTTCATTACATGGGCACAGCCTGTACCTCTACACAGGGATATATCTGTAGAGTGTACTGGGGGAATTTCATAAGTTAATATCACTTTGTTAATGTAAGTTCATTTACTTATAGTAACACAGGAGGTTTTTCTGGCCATTGGGTCCATGCTGGTGCCCAGCAGAACAAATCCCATCAGCTTTATTCCCTCTCTCCTGATATTTCCTACAGTTATGCAACTTACCCTTTTTCCAGTTGTTGCAGCTCACAGAGGATGTACCAATGTGCTGAAGTCCCACAGTAGAGAGATCAGCTTCTGGGTGTTTGAGAGTGCTCAGGCACAAAGAAAAATGCAAGAAGAGGAAGTGGCCTTTTGGTACTTCAAACCTATGCCATTTTCAATAAAGTTGTACCTCACCCTCTAACTAACTCATCCATTTTCTATTTCTAACTAATATTCCTTGATTTCCTTTCACTCTAAAGTTCTATTTGTCTTACGCCTTGAATATACACAATAAAGGAACACTGCCTGGGCCAGAAAATGCCAGAGATTTACAACTGTTTTTATAAAGCAACTTATTCTTCTTAACAGTCCTTTTATCCCAAGTTTACACATTGCTTCTCTGCCCGGAAAACATGGTCTCTTAACATCTACCCTGTTAACCCCTCTCAGATCCTTGTATCTCTCAATGAAATCTCCAAACCACTCACACAAAAAAAACTCTTACAAGATAATTTTCTCTTCCAAGGAATCAATCCAATAAATCCATGGATGCACTGATTTCATGCCAGGTATATCTATCAATGATGGTACTCAAAGACACCTACATAAATTTTTAACAGCAACAATTCATCTTCATGGTGAAATATTTCTATTTTGCTGGCCATTTGTCTTTGTGTATCAGCTCTGTAAATCGTAGGTGTGTTTTAAGCGCCTACAGGTCGGCATTGGACATTAAGTTGTGAAATGACCAGAGTTCTAGGTAAGTGTGGCCATTTCACACCATTGGATCTGGCATCATTAGCAGCATAGTTGCTATTCATCTGAGTCCATTTAACTTTAAATTACCAGCATCACTTAAGTATTAAGGAATAACTATCAACTTTATTTGTCACATGCACATTGAAATAAACAGTGAAAAACATTGTCTGCGTGAAATGAAATCAGCAAAAGATTATTTAAGTGTCACTCTATGCTTCCAGTGCCAATGTAGCATTCCCACAACTTGCTAACCCTTACCATACATACTTGGAATGTGAGAGGAAACCAGAGCACCTGGAGGAACACCGCACAGTCACAGGGAGAATGTACAAGCTCTTTGCAGGAATTGTACCCCGATCGGTGTAAATCAATGTGCTTACTGCTACAATGCTATGCCACCCCATTTTGCTTGAGTAAACAAAAGCTAAGGTTAGACAGCCAATGGTGCAGAGTTGTCTTCTGGAGGCAGCTTGTGGCTCACAGCTTCAATATTCAAAGTAAATTTATTATCAAAGTGTGGACTGTATATGTCATCATATACTACCTTGAGGTTCATTCTCTTGCAGGCATTCACAGACGCAAAGAGAAATACAATAGAATCAATGAAAAACAAAACTGAACGACTGACAGACAACCGATAGGCAAAAGGAGACAAGCCGTGCAAATATAATACATACACAAATAAATCAATAATACTGAGAGCATAAGTTGTGAAGTTCTTGCAAGTTAGTCCATATGTTGTAACATTTTGCGGTATAACCAGCTGGCTTTATATTCTACAGCTGACATTCTGAAAGGTCTCATCAGAACTGTAAATCATGCTTTTGTGCACACCCACTAGATCACAAATTTAGATCAAAAATTCCTAACCTACCTATTTTGATTATAAATGTCCACAGTACCGTTCAATGGTAAAATAGTCAAAATTTGATGCTGTTGTGTGGGTGTGGAAACTTTATCCAGCAACTGGAGCTGACTTATTATCTGTCCTTGTGACGTTAGCAAATGCATTGTAATACCTTTGCCACAGTATTATCTAGACAACGATCTAATAAGGTTCAATAAGATTACTACAGAAAATTGTGGGTTCAAGAACTGCATCAGCACATTATCTAACATGATACTCAAATGCAGGTAGGAAACAAAACTGAATCATCATCCACCTCCCCCACGCCTTCAATGACTCTGACCCCTGCATCCTGTCCCAGATTATTCATTTACCGAAAAGAATGAAAGTAGATTCACACCTTCAAAATCAAAATACTGAAGGTGCTGGACATCTGAAATAAAAACTGAAAATGCTCAGGAGGTCAGGTAGCAGCTGTGCAAACATAAAACAGACTCAACAACTCAGGAAAAAAAGATGTTTTAACCTGTAATGTTAATTCTGTTCTCCTTTGATGGTTACCTGACCTCATTAATATTTGCACTGTTTTCTGTTTCTGTTGCATAAGAACATTTCAAATGCGCCATATCACACACAGTACAGAATTTTCTAAGCACAAACCTTTAAAGAAATTGCCAAATTACATGTCATCTCATTACCCTTTAAAATAGCAATATTCTATGGTGCAGGCAGTAGAGGCCAATACTCTGGATGCTTTCAAGAAAGAGTTATGATAGAGCTCTTAAAGATAGCAGAGTCCAGGGATATGGGGAGAAGGCAGGAATGGGGTACTGACTGTGGATAATCAGCCATGATCACAGTGAATGGCGGTGCTGGCTCAAAGGGCTGAATGGCCTACTCCTGCACCTATTGTCTATTGTCTATATTGGAATTCTGTATTTTATGGCCAAACTATTATTGTAAACCTCAGGAAAACCAAACCAAATCAAATGAACTTAGTGTCGCATAATGGGTCAAATATTCAATGACAATGTTGTTACTAATAAGATCATAACTGCACTGCCCTGAACATAAATAAACTAAAAATATCTCTTCACACTGATTATGGATAACCCTCGAAATGAAATTTACTGCTGAGCTTATTTACATTAAAAGTTTGCTTGTTGCATAAAGGCAGCATGGTAGTTCAGTGGTTAGAATTATGCCTTACAACGACAAGTATAAGAATGGGGTTCAAATCTCGTCGCTGTCCTCAAGGAATTTGTATGTTCTCCCCATGATTACATAGGCTTCCTCCAGCTGCTCTATTTTACTCCCATGTTCCAAAGACACGTAAGTTAAGGTTATTAAGTCCTGGAGTTGATATGTTGATGCTGACTTATCCCAGCATCTTCGGAATGTGTTGGTCATTGATGCAAAATGACACATTTCACTTTAGGTTTTGATGTTTCGATATCCATGTGACAATTAAATCTAATCTTTAGAAAAATTTTAGAATACTGGATGAACAAGAGATGTCAGACTCAGAATCAGGTTTATTATCACTGGCATGTGACGTGATATTTGTTAATTTAGTAGCAGCAGTTCAATGTAATAATGTAATGTATAGAAGAAAAAAATAAAATAGTAACAATAATAAATAATTAAATCTTATTCAGTATACTCTATACAATATATGTATATTGAATAGGTTAAAAAACTTGCAAAAGCCAGAAATACTATATATTTTTTAAAAAAGGAAGTAGTGTCCAAGGGTTCAATGTTCATTTAGGAATCGGATGGCAGAGGGGAAGAAGCTGTTCCTGACTCGCTGAGCGTGTGCCTTCAGGCTTCATTACCTCCTACCTGATGGTAACAGTGAGAAACGGGCGTGCTCTGGGTGCTGGAGGTCCTTAATAACGGACGCTGCATTTTTGAGACACCGCTCCTTGAAGATGTCCTGGGTACATTGTGTTATGGTATTTGGTGCATCATAAGAAGAAATAGTCCCTTGCAGTTTGGGGAGAACAAATTAAGAGTAGGTGAACGCTTTTCAGAATCCTTTCGAGCATGCCTCTAATTCAGTCCTTGGTTTCACTAACATTGTAGGTTAATGGAGACTGGAGAAGCGGCATCTTCTCTTTACAAAGAGGCATTACACCTTTCTGGTTTGAAGTTGAGCAAATCTAGATATTGAGCATTTCCAGCATTTTCATTTCATAGAACAGTGCAGCACACGACAGGCCCTTCAGCCCACGATGTTGTGTTGACTCTATAGTTTTTAAGTTCAATCTAACCCTTCCTGCCCCCATAAGTCCTCCATTCTTCATTCATCCATTTGCCTATCTAAAAGTCTCTTAAAAGTCCCTGGTGTATCTGCCTCTGTCACCACCTCCGGCAGTGTGTTCCATTCTCTTACCACTCTCTGTGTAGAAAACCTGCTCCTAACATCCCTCCTATACGTTCCTCCACTCACCTTAAAAGAATGTCCTCTTGTATTAACTATTGCCACTCTGGGGAAAAGGCACTGGCTGTCCATTCTATTCTGAGACACATCCTCAGAATAGAGGGACACCCATTTGGAATTTCTTTAGCCAGTGAGTAGCGAATGGGTGGAATTCATTGCCACAGACAGCTGTTGACGCCAGGCCACTGTGTGTACTTAAAGCAGAAGTTGTTAGTTTCTTGATGGGTCAGGGTTTCAGAAGTTATGAGGGAAGGCAGAAGAATGGGGTTGAGAGGGACAATAAATTGGCCATGATGGAATGGCACATCAGACTCAATGGGCTGAATAGCCTTTGTCTTATGGTCTATCTATGCCTCTTATCATCTTATGCACTTCTGTCACCTCTCATCTACCTTTGCTCCAAAGAGTAAAGAGGTAGCTTGCTCAACCTTTCCTCAGATTACAGATTTCCAGTATACACAGAATACTCTTTTGCCAGTTTCAAATGATTCTGTTATTTCTATTTACATTTCTCCACGGTCAGCTTTTCTTCCTTGTCCCATCACTCTTTTGTTATCTTGCACCATCTCTTTAATGACTCACTTTCTTCTACCTTCCACCTTAGCACACAGCTTCCCTTTCATTTCTCCCCTTCCACTTAAACTAAATAGGTTAGTGGCTCCACGGCACAAGCTGGTAAAGATCAATAGAGGTAATGCACCTTTAGACACAAAGTGAAAAGGTAAAGCTCCAGCAGATGTTTAGAGTCCATTGTTGCTTTGATCCAAGAGATCAAAGAACATTTCATGGGCATTTTTCAAAAGGATATGGAGATGGTGTGGGAAGTGTTGTCAGAGATGAGCTGTGATTTTTAACTGTATAGCAGAGGCTGAAGTGCCTGAATGGCTGACTCATCTTCCAAATGTTTCCGTCCTAAGGCAAATCAGGAAAGATCTGCTTTGAAAAACAACTCGAGCTGCCAATGTTCCTCCCTTTGTCAGTGCTGCCAAAACAAAATAGCTGGCCATAACATCTCATTCCTGTTTAATGGATATGCTGCAATAGACTGCACAACAGGCAGCTATTTACTGTATGTGAATCTCAAAGGAAATGTTGGGAATGGACATGGCTGAATGACATTCGTGTGCCAGTTTCTTTAATGGTGCCACTGGCCTGTTCAATATAAATGGAGAAAAATGTTAAGTATGGTGGATTCCAGTTAATTGGGGCACATCAGGACCAGTATATTTTAGCCCAATTATGCAGCTGCCCCAATAGCCAAAATTTCAAGGAAATTGTTAAAAAGGTATTAAAAAGACAAACGATCGTTTAATTGAGTAACAAAATACAGAACAAATTAGAACACTACCAATACTAATGGCGGTCGCCTGTTTTATCAGACGATGACAGGAGACCTGCATGGGAGAGTTTTTAAAGTGGAGAAGCCATTACACTAGGGCAGTTCCACTCTTCGCTCTCAGAAGTTGAGGTCCAGTGGTAAGAGTAGACGTTAAAGCAGGGGTCTTCTCTGGTTGCAATGGCTGACCATGACTTATTCTGTGTCTTTTCATGCTCTTTGCTCTCTACAAAGCATTGCAGACAGACCCGACTTCTTGGTCATTAGGTCTCATATGCCTAGTCCACTGGAGATAACTTGGCATGCTAGGACAGGTATATCCCCATTTCAACAGAGTATGGGACCGGCTGGCTACCATCACCTGGTTTCGTCCTCCCATCGAAGCGGCGGACTGGGGTGTGGCCTCTGTTGCATGCAATTTGCTACTTGGAGCCACAGGTGAGAGCTAAGTGCCTGGGTGAGGACCAAAGTTAACATTTAAGGTGATTGTTGATACCTTCAAATTCTTCGTAGTTCCTAACTTGTTGAAGTGGTGAAGCCATTTCCTTTTCATGCTTGGCCATTTCTGGCATCTTCAAGTCTGAATGCTTGAAACCACAGTGAGCAAAATAATTCTAAATTGTCTTACTACTTATTTGTCACCAAGCACAGTATGGCAACTAATGGCTACCAATGTTGGCGCCAGTTGGAACCTGTCTGGCAAGTCTCCAGCACCACTTAAGTAGCATGGAATCCTGCCAGTTTTTTTAAATTTGTTTTTGTTTTTTATGGGTTGTCCCAAATAGACAGCAGCTCCAACTAACTGATGGCCCAATTAACTGGAATCCACTGTAGTTATATTTTAACTGAGTCATCAGAAATCAAGTGAGTAATATCAACTTACCTATTTAACAAAGTACTAGACTCAAATTCATGTTCTGATGTTAAAATCAATATTTTAACTTTCCTAAAAAGCTTATGGGTGGCAGGGTGAGGATATGTCTCTACCAAAGGCATTCCTCTCTGCGTGACAGCAGGCCACCTTTGGGCAAGATGTAGTACCTGCTTAGGCCCCCTTCCATCCTGATCAGGGTCATGTGAAGCCATGGGAGCAGGTGGTGGATGCTCGTATGAGCAGCTGATATATATCACAAGTATTGGTTATGCAATCATTGACACCAGGCAATCTCTAAGGAGTATTGAAAATGGCTGGGGTCACCCGTCTTGTAAAATCATTGCCCAGAGGAAGGCAATGGCAAACCGCTTCTACAGAAAAATTTGACAAGAACAACCAAGGGGTCAAGGAGACCACAACTGCCCACGTCATAGTCACAGCACTTAATGATGATGAATAATCTTAACCATATTTAACCACCTCAGGTCTTGCAATGCAGATGAGAGAAAATGCTAAGAAGGGTTTTCGGTCAATGACTTTTCAGGAGCCTTCTAATTAAAGGTCATTAACTCTTATTTCTCTCCCCACAGATACAGCCTGACCTACATTGTCTGCTTTTTTAATATTTCCAGCATGTGAAATATCTTGCTTTTTGAATGCCAATACTGAGCTCCTTATTCAAGTACCTCCCATCTGTGACAATGCCAGCAATATCTGTGTTAGGCAGAAAAAGACAGAAGAAAAATTTAGGATCAGAGTCTATGCAGTGTATGGGGACATAGTTTAAAAGCTTCCAGGAAGGGATGTCACAATCCAAAGCCGTATGCTCCAGGAGAGCCGAGGGTGGGCTTTAGTCAAGACAATGAATCACAGTAAATGAAGTACTGACCACCTGTTTCCTTACTTCTCTAGCTGCAGCAGCAGCCCACTAGCTTTAGCAGCTTGAGGTTTAGTTCATCCCAGCACGCACGTATTTTATCAGAAACAAAGTCAGGATGGTTGATGTAAAAAAAAGGCTATTAATAACAGATGCACCACTTTGGAGCTAAAGGCAGAGAGAATTGGCATGGAGATAGAAGCAGGAATACTTTTAAAAGTTGACAATTTTTCATTGAGTGGTTTGAAACAATACCACCATTCAATGAAGTAAGCACATTTTAGCTAAAATTAATTATAGGATCATCAACCCAAAACATTATTTCTCTCTCTAGTGATGCTGCCTGAACTGTTGTGCATCTTCAGCAGTTTCTGTTTTATTTCAGATTTACAGCTTCTGTGGTACTTTACCTTTTATAGAGGCTTATAACCATTTAACATTTTTCCCTTGAAGGAACCGTCAGCTTGCATGTCTTGCTCGTCTTTATGTTGGCAGCCCAGCAGAGGAAACTGTGAGCAGTTTCAAACTCCTGGGGGTGCACATCCTGCACAACCTCTCCTGGTCCCAGAACTACCCTACACAATCAGGGAAGCTCACCAATGCCTCTGCTTTCTGAGGAGGTTGAAGAGAGCTGGACTATGCAATCAATACTCACACCATTCCACAGATGTGCGGTGGAGAGCATCATAACACACTGCATCACTGCATGGAAAAAAACTGCACTGTAGTGGACAGGAAGTCTCTGCAGTGAGTAGTCAGAACTGCCCAATGCATCACCAGCACTAGCCTACTTGCTATGAAGTACATTTATACAGAAAGGTGCTGGGAAAGGGCCAGTAACATCATTAAGGATCCCACCCACTCTGCTCATGGACTCTTGCCCCTACTCCCATTAGGGAGGAGGCCATGTAGCATCCACATCAGAATCAACAGACTCATAAACCGTTACTTTCTCCAAACAGGATGGCTGATCAACATCTCCACCCACTAACTCACCCCTCCACAACACCCACCACTGCTACTATCTGATTTCCTGTCAGTCACCTTATGTACAGACACTCCTGTGCCTAGTGTCACTTTATGGACGTGTAACCTATGAACATAAACTATCTTATGTATTTATATATGTTGTGCTTTTTAATCATTGTGTTCTTATATCATATTGCGTTTTGTGCTGCATTGGATCTGGAGTTACAATTATTTTGCACTCCTTTACATTTTAGTATCGAAGATGACATTAAACAATATTGAATCTTGAATCTTCAGGGAACCTCTCCCCCTCCCCCAACCAAACACTTGCATCTAATAAATAAATGCAAGGAATAGCTGCTAGCATTACACTAGGAAGCAAGGCAGTCATTTATCACACAATTAACCCTTTTCAACCTAATGATCAGATATTTGGATTTTACTATTTTCAATAAGCAAGTTTTGTTTATGTCAGAAAGTTTGAGGCAGAAATGGTGGCCATGAGGTTATAGGATAATAGGGTCTCGAGACTATAACAAGAGAGAGACGACACTTTCAGTTAAATAGCCTACCTGAAAGTTGACACCTCTGCTGGTGCAGTGCTGCATGCAAGTGACAGCCTGGATGATGTGGCCACAAGTCTGAAGTGAGGAGCGAACATATGAATTGTGTTGGATGCAGAATGCCTAAATCGTCCTGTCACTACAAAGCAGTCAAATCGAATGAATGTTGCCAAAAGCAGGGGCATTAGCCAGACGGAATCACAAGTCAACTGTGCACTAGGACAGGATAACAGGGATTTACACTAAACTCACTATTTTGTCACTGTTGTGTGCTAAACGACCTTAAGAAACGAAGTGTTAACTTAGAGACAACACTTTACTGTGTTATTCCATAATGTTTAACATGGATAAAAATCCAGCCTAGAAATTCCCTCTTTTTCTCCTTTAACTGGGACTAAAACAGTGATGTGTGTCATCTTAATGCTGATTTACAAACAACATTGAGATAGCAATCTTCATAGCACTTCTTACGCAGTGCAGTTCTGTTGTGCCACCAGACCCAACAATTGCAAAATCCAGGTCCTGCAATCACTTGAGTTGAGTGTGATGTTCTCCTAAGGGGTTGTATATTAGTGGGTCTTTGGGTGGCTGTAGCCGCCGATCCAGTATCCACATATACTGGCGCAGTGTGGCCACAAGTAAGTGGTGGCTGCGGTTAGCTGCAAAAGCACACAGGTGCCAGCATGACTTTGCAGTTCTGAGTTTGGGAGGCAGCCCTTCCAGGGACACACAATAGAAGCGACCTCTCCATAGTTTTGCACTGGAACTGCGGCTTCCTGAATGGATGTTGCAATGATGAGAGACGGGAAGGCAGAATGAATGCGAGGGGGGAGTGGATGCTCTGAGAGAGCCGCACGGGGTGGTGGAGGACATTACTTTCAGGAGATGTGTTTTTATTTTTTATTTAGAGATAGTTTTCACAAACAGTAAGGCTGATCAACACCTCCACCCACTAACCCACCCCACCCCACCACACCCTCCACCACCACTACTTCATCACCTCCTGTCAATCGCGTTATGTGCCTGGTCTCACTTCATGTACATATAATCAATCTATATATATAAGTTATATTCTATATTTATATTTATTTGTGCTCTTTATCGTAGTGTGGTTTTTATATATTGCATCAGAACTGGAATGACAATTATTTCGTTCTCCTTTACACTTGTGTACTGGAAATGACATTAAACGATCTTGAATCTCGAGCATGGTAACATGCTCTTCTGGACCAACGAGCCCACAGCACTCAATTTTGCCTGCGTGGCCAATTAATCTACAAACATACTAACCCTTACATCTTTGGAACGTGGGATGAATCCAGAGCATGCAGGAAACCTATACGGTCAAGGAAAGAATGTACCAGCTCCTTACAGGACTGTGGTGGGACTGAACCAGAACCACTGACGCTGTGGTAGTGTTACGCTAACCTCTAAGCTGCTGTGCTTAGATCATCTGTGGTTCTTGTCAAAAGTTGTAGGGTAGTAACTGTTTCCGAACTTGGTAGTGTGGGATCTAAGACTTCAATGCTTCCTATCTGATGGTGGTAGCAAGAAAAGGATATGGCCTACATGGTGGGTCAGGGAAAGTGATATTTGAAAAATCTGATAGTTCTGTGGAAGGAGTGGAGTTGCTGCTCGGGCCTGGACAGCTGTAATTCAGAATGGAGGAAGACAGCAGGTGCTGCATTACTTTTGGGTCCTCTACAATAGAAGAATCTTGCTTGCCTTCAAGAAATTCTGCCAGAAAGTTGTTAAATTTCCAGCTAAATGTCAACTCACTCCAAAATCAGCACAAGTTTGCTCCACCCTAGGTTAAACAAACATGGCAGTATTGTTTGCAGCATTCTGGGAAGGAAATTTTAGGCTAATGCATCCAGCTGTTATCCTAATGTTTATTAATATAGCATACTAATGTCCTGCTGCACAACTATGGTTGCGTCTCCTTTTGTTTAAAGGCTGTAGGCAGCCTCAGTCAGGAACTACATGGGAAAATCATGTGGGAACAGATTATGGTGAGTTCAAAGTAAATTTATTATCAGAGTATATATATGTCATTATGTAGTACTCCAAGATTAATTTTCTTGCAAGCATTCACAGTAGATACAAAGAAATGCAACAGCATCAATTAAAAGCTACACATAGAGGTGGACGAACAACCAATGTGCAAAAGAATCATTCTGCCCTATATTCATTTAAAGGAGTTACAACGGAGTACTCCCTGCACCCCAGAAACAGTAAAGCCTTATTGGCTGGATTGTATTTTGAGAAAGTCAATAATACGATTCTTTCTTGTTATTGATGCAGAAGTATGATTGTGCTCTTTTCTATTTTGAAGTGTGACATGGGAGCATGCAGGGGTGCATTGTTTCACTTCTCTGGGCAACCGCTCATTAGACACAAAATGCTGGAGAAACTCAGCAGGTCAAGCAGCATCTACGGAGAGGAAAAACAGTAAGCATTTCGGGCTGAGACCCTTCATCAGGACTGATAAAGCACACCAGAATCTTCATCAGTACTAAAGCTGCCTGACCCACTGAGTTCCTCCAGCACTTTATGTGTGTGTTACCCTGGATCTGCAGCATCTGAAGAAACTCTTGTGTTTATGATTAGCTGCTCATTAAACAATGGGTTCAAGAGAGATGATAACATTAACCATCACCCACGGGCTAACTGTTAGTAGACAGTGTGAGGACTGCCTTTCCTCCTGTGGTTATTGCTGATTTCTACTCATATGGACAAAGATTTGACCAAAACTATGAAGGTATTTTTAAAGTTAGAAATGAACTGCTGGCGAAGCAGAGCAGAGGCAAACAAGGCACCTTTTAACTATGTTTCAGGGTGTACTTCACAAAGTGATGAAAAAATGAAAGCACCCCTTCAGCTACACGCAATTCAATTATTTTGTTGATGATCTCAAGTTACTGTTTCAGTGCAGATAGATTCAAGAGATTAGAAAATAAGATCTGGGTAACATAGCATAGATCAAGTGGGCTGAATGGTCTGTTGTGTGCGATAAATTATTTTTTGCACAGTAAAGTTTGGTAGGTGCTGCCTGAGTGGGAACTGTAGATAGATACAATAGTCTCATTCAATGGGGAATTGATTAAATAGTTGAAAGGGGGAATGAAATGCAGGGCAATGGTGAAAGACTGGCAAAAGAATTAACTGGAGACATAACCAAAGGACTAGTGCAGGCACAAAGGGCCAAATGGCTTTGGTTACTATCGTCCCATTCTAGGACAAAACATGCCTTCTTCATATCTTTGTTTTACTATTTTGAGTTTCAGATACCTCATTGCACAGAGCATGCCTCTTGCAACATTTAAATCATCTTCTGAAAATATCACAGCTTCTTCTTAGCACCATGGTTATATTTGTAAACAAGAAGTTTTGAATCTGTCACACCAGATTTGTCGGGGGGAAGGGCTTCAAGGGAAGCATCCCAGGAGACGAGACATGGAATGGCAGAGAAGGAATGTTAGTCATTTCTTCTATGCGCCATCGTGAATTTAAAAGCACATAAATAGTTAATCAATTCTACTTGTACTTAATAAAACAATTATGATTTGGACACAGATACATCCTGGCAGCAGAGCATCTGGCACGCTGTATCTAACCCACTGGTCTATAAAAGTACTGGAGGACGTGAACAGCCCCCCCTTCCCCTTGGTTATGTGATCACCAGAACAACTTGAGAAAATCAACCTGAGTCTAAAAATAATAATTAAGTGTAACTGAGAGACAACTGTAAGGCAAGACTTTGCAATTCTAATAAAAATCTGGATTTTAGCTGTAGAAGTCCACAATGGGTATGTTTTGATGATTTAGAGCTGCACACAAAGACTTCCCTTTTTTGGTATCATCTTAGACTCTACAAAATCATGGCCATTAATATTATCTTTTATTCCAAAGTTATTAAGTGAATTCAAATTCCCCAGCCATGCTGGTGTGATTTTAACACATCAAAAGACCATTAATCTAGGCTTTTGGACTGCCAGCCCAATAATTTAATTTCTATTTGATCATCACATGCAAAATATGGCTTCCTTTTTGTGAGTCCCACCTCACAGATTGTGTGCTAATATCAACATGGGTAATAATGAGTGTACTGCACTGTGTCAGCAGTCAGGATTGCGCCGTGCTTTTTGTTGCAATTTCTGAGTCAGAATATTGTGGGTTCAAGTCCTGCTCCAGAAACTTGAGCTCAACAACCATCAGTGAAACTTTGTGAAGGAATCCACACTGTGTGAGCTGCTGGGTGACATATCAATCCAAAACCTGGGAGAATAAGGTATGGGGGGTGGGGGAAAGAGGGGAGAGTGGATAAAAACTTACATGACAATTAAGTTTAAATACAGAGGAAATATACAATATCTGAGTACTTGTAGATCACACCACCTCACATAGATTATCATGTTATTTTTACAGTCTTGCAGAGTTGGTAGTGTTGCCTATAACACTGCACTGAATACATACTACAAGTACTTTTTCAATAGGTTATAAAACTCCTTGCAATGGCTTCATGGATGAATCAAGAGTTTATGGAATCAAATCCATGAAAGTCTGTTTCTTGGCGAACCAACATACCACTGTTGTCCTCAAGAGCGAGTAGAATGCTCCAGTTGCACTTATATTAGTTGATCTTAATTTTCAAGATTCACAAAAGCTAACGTTTCCTGTGACCTCTTGATGCGAAATGTACCTCAAGATTGCACATCTTTATGCTTCTTTGCTTTTACTTTCTGCAGATCTGGCCATGGAGCTGAAGGTATCAAGTGATCACGCAGTGTATACGTGTCCAGAAGGACTTAATGTCACCTTCAAATGCAGCCTCTCTGGACACCTCAGGGACATGCATGACGTGCTGGCCAAATTATGGTACTTCAGCCACAGCAAGAATAACACATGTGCAGAGAAGATTCATATCCGTAACACTTCTTTCAAAGACCACCACACTCATTATAAAGGAAATGGAGTCTATATGAATTCCGACCATAGGGGAAACTTCTGGGTCAGCCTGACTAGATTGGTACCAGAGGACAAGGGAACTTACTGCTGCATTGTGCATGAGTTGCACAGATCATCAAAAAGCAAGCAACACCCAAGGGTCGAGTTAACTGTACATGGGACCATGGAGCTCAAGGTTATACGTGGTAGGTCTCCTCAGAAAGCAGTTTCTTGGCATCTGTGTAATGTTTCACTTGATACACAGTCACCGGCAAACCACAAGGTTTATCAAACAAAATTTGGTCTGTGCCTCTATTTGGAGCAAATGATCATAAACATGGATAAGGCGATAGTGTTTCAAGAGAGAGGGTTGGAGAGGTTTAGAAATTCCAGACTGAGGCACAGATGCTCATGTTGAACTGATGGATTTCAAGGGAAACAATATCAAAAATATGAAAAATAACCATACAGGATAGGAGGAAGTCACTCAGCCATTTAAGTTTCAAGATTCCAGATTAAAGTTTATGTATCACATGTATAATAGCCAGTCGGTGGTGTAGTAACATCAGCACCTGACCTCGAGGTGAATGGCCCCAAGTTCGAATCTGGCCGGCTCCTTGCACGCCCGTGCTGGGGTGAGTGTCGAGCTAGAAACTCAGCCCCGTAGGAAAACAGTCAAATGCTATAGAAATGGCGAAAAAAATGTCGCCCGATGCGCCACAAGGCAAGAAAAGGAACAACAATAACAACATCACATGTACATTCAAAAGTGTTAACAACCATCATACACATGGAAGTGCTGGGGGCAGCCCGCAAGTGTCATCACACACTCCAGCACCACAATGCTTGGCAGAACACAAACAACAAAGCAAAACAGGGCCCCTTCTTCCCTCCCACCCATGCCCATACATCGTCCTCTAACATCAAGACAGTCCGAATCCTTCAGCCTCCAACCTCCACACCCCTGCCGTTCCTCTAATCATTCAGCTGGGTACAACTCCATCAATCTCGCATGCTCTGGTGGTGGTAGCCTGGGATATTTTAAACTATTGTGTAGTGGAGTCTTATAGAAACCTGCTAAGTTTAAAAGGGGACATGGAAATGGGATCCTGCTGAGCTTAAAGAATGAGTGGGAATCAGAACCTGTTAAATTTCGTGAGCAAGGAAATGGGATCTGAATGATACTAGAAACAACACTTGGTGAGACAGATGCCAAGCTATTGAGATTTCTGAATAACTTGATAGTGGCTCATTGGAGCTTTATGTCATTGTTGGTTTGAATTTCAAGTGATTTTGTTCCACAGTCACTGGCAATATGCATCTAGTGAACTCAGTCTTCAGATTTCAATATAGGTCCAGTATTTTGGGTGAATAAAGGGCAAGACTCCCACTAGTTTTTAGTTAATATGCCAGATCTTACAAAGCTCAACATTCCCACCTGTATGACATGACTTAGTGCTGAAGAATCTGTATACCAGTCACTATTATCAGCTGTGCTAACTGGCTAAGAATTCCTAGGCACTATTCAATGGACATATTACCTATCAACTTCATTCCCCTGATATCAGTAGGCACTAAATATTGAATTAAACAAAGTAATGAATATTGAATAACCTGCCAAAGTTATAAAGTGAGTACCTCAAGAATGTGGCCTGTGAACCTTGTTATTTGCAGCAGACACTTTCTTAAGGTTTATATTTTTAACCACAAGAACTTAAATCTAATATGTCACATGAAGGAATTGTAAGCAACACTCGAGTCTAGATTCTTAGAAGATTAGTAAAGACTAAAGGTAATTCGAAGTATTAATTTGGGTACCATGAAAAATATAGCCGAGTAGCTGATTGCTTGTTCATGCCTACTTCCTCAACTAGAATCTGGTATTATTGCTAAAGAGCTGGCATGTTGTAGTTTTGCCCATTCCTATTTAACACAAATTTTCCACTGCAGAACTGGAAATCAGGATTGAAATTCTGAAGACATTGTTTGAATCTTGTGGAACCACGTAAGACACTATATAGATATGAAACAATGAACCCGGGTTTCAAAGTTCAACCAAATAAACAGTTGAGACCTGACAGACATCAGGAGATAGATCTTCACAGAAAGGGCCATCAATACCTGGAAAGACTGAGACTGGAAAGACGATGCATAAAGCAATGGAGGCTATTTCAGTTAAATGCACAACACAGGCCTGAGATGGATGAGGGGAAAATCGTACACCTTAATGATGTGCAATTAATATTTTTTGGTGAACTGTAAGTTCAATTACCTTTCTGGGTTAGCTGTGTGTTTCTCTTGCCTCCAACGCAAGAGGCTCCAGGTACAAGACCCACTGCAGAGATGTGAGCACAGGATCACTGACTCAGTCTCCAGCAGAGTAATGAGGGAGTGCTATACTACTGCCGATACCTTCTTTCGGATGAGACATTAGACCAAAACCATGCATGCCAGTTCAGGTGGACTTAACTGACTCCAAGGCATTTAAAATGAAGTAGATAGATCCTTGATAAACTGGGGTGGGGTGAAAGGTTGCAGTGAGTAGATAGGGACTTGGAGTTGTAATTGCAATCAGATCAGGGCAGGATCAAGGAGCTTACTAGCCTACAACTATTCCTAATTCATATGTTAATATTTTACCATTGTTCCTATCTGCCTTTGGGTTTTAATGTCCCCCATGGATCTATTCTGTGGAGATTATCCTTACAGTCTTGCCCAATATTCATCACACAATGAACAGCATCAAAGTAGATCATTTGTCCCTGAAGATAATGCAGTTTGCGGTGAGTTTGCTTGATGCTAATTGGCCACCATGTTTTCTACATGGAGCATTTCAAAACCTCTTTATTACCAGTAAAGTGCTTTGGGACTTGCTGGAATACAGGCGAAGGGTGTTATTGAGATGGAAATCTTTCTTCTAGCCAGGTCAATACTGAAATATCTCCTGGTGCACGTCGTTTATTAAACACAATAGTATGTTTCCGACACCTTGAAATACATGTGAATGTGGCAGCAACTGGGAAGAGATTTGTCACCATGGTAGCATAGTGGTTAGCACAACAAAATCAATTTCAATGCTGTCTGTAAGGAGCTTGTAGGTCCTCCCTGTGAAATGCATGGGTTACCTCTGGCTGCTACGGTTCTCTCCCATTTCCAAAATCGTACTGGTTAGTAGGTTAACTGGTCATTGTAAATTGTCCTGTGATTAGGCTAGGGTTCAATAGGTGGATTGTTGTGGCTCATTGAGCTGGAAGTGGCTCTTCCACACTGTATCTCTAAAACAAAAAAAAGATGTGTGTGTCACAAACTGTGCAACATTGCTAATGGTTCCATCCCTCAATGAATCATTGTACAGAAACACAAGATAGGCAGAGTATGAAGGTTAGGGTTGGGTACAAGCATTTGAAATGACAGGAATCAAGATGGTGCTGAGCTGCCATTCCTGTTGAGGCCATGGCTCAGATTTAATTGTTTTTTTCAGTTCTGAGTTTGCTGGGGAAGTTGTTGCCCAATGTCTGTGAGCTCGAGCCCATGTCCAAGTCCGCTGTGGTTAGAGGACTGTGTGTGTGCATGGGTGGATGATATGTAGTAGGAATAAGGCTTCTGTTGCTTGCCCTGTTGTATTCTGTGTTGTTCTGCTGGCCATTGTAGGTATACCAATGTTGGTGCCAGAATATGTGGAGACACTTAAGGGCCCCAGCAACCCCCCTGAGTGTGTTGGTTGTTAATGCAAATGAAGAATTTCACTGTATGTTTTGATGTAGACAAGATAAATAAATTTGAATCTTGATAAATATTCAGAAGACCATAAGATATAATTACTTTACTTTATTGCCACCAAACAATTGATACTAGAGCGTACAATCATCACAGCGATATTTGATTCCGCGCTTCGTGCTCCCTGAAGTACAAAATGAAGTAAATAGAAATAAATTTTTAAATTATAAATCATAATTAGAAAATAGAAAAGGTAAAGTAAGGTAGTGCAAGTCAGGTCTGGCTATTTGAAAGGTACGGCCCAGATCTGGGTCAGGATCCGTTCAGCAGTCTTATCACAGTTGGAAAGAAGCTGTTCCCAAATCTGGCCGTATGAATCTTCAAGCTCCTGAACCTTCTCCCAGAGGGAAGAGGGACAAAAAGTGTATTGGCTGGGTGGGTCGTGTCCTTGATTATCCTGGCAGCACTGCTCCGACAGTGTGTGGTGTAAAGTGAGTCCAAGGATGGAAGATTGGTTTGTGTGATGTGCTGGGCTATGTTCACGATATAATATATAAGATATAAGAGCAGAATTAAGCCGTTTTGCCCATCAAGTCTGCTCCACCATTAGATCATAGCTGATTTCAAGACAGTTAAATGCCATTTCCAGTACACAAGTGTAAAGGAGACAAAATAATTGTTACTTCGAATCCGATACAGCACAAGAAAAACACAATCAGATAAAGAGCATGATAAACAAACACACAATAAATATAAGTACATAGCTTCTGGCTTCTCCCCATAAATTTTGATGTTCTTACTAATGAAGAACCTATGAAACTTTGCTTTAAATATATCCAAAGACATATATCCATAGACAAATGTGACAATGAATTCCACAGATTCACCAATGACTCAGTTGGCAACTTTGACAAGAAATGTCATGAATTGAGAGATTTAAGCATGCTACTTAGACCAAAACTCCCAAGCACTACAGAGGAAGTTCAAAAGCTGGTATAGTTAAAATCCTATTGCAGAATTAATGTTAAAACATGCAACACCTCATTTGCACCTGAAGTCACTCTTACAGGAAATTTGCAGACTACTAGTGTATATGATAAATCCAAAAGCAGCAGGGAGGCTGCGCAGAAAGCTAAGCTGGCTCTTGGCTGCTAAATCAGAGGAGTGCTGTACGGTCATAAATTGCACCTTTTGGATGAAACTTCAACTGAAGCTCTGTTTGCAGAAGAGACACCAGACACTGTAGATGGTTGAATTGGAGCAGCAAACAATCGCTGGAGGATCTCAGGGGGTCAAATAGCAACTATGGGAGGAAAGGAAATGTCAATATTTTGGGACAAAATCCTCCAGCAGATTGCTTGCTCCTTCTGTTTGCAGTGCACTTGGTACACCAAGAGGAACACAAGAATACAAGCAACTGATGCAGAAGGCTATCTGATCCCTCACACCTGTCCTGCCATTCAATTAACTAATATCTGGTCACCACATTATTGGAAGTATGCACAGCCTTTGGATTATCAGGATGGGGTTTGGTTTAGAAGGCATGTGCTACAGAGAGACTGGTCAAATTAAGGTTAAAAATAAATTCCTTAGCTAGAAGGTGGTGAATTGGTGGACTTCATTGCCAAAGAAAGCAGTGGAGGCCAAGTCATAGGGTTTATCTAAAATGGAGGGTGACAGGTTCTTGATCAGTAAGGGCATTATAGGTTAAAGGGAAAAGTCAGGAAAATAGGGTTGAGAGGGTTAGGGATAGGGTACAGTTCTCCTCGAACATCCCCTTTAGACCAAAAGACTTCAGAGCAGAATTAGACCATTCATCCCATCGAGTCTGCTCTGCCATTTCATCACAGCCGATTGATTATCCCTCTTAATCCTATTCTCTGCCTTCTCCCCATAACCTTTGAAGCCCTTTCTAATCAAGAATCTATCTATCTCTGCTTTAAATATATGCAAAGATTTGGCCTCCACAGCCACCTATGGCAATAACTTCCACAGATTTACCATCTCCTGGCTAAAGAAATTCTTCTTTAATTCTGTTCTAAGAGAATGTCCTTAGAGAATACTCTGAACATGTGACCTCTGGTCCTAGACTCCCCCACTATAGGAAACATCTTCTCCACGTCCACTCTATTGAGAACTTTCAGTATTCAATAGACTTCAATGAGATACCCCTCCCCCAATTCTTCTACAGCTGTAGTGAAGTAGGAGAATACGTTTCAGTCTCACAACCTCCTGACTGGCTACAATGCCTCCACTAATGCATATGCTCTATGGGATCTTACTCTGTACATAAGAGCTGCGACATTTCTTATGTTGCTTAAGTAGCTGTTTGGTATCGCACCAGAGGTTGGGGAAGATATATAAATGTAAGCTCCTCCAATTAAATTGGTAAATGAAAAACTCAAGACTATTAAGTGCATTGACACTTGAGTGAGCTTCTAGAGAAGATGTGCAACAGGGATACCTGTGGTGGTAATTTTAACAGAATGAGTGAGACATGTCATGGAATTTCCCTAATTCATAATTATTTTGCATAAGAAGGGACTACAGTCAATCTATGATAGTGATCTTCAAAGAGGTCACTGTTTTTTCCCCACTCAGGGTAAAAATGTGTCAAATATGAGAAGGGGGGAGTTTAAGGGGAATACATTGGGGCAATTTCTTTAACACAGTGAGTGGTATGTGTCTGGAAGAGGCTGCCAGGGGTAGCTTTGGAAGGAGATACAATAATGGTTTAAAGAGGTTTTTACATACATGCATGAATATGCAGGGAATAGAGGGACATGTATCTCATGCAGGCAGAAGAGATGTAATTTAGTGTGGCATTGTGTTCAGCACAGACAAGGTTATCCAAAGGGCTTGTTCCTGAACTGTACTGTTCTATGTAAACCAAATATTTTCATATTTTACAGCAAATGGAACTCAGGTCATCAATCAAGAGTGTACTTTTGAAGATGCTATTGGAGCATCAGACTCAGAAGGTAAGATATTCCTCCATGCATTTGGGACAACTCATTTTCATCACCTCTCTAAATCTCTGACACCACTGATTACACAACATATTGTGACTCCATTCCGCCACGGTTCAGGCAGATGGTTGCTTGGCTTATTCCAAGCAAACCTCTTCCTTTCTGGAGACCGTCACTGTTGTCCATTGATGAGACCACGAGCAAAGGTGAAGTCTAATACATCTGCCAAGGAAACCTAGATCCACAATCTTGCCCAAACAATTCAGCTTGCTATCAGTTTATTCAGCAAGATCTGTGGAACATCTCTGCAAAAGATGAGGCCATTCAGTCCATTGAGTGTATATTTGCTATTTCAAAGACAAATCTACTCAATTCCTAAATGCCATTCTTTCCCCTTATCCATACAACTTCATCTCCCTCCTTTTAAAAATGATTTCCCCTTTGTTCCTGGGCAGAGGACTGTGAGAAACATATTTTTATAATGTGTGCATTGATGGTTAACTTTTCAGCTAAGGTTTTTCTTTATTGGTAACTAGACCCACCTTAGTTTTAAACATCTCCATCCAAGCTCTAACGTTTCTCTGCTTAAGGAGAGTACAGATTCAAGTCTCTGAGACAGAGTGAGAACTCTTGACATGACCTGCTGCAGTTCAAACCAAACCACCTGCAAACACCCTTAGACAAGCATCTGACCCTATGCCCCCTCGATCAAGTGGATCAAGTTGGAATAACAGCCACAAGTGGGTAACCTGATGAATCCTGAAAATTTTGGGCAAATTCTCTGATTAAATATTTGCACATCAGTAATTGGGGAAGATCTCAGGTAGACATTTTCAAATATTACTTTGCTGCTGTGATGCTGTAGCAAGTAGGTTTACCCATCACAATTGCATGTACGTGTATTTGTGCATATGGCAATAAATTCAACCGTGACCTTGGTCATGCATTTAATGCAAGCGATTGAGGACAAATTACTTTGTCTTTGGAATAATTCAATAAAACTAACAATTAAGTCAATAAATGTGATTTGCACACTTTACTCACTATGTAATTCAACACAGCAAACTATATCCTTTCTACATCATGACCACTGTATCTGTGACAACTGCACACTCTGGGTTTAATTCGCTATTGACGAACTATCACAAGATCAAAATCCAGTCCAAAGGATTAGACTTGATTTATTGTCACATACACCAGAGTGGATTGAAATTCCTCATTTTCATGAAGCTCACGTAGACAATGTATATGGTAATAACAAATACAGAGTACAAGACCACAAAATGGCACAGACTGTAGTGCAAAAAAAGGCAAGTCGGGGGAAGCTCTCTTTAATCTACCTATTCTGAACAATGGGCTGTGCTATGAAAGAGACATTCAGCTGCCCCTTCATTAGGTAAGTGGCTACTGAATGTATGTCCGTGGTCTTTTGCTGCCGTAGCCCATCCACTTCAAGGTTCAAAATCTTGTGCCTTCTGCACACCACTGTTGTTACGCATGGTACTGTTGCCTTCCTGTCAGGTTGAACTGGTCTGGCCGTTCTCCTCTGACCTCTCTCATTAACAAGGCATTCTCGACCACAGGTCTGTAATTCACTGGATGATTTTTTGTTTTTCACACCATTTTGTATAAACTCTAGAGACTATTGTGTGTGAAAATCTCAGGAGATCAGCAGTTTCTGAGATACTCAAACCACCCCAATGGTACCAACAATCATTCCGCCGTCAAAGTCACTTAGATCACATTTCTTCCCCATTCTGAATTTTGTCTGAACAACAACTAGACCTCTTGACGATACCTGCATTCTATTACACAATGAGTTGCTGCTACATGATTGGCTGATTACACATTTACATTAGAAAGCAGGGGTTCAGGTGTACCTAATATAGTGGCCACCAAGTACATCAAAGTGCAATGAAACTCCTCATTTGCATGAAGCTCACATAGACAATGTATGTGGTAATAATAAATAGAAATGGCACAAAGATCATAGTGCAAAAAAAAAGGCAAGTCAGAGTAAGCCTCTTTAGTCTATCTATTCTGGACATGGGTTGTGTTATGAAAGATAGATGAATTGTCCACGGAATTCCATCATGGGTACCATCACGGTGAAGGACCATTATGGGTACTAGCCTCCATAGTATCCAAGGCATCTTTAATGCGTGGTGCCTCTGAAAGGCGGTGCCCATCATTAAGGACCCCCGCCACCCAGAACATGCCCCCCTCTCATTGTTACATCAGGAAGGAGGTACAGAAGTCAAAAGTCACACAGTCAGTAATTCAGGAACAACTTCTTCCCCTCTGCCATCCATTTCCTAAATGAACATTGAACCCATGAGCACTACCTCACTACTTTTTTATTCCTGTTTTGCACTACTTATTTAGTTTAAATAATTATATATATATACTTATTGCAATTCACAGTTTTATCCATACTTACCATGTATTGCATTGTACTGCTGCTGCAAGTTAACAAATTTCACTACATATGCCAGTAATATTAAACCTGATTTTGATTCTTTTAATGCAATAGCAAATATTAGCATCTTTCAGAGAAAATTGCATAGATATTTGAAGTAGTAATATTTACTAAACAATGGCGACAAGACTGGAGATGTCCTGTTTGCTTCATTCTATGATGCTGTAGATCCGTTTAATACAGTTCAGACAGCTCAGATGTGATACAAGAACACACTGAATAATCATTTGCCTTTTGCTTATCACCATAGCCAACACAGCTATCATCTTGGCCACAATGGGATGTGTGATCACCATCTTGTCGCTCCCCTTGATTCTGTTGCTCATATACAAACAAAGGAAGGAGACAGTCACCAGGAGAAGTAAGTAACAGACCAGCTCAAGCATCTGGTTAGTGCCATGTTGAAAACAGTAGAGCTCAGAAGTTCACTGCTTTGAACAGCTGACACTCAGCATGGACACAAATTCCAAATAGCAGCAATTTTAAAAAAATTACAAAGCCACAATATAAAAATCAGCTTTTGAGCAGAGCAACTTTGCTAAGTATATACAAGGATATAGGGGTTTTTTTTGTATTAATGACACTGTCTCAAAGATGACCTACAGAGGACTATCACCCTGGCATGACTTGCACCTTCACAGACTCACCCTGCATTACAGATACCCCACCAAGCATATACTACAGCGACTGACACGCATACAGATGTGCCTTGCAACAACCATCACACGTTCCGATTTGGCTCCCTGTGTCTGAATCATTGACAGATGCAGCCTGCAACAACTAGTTACTTCCCCTCACATCCTCTACCGAGACTGACAGTTGGAGGCCCACCATTGGGCAGACATTTGGCAGATGAAATATAATACTGACAAGTGTGAGGTCTTGCACTTTGGCAGGAAAAATAATAGAGCAAGTTATTATCTAAATGGGGAGAAACTGGAAAGTGCTTCTGTGCAAAGGGGTCTGGGGGTCCTGGTGCAGAAAACACAAAAAGTTAGTATGCAAGTGCAGCAGGTGGTCAAGAAGGCCAATGGAATGCTGGCTTTTATTGCTAGGGGGATGGAGTATAATAACAGGGAGGTTTTACTGCAGTTGTACCGGGTATTGGTGAGACCACACCTGGAGTACTGCATGCAGTTCTGGTGTCCATATTTAAGAAAGGACATACTGGCTCTAGAGGCAGTGCAGAGAAGGTTCACTAGGTTAATTCCGGGGATGGGTGGGTTGATGTATGATGAGAGGTTGAGTAGATTGGGACTCTACTCATTGGAGTTCCGAAGAATGAGAGGCAATCTTATTGAAACATATAAGATTGTGAAGGGGCTTGATCGGGTGGATGCGGGGAGAATGTTCCCAATGATGGGTGAAACTAGGACTAGGGGGCATAATCTTAAAATAAGGGGATGCCGTTCCAGGACTGAGATGAGGAGAAATTTCTTCACTCAGAGGGTAGTGGGGCTGTGGAATTTACTGCCCCAGAGAGCTGTGGAAGCTACTACACTCAATAAATTCAAAACGGAGATAGACATTTTCCTGGATAAAAATGGCATTAGGGGATACGGTGAGCGAGCAGGTAAGTGGACATGAGGCGAGGTTTAGATCAGCCATGTGATCTCCTGGACCAGTTTTCGATAGCCTGTTTGGGTCGGAGAGGAATTTTCCAGAATTTTTTCTCCTCATTTGGCAAATCATTTTTTTTTCCCCGGGTGATCACATGGGTTTGGGCAGGATGAATAATAAAATAAAATGGGCGGCATGGTGCCCTGTTGGTTGGCACTGTTGCCTTGTGGGATTCGGTGAAAACTAGAGTTAAGATTGGATCAGCCATGATCTTGTTCAATGGCGGAGCAGGCTTGAGGGGCCGATTGGCCTACTCCTGCTCCTATCTCTTATGTTCTTATGTTCTTAATGGTTCTATTATCGGTATCTATAACTTGTTGATTGATTCTAGACAAGACTTTTTAGATAAAATAAAAAAAGCTTGGGAAGATGACCTAAGTTGTCAGATTTCTGATGATAGATGGAATAAAATTCTTAAACTGGTTAATAAGTCATCTTTCTGTGCTCGTCATTCTCTTCTACAATTTAAAGTGGTTCATAGAGCTTACATTTCTAAACAGAAGCTGTCCAGTTTTTATCCGAATGTTTCTCCACTTTGTAATAAATGTAACTCTGCTGATGCCTCTTTAATTCATATGTTTTGGTTTTGCCCTACAATTGAAAAGTTTTGGTGGGATGTATTCCATACCTTCTCACAACTTTTTTCGGGTCCAATTTGACCCAAATCCCCTTACTGCCTTGTTTGGTATTATTGCAAATGAAGATATAACCTTAAATACTCCTAACCTACAGGTTTTAGTTTTTACTTCTCTTTTAGCAAGAAGAGCAATCTTACTTAAATGGAAGGAGTCTACCCCTCCTACACATCTTCAATGGCTACGTGATATTATGTCTTATTTAAATTTAGAAAAGATCCGCTGCTCAGTCTTAAATTCGAAACAATCTTTTTATGATATTTGGGGACCTTTCCTAAATTACTTTTCCAATTTATAAAGTTTAACAGTGCACAGACTTTTATGTATATTTTTATCTTCTCTTCTTAAGTGAATATGTCTTCCCCCCCCCCCCCCAATTATCCATTGTCATCCATCAGCTTTTTTCTTTGGTAGTTGGTAGGGGGTTGACTTTTTTTTAAATATAAAAAATTTCTTTTATGATAAAAAAAAAGGAAAAAAAATCTTCACACATGGCCAGCCTCATCTGCGATGTCTTGTGCATTAGCAGGTTTTTTTGTCCCGCAATAACTGATGCATTGCTAGTCTCACCATGCAAAACCTCATGCACTGCCTGTTACACTTACACCTATGTTAGCCAACCAAATAGCCTATTCACTGGGAAGAAGGTTGAGGAGACATCGAGTTGAGAGGGATCAAACCAATGAAATGGTCAAAAAAGTGAGGTATTCCAAATGAAAGAAATTTTGGCAGGATTAACAAGGCAGTGCTAAGAGACTGTTTCCACACTCTGGAGAACATAGAAAAAGGGAGCATAGCCTTAGGTAGATGAACCTGCTATTTAAGACAGAGCTGGTTTTATGACCTTATCACAGGCGTAGTCAATAAAGAGGCCTGTCTAACAGATTTTTTGATGATCGGGTCATGAGGGGTTATGGGGACCAGTTTCGATACTGCTGCGATAAACATTTTCCCAGGTTAAATTGGAGAGCTGACTCAAAGAATCAGGGAGCAGGGCATCCCCTGCTGCTACTTCTCATGTCCTCAAGTAGAGTCGTGGAACAAAACTCATTTTGCAGGGCAGCACCTCCACAATTTTATTCTGCAGTCTCAACTTAAAATCAAAGCACCAGAGCTTGTGGTTTGATTATCGGAGAAAGTCTATCAATGTCAGCATAATTTAAAGGTGATGTCCCCCACCAGGAAAATCAGGGTTTGACAAATGAATTTCAGAAGTTTCAGCTACTGCTGATTTTAATTAGATATCAGACTGCACTTTCCTACTCCTCCTCTTCTTTCACACTGCTCCATGACGCAGCCACGCTAGTACAAGAGCGATAGCATCAACATCACCAAATCTCTCTGGTACAACCAACCTTTAACCATGCACGATGCTTGAAAAGGAAAATTGTGTAAGCTAACAAGGAGACTGTGGAAGATTGCATTAGATACAGATGGTGCGAAGAGGCTTTGCATGGCACCTACATCTTTCTATGAGGTCACATGTTAAATGATCCACTACCGTATCCTAAGTGCAACTTAGCTGCAAAATATCGACAATGTTATTTCTATGGAATTTGAAAAACTCGGCAATTACTACCTGATCTTATTTTTATTGCAGGAGCCCACGAGCTTGTCCGATTGGACAGGTAAGTTCCCCAGCTTAAAATTTATTTTAACCTATTGAGATTGACTTCCTTTACTTCACCAAATCATTCAAGTGTGTGTAAAGGTTCTGGAACTGGAAATCAGAATGTGCCTTTGTGGCCAAAGATTATGTGGTGTTGATAGCACTGAGGGAGCTGGTCATGTGCTAGAAGGACATGAATGAGCAGAAGATAAACCTGTAGGATTTTATTTCTCTCCTGGCACCATGAAGGTGCGATGACACAAGGGTAGTCAGAGTGTGGAGAGGGCCTACCCATGACATTAAGGCAGCATTTGACTGGGTGTGGCATCAAAGAGCTCTGTCATATCTTCTCTCTGAGATTCCAACCATAGCAGAAGCCAGTCTTTGGCCAACGAATCACTCATTGAGCTATCAGGAAAAAAGGCATCAGCACTGGATATGCAAAGTCTATGAGACTAGACAACACGTCAGCTGTAGTATTGAAGACCAGTACTCCAGAACTAATGCCATCTTCAGCCAGGCTGTTCTGGGTGGGGGGGGGGGGGGCGTGGTTGAAAAGGAACAACGTTGGCATCTAACTACCAACATGGTAAGTAACTCAGGCGTGAAATGTCCTGAAAAAGTAAGAGAGATCTAATCACTGTAATATCCATCTATTCTCAGTCGATAACCAACTGACCTTAACATTCCAATAAAGAGCTGACTGAATCTCCAAGCAAACTGCTGGAGGAATGCAGTGGGCCAGGCAGGATCTGTGGAGGGACAACATTTCAGGTCAAAACCCTGTATCAGATTCTGCTCGATCTTGAGTTTCTCCAGTAGTTTGTTTTTTACTCAAGGTTCCAGTTCTGCATCTCCTATCCCAGATTTAGTTTCATTAGAACATTGAGGCTCCACACTTCATTAAAGTCTTTGTCCAGATGTGGACCAGAACCAAAATTACAGGTAGGATCTGAGGGACTGCCCTTGACATTAAGGCCACGTCTGATCAGGTGTGACATCAAAGAGCTCTGTTAAAATTGACATCAATGAACACCAAGGGAAAACTCTTCATTTATTAGATTCATATTTGTGCAGAGGAAGATGTCTGTGGCTATCGGATGTCAATCATTCCAAACCAAGGGCATCACTGAGAACTCCCCCAGAGAAGTGCCAAAGATCAGGTTCTTCATCAACAATGTTTCATTCCCTCGGAAGAATAGAACTGGGGATGTGCACTAATGATTGTACTTCTCATCAAATGAAGCCACCCCAGGCCTCTACGCAACAAGATCAAGATAATGTTTAGGCAAGGGCTTTGATTGGCCGTTAATTTGTGGAGCACAGGGCTGCAGCAATTAGTATTGTTGCTTCACATGCCCTGGAACCTTGGTTCACTGAATCTCCCGTTATCAACGTCCTCTCAGCCATCACTGACCCAAAACCCAAGTTGTCCGACCACATAACCAGCACAAATACTGCAAGTGCAAAAGTTATTCAAAGACCAGATATCCTGCAGTCAGACAGTCCCCTCCTGATACCCCAAGGTCTATCCACTATCTATACAACACCAGTCAGGAATGTGCTACTGCCTGCTCTGCCTGAATACATGGAATTCTGATAATTTTTAATCAGCTCATCACCATACGGACCAAAGCAATCCAATTGCCTGGCATCCTATCCTCCACTATCACTCAGTGGTTAGAGTGTGTCTTATCTGCAAAACTCATTGAAGTTACTCAACTACTTTTAACAGCACTTCAATAATCTGCGGCCTCCACTATCAAGGGCAAAGAGACATACCTTCCTGCATCAGAACAATATTGAAGATTGAGTACCTTTGCTCTGTCTGCATCCAGCAGGATTTCCTTGCGGCTGGCCAACCATTTTAATTTCAGTGCCCATTCCCATTCTGACAGGTCCGTGCATGGCTTTCTCTACTGTCACAATGAGGCCACTCTCACCTTACCTACCTGTCACCTCCTTCTGGTGCCCCTTCTCCCATGGTCCACACTCCTCTCCTTTCAAATTCCTTCTTCTTCAGCCTTGTACCTTATCTAATGATCATCTCCCAAATCTACACTTCACCCACTTACCTACCTTCATCTATCACCTGCCACTTCGTACTCCTCACCCTCCTCCCATCTTTTTATTCTGGCTTCTTCTCCCTTCCTTTCTAGTCCTGATGAAGAGCCTTGGGCCAAAATGTCGACTGTTTATTCCCTTCCATGGATGCTGACCTGACCTGTTCCTGCAGCATTTTGTGCGTGTTACTTGAGATCCAGGTCTGCTGCTTGTCAGTGAGTCTACTGGCACAAAGCTCAGTTAGTCCTGGTTTTTTATCTCTTTTTGACTGGTTTGGTTTTTGCTGTGTGGTCCTTAGCCCAACACTGATTCACTCAAAGGGCAATTCCTCAATCAACAAACAGGGATCAGTTACCATCAGCTATATGTGATCAATTCAAGTTCATCTGTGTACTTTTAAAAATCTTTTCCTTTGGGGATATGGACAGCTTTTATTCCCATCAGTAATTGCCCTCGAGGACGTGGTGGTGCTGAACCATTGTGTTGGACCTCTGAAGATGATGTGGTGAAGGTGTTCACCCTATGCTCTCATATGGGGAGTTCCAAGATTTTGAGTCAATGCTGATGAAAGATCGGTAATTTATGTCAGGGTGGAGTGGAACCTACAAATGCTGCTGTCACTCTGTGTAGCTGCTGTTTTTTTTTAAGTAATAGAGTTTGTGGGTTTGGGAAGTGCTGCTGGAGGTGCTGGTAGGTTTCTGCAGTGCTGGTAGGTGCACTAACATTGCAGAGAATGAGTGTGCAGAGTGCTGGACGGATGCCAATCAAGAGGACCACAGGCGTTAAACCACAGTCAGACGGCCAGACAGCTGGGGAATAGACTTTGCATTCTGGGTTCATGGCTCAGGTTGTGATGGATACTATTGCTAAGCTGGATACCCAGCACTACCATAGCATTTACTTAGATGATCTGGTTAAGTTTCTGGTCAACATCGTCCCTGAAATGGTGAAGGACCTGACAATAGTGGCACCATTAAACATCAAAGGGAAATAGTTAAACTCTCTCTTGTTGGAGATGACCATAGTTTTGAATTTTATAGACCACAGTGTATGCTTATTGGGTGGCATGGTAGTATAGCAGTTAGCACAATCACTTTACAGTGCTCGCTATGAGATCTGGGTTCGATCCCGCTGCTATCTGTAAGGAGTTTGTATGTTCTCCTCATGACCGTACGGGTTTCCTCCCACATTCCAAAGATGCACGGTTAAGGTTAGTGAGTTGTGGATGTGCTATGTTGGTGCCGGATGTCTGGCAACACTCGTGGGCTGCCCAGCACAATCCTCGCAGATTTGATCTGATATGACACATTTCATTGTCTATGTGACAAATACAGCTAATCTCTTTATATCACTTCATGAGGCTTCATGATTCATGACACCCTGCCAAACAAAGCCATTACACTCTGTAAGTGACAGCAGGACATTACAGATCCATCAGTCTTTTTGCATGTATCAAATTGTAAATACTGACATGAGGTTACTTAGCCCAGAGGTCAGTTAGCAAGAATGGTGGAATGGGTAGTGGGGGTGGAAGGTGACTGATTAGAGGCTTTTCATCTTTTTGAAAAATATCTTTCTCAGTAAGTTCCTGCTACCTGTGAGACAATGCGCGGAATACCTGGACAATGCTCTAAACTGAATGTATCTTTTTCTTTGATTAAGTTCAAGTTTACTGTCATTCAACCATACACATGTATACAGCTAAATGAAACAATATTCCTCTGGACCAAGGTGCACAGAACGTATATCACATACAGCACATCAAATAATAATAACACAATAATATTATCAGAAAATAAAAAATATTCTGTTGATGTACAAGTTGACGTAAGTGCATATAAGACATATAGTTAAATATAAAATAATCTAATTCTGTTGGTACTGTCATAAGTAATTTTACTGGGTGGTAGCGGGATGTTCACATGAGTTGAATAGGCTCTTACCTTGTAGTAAATGTTTTGCTTCATTTATTAATGTAATAGATTGCCTGATATTAGATAATAGACGATCCGGTATCACATATTGTCTGCTAAGTCTCCTTGGTTTTACACTTTATAGTGAGGCTGTAGGAGTGGAGAATCCAGTATTTGAGGAAATCCCAGTGCAAAATTCAGAAGTGAAACCAAAAGTACCAACTATCAGCCGAATTCAGTCAGAATCCGATCGGCACCTTCTCTCTGAGCCCAACACCCCAATTTCCCCGGAGCCTATGCAGCGATTCTTCCCAATACTGGGTAAGTCTGTTCTTCACGCATTGCTTGCATGGGGATGTTACAGAAACTAGCCTACGTGTATGCAAGAGCAAACTGACAATGCATCGAATTTCCAGGTTTCTGCCAGAGCTCATTAAGCAGCAGCCTTGCTGTGAGATCAGAGGTTGCTGGATTTAGCAAAAATCTACCCTTTCTTTGCTGCAGCACCACAGAAGTATGGCTGACAGATGAAATGCTAAATTTAGGAACATCTTCCTGACAGCTGGACATGAAAAATTCTATGATGCTATTTTAACAGCAAGAAAGGTTGGATTGGTGTAAAAATGGCCGGTTCATGATTGGTATGGAGTTGATGGGCTGAAGGGCCTAACGGTGCTGGATCTCTCTGTGACTCAATGCAGTTCACACCTGATATCCTGGTCAATATTTATCCTTCACTCAGCATCAAAGAAATAAAGTAACCCATCATTTTTGCATTACTGTTTAGCATCCAGCTGTGTAAAACGGACAGCTTCATCTATTACAGAACAAAAAGTAAGTTTTTGGGTGTAGTATATTTTGGGGATATGATAGGGTGGAGAGAGAGGGAGGGAGGAGAGAGGGGGAGAGGTGAGAGAAGAGAACGGAGAGAGGAGGGAGAGAGGGGTTGGAGAGAGGGGGCAGAGAGGGGTTGGAGAGAAGGGGCAGAAAGGGGAGAGGAGGGGAAAGGGGGAGAGAAGATGAAAGCATGCGGAAGAAGAAAATGGAGGGGGAAGGGAAGGGGGAAGAAAAGGGGAGAAAGAGGGTGAGAGGGTGAGTGGAGGTTAAATGTTGTGTTAGTGTGTGCAAGGTCGACAGAGGAATGAGACAGCAGGAAAGTACAGGAAGGTCAAAAAGGACACGTCAGACAAAATCTGATGTCACATTTTAAGTGTAAAACACTTTCTTTGTAATTGATACATGACATAATTTTTGTTCTCATTTTAAGAGTTTAACCTTCTAAAGAGAGGAGTAAGAAATGTTCTTTTTGTGTAGGTAGGAAAGCTGAGTCAATTAGAAGCATTTAAATGGTATTGCACTTGAAGATTCTTTAAGGTGCCAAAACACCCAAAATCCAGTCTTGAGCAGAGAGATTAAAACACTTCACCCAGACTGTATGCATACCTGGGCAGTCAACGGTGCTGTGGTTAACAGCTAAAAGCTTTGCAAAGAAGATTAGGGGATGCATACTAACTAGTGCACACCACATCTGTGCATTTCTTGAATAATGCAAGCATTTCTAAATCACTTGAACTCAAGAGGACTATGATTCCCATTTCAACTGGGTACTGAACAACTTCTTCTTTCCTAAGTACTTCAAATGAGTGACATCAAAAATAAAATTGACATCTAGCCACAAAGGGAGAAATATGAGCTGATGATCAGATATTTATTCAAGACCCAAGTTACAAATTGTGTTTTAAAGGGAGTAAAGGTAAGGCCAGAGGGGTTTCAGAGGGGTTTCAGAGTTTGGAAGGGACTGTGGGTGAGGGTAGGGGAGTAATAGAAGTTGGACTGGTGGTGAGGAAAAGCTGCAATAGGAAAAACATCTGAACTGAAAGAGTATACAAATCTTGGAGGGCTGCAGGACGAGGATTAGAATAATTGAAGGAATTGAATGGATGCTGGGATTTTGATTCACTCTGCAAATGTTTTCCTGCATATAATTGTTGATGGCCAGTTGTAGAAGTATCCACCCCCTTGACAAACTTCGTGGAGAAAATAGTCAACAATCTTTCAATTATAATTCGAAAGTGTACCAAATGCCGCAGAAAGGTTGTTGGAAATTGCATATAAATTAAAAAAAAATTTTCAACATGATCACCAAATGGAACCTTTGTAAAAGAACTTGTCCCATTGCTTGAATTTAAGTCTCTTAATAGGTTGAATGCCATCTCACAGGATGATAGTCCAAAACAACCAGAAGTGTTAAGCTAAAGTCAGGCACATAGGTCTTCAGCACAGAAAAAATTTCAATTGTGCAAATCATCATCTGTGATCTTTGGCAAGGCGAATGAAGAAGCACAACTCTCATATGTTTTAAATAAATTAAATATTTGTAGCTCCAGAGGTTCAGACATCCACTGTAAATATTAATTACTGATGGTTATTAGAAGCAATGCTTTTTTGTTGGTTTCTAAACAAGGCAAATTACCAAGTGGACAACTTCCAAAGGGCTTCCTAGTTCATTAACAACTTGCTGCATCTGAAACACTTCTCCTTTTTCAGCCTTCATAATTCTTTCCCATCTAGGTTTTAGGCTGATTATTTTATTGCTGCTTGAACCAGTGGGAATATTGCTTTTCTTCTAAAATCAACTGATCGATCAAACTTACAAAATGATAGGAATTTATAGCATAGGAGCCCATTCAACTCACTATGATCATGCTGAGCAACAAGTGTGAATAAATGTCTGATCATCAGCCCAGATGTCTCCCATTGTAGCTAGATGTCAAATTATGTTTGATATTATCAATTTGTAATACATAGAATTTTAATATGTTTAGTACCCAATTTAAATGGGAATCATTGTCATCCTCAAGTTCAGCATTTGGATCCCACCCTCTGCAGAGAGTGGTGCGGACAGCCCAGCACATCTGTAGATGTGAACTCCCCACTATTCAGGACATTTACAGAGGCAGGTGCGTAAAAAGGGCCTGAAGGCTCATTGGGGAACCAAGTCACCTTAACCATAAATTGTTCCAGCTGCTACCATCCGGGAAATGGAAAAGCCAGGGCCAACAGGCTCCGGGACAGCTTCTTCAACCAGGCCATCAGACTGATTAATTCACATTGATACAATTCTATTTCTATGTTATATTGACTGTCCTGTTGTACATATTATTTATTACAAATGACTATAAATTGCACATTTAGACAGAGATGTAACGTAAAGATTTTTACTGTTCATGCATGTGAGGAATGTAAGAATTAAAGTCAATTCAATTCAATCCTCAGCACTTGGTTTCCGAACCTATGAATGGAGAAGCAGAAACAGATTTCCTCTTTTAAAAACTCTTCACAGCCTCTCCATGACTTTTTTTTTTCTTTTTCTAAAAAGCTTTGCAACCATCAAACAAGACATCTGGCTCATGGAGGTGTAATGCCTCATCCTGTTACCATGAGTGCCAACATTCACATTTGGAAACACTGGTGCCTCTGACAAGGGTAAAAAGGAATGGAATGAGAATAGAAGCTGCACATCAGTAGAACTAAATTTAAAAAGATAAAAGACTTGCATTTCCAAAGCACCCTTACCCAGCTCTCATTTCCCTTCATAGCCTCTTACCATTTCAAAGTGCTGTAAGCCAATGAAGTACTTCATGCAATGTTGGCTTGGCAATACTTGCTGGAGCAGACGTGATGAGCCAAATGGCCAATTTCTGCTCCTATGTCTTATGGTCTAACAAATATTGTAGATCCGCACAAACCTTGTGATAAATGTTCATTATTTTTAAGTGGTGTCAACTGGGAATAAATCTCTTGGGCTAACCCCTTTGTGTCATGGGACCTTCTACCTCCACCTGAGAGAGTATTGATTTAATGTGTCTTTCAAAGACACCGTCTCCAATGTTGGCAGCAGTCCCTCAGAGCCTCACTGGTGTGTCAGCCCAGGCTTTTTGTGTTTGGGTATCTGCAACAGCATTTGAAACCACAATATTCTGATTTAAAGATGAAGGCCATGCCAAAATGCTCCCAATTAGTATACCAAACAACAAATCTACACAAGCTATAGGGGTAAACACCGCACCAACTATTTGGTTTTGACTTGGATATCTTATATCCATAAGGCAATAGGTGTAGGTGCAGAATTAGGCCACTAAGCCTGTCAAGTAGGCTCCACCATTCAATTATGACTGATTTATCATCCCCCTCAACCCCATTATCCTGCCTTTTCCTGGCAACCTTTGACACCCTTACTAATCGAGAACCTAGCAACCTCCTCTTTAAGTATTCCCAATGACTTGACCTCCACAGCTGTCTGAGGCAATGAATTCTAAAGATTTACCACCCTCTAGCAAAAAATTCATCCTCATCTCTGTTTTAAAGGGACATGTTTGTATTCTGAGGTTGTGTCCTGTGGTCCTAGACTGTCTCACTATTGGAAGCATCCTCTCCACATCTACTCCATCAAGGCCTTTCTGAGCCATCAAATGCTTGTCATACAGTAACCCTTTAATTAAACATTAAATTGTTTAAAAAATTTAATCAATGATAAGAAAAATGTTAACAGTAACCTTGTTCGTTTCCCTCCTGCAGAACTAGTACCAGACTCTCCAAAGTGATGCGGGCATATGGCTTGGAGCAAATAAAGTGGTGGCATGAATTGTCAGAATACTATTGCAAAGGGCTACACAAACAATGACATATATTCCATTCAGAACTGGCAGTAATAGACAGCAATCAAGCTAAGCTGGAAAGTCAGGACCAAAGCTTTTCGTCCAACTCAAGTTCCAACAGCGATACGAATAAAGGATTACATAGCGGCACATTACGTTTTACTAACAGGAAGTTAACGTCTATATTTGTGGTAATGAATGACATGATAATCAATTATTAGTACATTGAGACACTCAAAGTTTATTAGTGTACGCAAGATAATGTGGTTACAGAATTTGGCTCATAAGTGAACGCTGATTAATGCATTTGCCTCTGCATGGAATATCTGTGTATGTTTTCCTTCAGCCATTGTTCCTCTCTTTTCAGCCTTCAGAGGGACTCTCAAAACCCTGAGTTCAGCCAGAGGCTGTAGCTTTGATTCCCAAGGTCTGTGCCTATCGCAATTAATGGACACTGATTAGTGTGCAAACAGCAAAGCTCACTGCTTGGGCAGTGTTGCTTCAGTTATGTGAAGAAAAAAAAGCACCTTAAAAATGACACCATTGTTCAGACACAACATTTTTGCGCCTTGTGGCGCATCTGACGGCATTTTTTTTGCCATATCTTTAGCATTTGTCTGTTTTTTTTTAATGAGGCCGAGTTGCTTGCTCGATGCTCAACCCTGCACAGATGGAAAATGAGCAAGCGGCCAGCCGGATTGAAACCCGGGACCATTCACTGGTGATGCCACTACACCAGCAGCTGGCTAGTCATAACTGTAGCTCCAGGAAATGTCACATTTTCCCCAGATGACTTTTGTATTAATGTGCGGCTGAGGAAGCTGCTGTCTCATCAGGCCAGTAACTCAGATTCCGTCCTGACCTCCATGCTGTCCATCTCAAGCTTTCAGGTTCTCCATTACCAAGTGGATTCCCCCCCCCCCCCCCGGGTGCTCTAGTTTCCGAAAATTAGTGGGACAGGAGGCTAACAGGGCCATTGTAAATTGTTCCTAGTGTGTAGTGGGCAGTAGGATCAGTGGAAGTTGAAGGGAGTACAGAGAGCATAAAAAATTGGATTTGGCATAAGTTGGTGTTGATGGTCAGCAGAAATTCAGTGGGCCAAATGGTCCATATTATAGTCTCCATTTTCTCCAGACACATGGAATGGTGTTGAGTAGGGAAGAAAAGAGATGAGAGACTTGGAACCAACACAAGAAAACCCTCATCTATTTCTACAGCTGGTGGAGATTGCAGGATTTACACTCAAGACCCAGTATCAGTAGGAGTGCTGGCTTCTCAATAGCAACATAGCTGCCTCACAGATGAAGAACTGTAAATGGAGCAAATTGCTGTAACTGCATGGTATCCAAAACAAAAAAAATGCAGGAAGCTTCTCAGTGGGTTGAGCAGCATTAATGGGAACAGAAACAAAATCAACATTCAAGGTCAAAATCTCTTCATCAGAGTCTGAAAAGGGAAAAGCTGTCATGTTTTAAGTTATAAACACAAAAGATACCATGGATGCTGGAAATCCTCAGATTAACATGCACAAAATGCTGGAGGAATCACCAAGTCAGGCAGCATCTATGAACAAGAATCAACTTTTGTTCTCAGGCCAAAACATTGACTGTTTATTCCTTTCAACAGATACTTTCTAACCTACTGAGTTCCTCCATTTTGTGTGTGTTACATGTTTTAAGTAGTAGAAAAGGAGAGGAGTACAGAGGGACTGTCTGTGATGGGGCACAGAGCCAAGTTGTCGGTTCCTTTGAAGAAAAGACGTGAGCAGGAGTGAAAAAGAACAAACAGATTCCAATAGAAAAGCACCACCATATCTGTTGCAGACAAAAATGGGCCATTACTTGCAATTGTCAGTCCAATTCCTTCTCCCACTCCTATAATGATTTCTCTTTCTATTCTCTTCTACATTGCTCCAACAATTCCCAAAGTAAGCTTGAAGAATGGCACCTTGTCCTCTATATGGGTATTCATCACTCTTGGGACTTAATACTGAATTTTATCAGGTTACCAAATGCCTTTTGATTCTCTCCACAGATATGCTTTTAACTTTCTGTTTCAATTCTGTCATTCACTGTCAATTTTTAAAACAATTGCAACCTTGACAACTTATCAGAGACTTTATATCTGTTCTCTCCAGCTCTTCCCTTCTACCCAGCAAATCAACATAGAGTGACCTTGTTTTATTACCTTTCCAGCTCTGATCATGGGTATCTTGGACTTGAAACATTAACTGTTTCTGTCCTTGCGTATGCTGCCTGATCAACTGATCAACTGCTTCCAGATTTGAGTTCTTTTTAGTGACAGACCATAAGCCTTGATAAGAGAGTACAGTATTTTCAATCCAATGCCGGCCTCAATTGATTGTGCCATTCTCTGGACTTAAGGTGGTTAGGGCAAACTATTCAATGACAAATCACTTTGAAAAGAATTCTCAAGTAAATGTGATGCAATTTCCACTTGTCAGGGGCACGTTAGTACAGCAGTTAAGCTGCTAGACTTGCATCATGAGTCCTGGGTCAATGATCCAGAGATGTGAGTTCATATCTGACAAAAGTAGTTCACGAGTGCAAATTTACCCAAGTAAGTAAATATTCCATTTACATAAAAGATCATGGGGGGGTGGAATGTTTCCTTGGTCAATAACATTTAATTTCTATCTGATATGCATTTAGTCTCCTTGAATTTGAGAGCAGTAAATGGGTGAAGTTTATTATAGATAGTTGTTTACATTTACCTATTAGATTAGATTAGATTCAACTTTATTGTCATTGTGCCGAGTACAGATACAAAGCCAATGAAATGCAATTAGCATCTAAACAGAAGTGCAAAAGAATAATGTTATTTACAAAATAACTGTGAATAAAAAGTAGGTGCTACAGCACACAAATATAAAACTACTGAAACAGTACAATATGGGTGCAAAACTGCTTAGCGCTGTGATGTGAGGTTCAGCGGGGTCAGAGCCTCAGAGAAGAAACTCTTCCTGAGCCTGCTGGTGCGGGAGCGGAGGCTCCTGTAGCACCTACCGGATAGGAGGAGAGTAAAAAGTCTATGGTTAGAGTGAGATACATCCTTGATAATGCATGTGTCCAGTACCGGTAAATAAAAGTGAATATCCCTCCACCCTTCTCTGTTGACAAGTCAAAGTCATTATGAACAGCAGGGCAAAACTGATCGCCTAATGCATGATCTCCATTGGTACGTTTCAACAGTAGGTAACTGCGCTGTTGGCTGACAGGTGGGTAGATTAGATTTATTTATCACATACTGAACCATACAGTGAAAGGCATTGTTTGCGTTATCAGCCAACACTACTGAAGGAAGTGAGAGGGGCACCTGCACCCAAAGGTGTCACCACACATTCCGGAGCCAACCTGTCATGCCCACAGCAGAACAACATGCAAATAATAAACGAAGAACAACAACAATAAAATGGGCCCTTTCCCACCCTCTCATCCACACAACTAGTCGGGCCTCCAACCCCAGAGCAGGCCACCTCCGGGCCTCCGACCTCCGCATTGTAATAGTCATTCAGGTCTGCCACCCACTGCTCCTGTGCTTCAATCATTTCCTCTCATTGCTGTCTGACGTTCACACTGCCAGCCATGACTCACTTCTAATGATCCATCAAGACTACTGCGGGAGTGCTGCACCATCAGCAGTGATCGGCAAGGATCTCACAGCACTACTTCAAAGACCATGAGGCAAGTCATCCCCAGAACCTTTCTTAACATTAAATTCTGACTTTTAACTTAGGCTCATCTGTAAAAACTGAAGCCCATTTACACACAAGAGATTCTGCTGGTAATGGAAAAGTTGAATAACGCACACACACGCACATGCACGCACGCACACAAATGCTGCAGGAACTCAGCAGGTCAGGCAGCATCTATGGAGGAGAATAAGCTGTTGACGTTCAGGCCAAGACCCTTCATTGGAAATGGAGAGGGAAGGGGGAAGAAAGTCAGAATAAGAAGGTGGGAGCGGGAAACGAAAGGAGTAGAAGCTTGACAGAAGCATGTTCCCAGGAAGCTACATTTAGTATAGTGTTAAAAAGAGGAAAAGTAAGGCAGACACCAAATGGATAGTCACCCATTAATATGACCCCCAGGATATAGGCCATTCAAGATATTAGTTATTATGTAACATCATCAGATGTGCCGTGCATAAACAATTAAGTAAATAATGAACAGCTATTAAACCATTATAATGAATTAAAACCGCAAGAGCACAAAATCTCAAATGAAATCTAATATAAATGTTGTTTTCATGCTGGTAGATGGCTACAGCATTTTCTGTATGACAAGAATGATGCTTTAAAAGAACTTCATTGCCCATAAAGTGTTTTGGAGTAACTTAGAGAAGGGATATGGAAAGGGCTACAGAAATGTAAGCCATTACATTTTTCTAAGGTGATTTCCAAACAGCATGAACTTATGCAGCAACTTGAATGCAGTTAACTGTTCTGAGGCACTGTTCCAAGGAGATTCAGAGATCAGAGATGTTGTTGCTATTACTGACCTATGGCCAACACCTCAGGATGCTGGGTAGTTCACTTCGAAGCCAACAAGTGTATAACATGCTGGCGGGACAGGAAGGACAAGCAGGTGAGAAGAATGGGCTGGGTGTTGAGGTGTGTGTGTGTGTGGGGGGGGGGGGTAGGGGAAGGGAACAGGAAGTGGTGCCCAGCCACTGCAAGCTCTTGTACATAATGAGGTGTCGTAGGTGCTTGCAGTAGCTGGGCACCACTTCCTATTGCCTGATTGCACCTGCCTCATTGAGATGACAGCAATAAGCTCAGCTACCTAGTGAGACAAAGGAAGTAATGAAAATTATTACAAGCTTCCATTAAGTAGAACACAGAACCACACAATGCAAATTCAAGCCATTTGGCCCACAATGTCTGTAAGGAACATGATATGAAATTAAATAAAACCTCTTCTGCCTGTACATTTCCCCCTATTCCCTTAATTTTCATGCACCTATCTAAAAGTCTCTTAAGCACCTTTACCATACTGACTTCCACTGCTACCCTTGGCAGCCTGTTCCAGGCATTTACTACTCTGTACAAAAACTTCTCTTGTACGTCACCTTTAAACTTTCCTCCTCCCACCTTAAAAACATATCCTTTACTTCCCTGGAGGGTACCCTCCTTATCTAAATGTTTAAAATGCATAAACAAGAAAAAATCTGCAGATGCTGGACACACACAAAATGCTAGAGGATTTCAGCAGCTCAGGCAGCATCTATAGAAAAATGTACACAGTCCTGCTGAAGGATTTTGGCCTGAAACGTCGACTGTACTTTTTTCCCCCATAGGTGCTGACTGGCCTGCTGAGTTCCTCCCAGCATTTTGCGTGTGCTGCTTGTTTAAAGTGCACAGCAGACTCATCGGTAACTGCAAGGAGATTAATGAGGGTGCTTCCAAACTTTATAGAATTTCAGGTATGAGGAATGGGAGGTTACATGGGAGGTTATTTTCTCTGAGACAGAAAACCATGGAGGAAAATTTAAAAGATGTGGCCATTTCTTTCAACAGAGAGGTTAATACCTTGAGGCATAGTAAAAGGTAATTAGTAAAATAATTAGAAAAGAGCTGAATACAGACTTTTTTAATCTTAAGTGTAGTTGGGGACTGAAACTTGGTGCCTGAAACCCTCATCAAATGAATGAGCTGTAGTCATAGGACCACATACACAAAGAGTGTGGACACCATGGACTTGGTGTCTTCTCTATGTGTTGCTGAAAGTGGGAAGACCAGGTACTTACTTTGTAGATGAGGGATAAATAAAAGCCAGTACAATTCCTCAAGTAATGCTTGAGACCAGGAAGACCATTCTGATTTCTAGCCTCTTCCTGAAGATTTTTCTGTCTTTATCTTTCGGTGCAATCAGACCTGCTATGCATTTCTAGAATACTGTACTCATTATGGCACAGTTCATTACGGCCTATGGCAGTCAGCCTTCTAAACATGATTGGAGCAGAACACAAACACAAGAAAATCTGCAGATGCTGGAAATCCAAAGCAATGCACACACAAAATGGTGGAGGAACTCAGCACTCCAGGCAAAATCTATGGGGAAAAAAGTAAACAGCAGATGTTTCAGGCCAAGACCCTTCTTCAGGACAGAGAGGGAGGGGGAAGATGCCTGAATAAAAAGGTGGGGAAAGGGGAAGGAGGACAAGTTGGAAGGTAATAGGTGAAGCCAGGTGGTTGGGAAAGGCCAAGGGCCGGAGAAGAAAGAATCAGATATGAGAGGAGAGTGGACAATAGGAGAAAGGGAAGGGGTGGGGGGCATCCCAGGGGTATGTAATATGCAGGTGGGAAGAAGTAAAAGGTTAGAGTGGGAAATAGAGGAAGGCGTGGGGGAGGGAATTTTGTTCACCAGAAGGAGAAATCGCTGATTAGAGCAGTGTTGGTTTCTCTGCTAATATAGTTGGTGGAAAGTGTAAAATCTAATGAGGCTTTCTTAAAGTATTTTCCTGCAAGTTATATTGCACTTGAAAATAAGCACAATTTTAGGCATTTTACTTACTGAAGAATAAGGTAAGAGTACTTATATCATTGCCTTACACTTCCATTTTCAAACGTCCTAAGATGCTCACAGCTAAGAAAGAGCACTTTGAAATGAGGTGACTTTTGTAATGAAGCAAATACAAGAGCTAATTTGTACACAGCAACATCCCACAAATAGTTGATAGGACTCTTGCCTCCAAATCACTCTTCATTCAACAAATAACAGTAGATCTGTAGATGCTCGAAATCAAAGCAACACTCAACAATGAGTTGTGATGAAGGGTCCTGGCCCGAAATGTCAACTGTTTACTCTTTTCTATGGATGCTGCCTGACCAGCTATGTTCCTTCAGCATTTTGTGTGTGTTGCACCATTCATCCAAACTCTCTGTTCAAAGATTCACACTGGCATTCCCACTCTGGTATTGCCTTTAGGATGCAATGTTCAAATGCAGCTCTGCCTTTCTCTTCAGGGTGCATTACTTGAGGAATTGTACCTGCCTATATTAATCCCTCATCTAAAACTTGTCCAGTCATTTCTTTGTAGCTATTTACAGGAGCACAAGTTACTCCTTGTACTTTTGACTTAAACAGTACTTCACACATACTCTATGAAGTGGTTTGGAAAATTCCAGAAAATAATGCAAATTTTACTCTTGATGTTTAAATATCCCATGGTAATTCCTCTGGGAACAATTCTTCATGGTTGCCTAGGCAGCATTCCTCTTTCAACTACATGTACATTGACTTTCCATGGAAGTATTTGATGGGAGATGGAAATGGTTTGCTTTATTGTTGACATATGCTGTTCCATTCAAATATTTGTATATAAGTAACAGGCATTGTATATACTGTAACTGCAACCTCATCTATCCAAGAGTCATATCAATTTGTGTAATTGTTCTAGGCTGTGGGTTATTCAAAGCCATGTCCTAATGGGGATGTATGTCACATGGATATCCTTGTTGCTAAGATGGTAAACCTTCACAGAGATATAGTGGGAGGAGTATTATAGGAGGGAGACTTAATGGGACAAATATTTTAAAATTCACCTCATCCTTTATGTGCAATGACAATTTTTTTTCATTTAAATTGGTATTATTTTCTTCTGAACACTGTCAAATGTTGAATTAACACGTTGCAGGCACTTTGGAGGAAGTTAAATTTGACAGCTATTGTTCTAGATAGATTATCATGCACAGAAACATAAATTTATTGATTATTTGGGGAGGGGTACATCATCTTGCTGCCGCACTTTCAGTGCATGCTTGATGTTTGGGTAGGGAAGTAAGACCCAAAAATAAAAGACAACTTAAGATGGCTGAGAAAATGTATAGTTTCCAGATCTTAGTTCAGTAATTCTTCTTCAACTGAGTACTCTGCCTCATACCCTTCAGTGTAAAATTACAAATATCAAATGCCCTTGGACACAACATATGGATGATATTTTTATGTAACAAAATATACAACGTATGTTTTAACCGTATGGGTTAATTATTCAAAATATATGTAAATTACTTCGGACTTGTCTTTTTTCATTACTTTTCTAAAGTTTAAAGTAGTAACAGTTTTATATCAAAATTAGCTTCAAAGGAATTGAAAAAAATTAACAAATAAAAATACCTGTTCTACTCTCATAGAAATGCTTAACTGTGTTTTTCAATACTTCACTGACTTAAATTCAGGCAGAGGAAAATGACATGACCACTTATTATTGGGACTAATATCGTCTGGTTACCTAGCCAAAACATTGGGTTAGATTCTACAAAGAAGCTCACTCAATACCTGAAAATTTATGGATCCAACTCTATTATTTGTTTGTTATTAGATTTCAGATCCTGGACTATTAATTTTGGAGTCATTGCAGTGTGGTACAAGGAGCATTTAATGTGAACTGCAGAGATTCACTTAAAGTGAAGCTGGTCAGGGAGAAAAGTCCAAAAGAGTAGGGAATGGGAGTAACATGTAAAAAAATGCTGGAGGAACTGAGCAGGTCAGGCAGCATCTACGGAAAGGGGTCAACAGTCAACATTTTGGGTCCAGTCTCTTCATCGGGAATGGGAGGAGGCTTTTCTGAAGAATTAACACCAGTACAAAAGAGACAGACTGAATAACCTGTTTCTGAGTCTAAACTCTGTGTCATTGCCTGCAAGATGATTCAGTAGGCTTGATGTTTTCATTTTTGGTGAGTTGAGATCATCATTTATAAATATTTACACTTCCTTCATTTACCATGTCACGCATAATACGGGAAATGGCTTATACCAGTTTCTCTGTCTCTCTATGAAGATATTTAGAATTAACACAGGGTTAATTTGGGTGTGTTCTTTCTGTCTTCACTGGCTGGCAGATAGAGATATCTTCAGTTATTAAAGAAAACATTGGGCGTCAACTCTCAGCTTCCTCTTGTGGACAGAATCTACAACCAAGGGTCATTGTTAAAAAATATGATGTCATCTATTTTAGGCAAAGAGGTTTTTTTTTTACAGTCATGATTCTTTGCAGTTCTTTTCCTCAGAGGGAGTGGAAACAAAGCAGGTGAATGTTTAGAGGCAAAGGTAGATAGATTTCTTGATAAACGGGGTGAAAGGTTACTGGGAGTAGCTGGGAATGCAGAGGACTAAGGCAATGGCATTCAGTAATAACATGATTGATGAACAATAAATGCACTTTCAAACTGCTTGCACTTTTTACATGTTATGGATTTGTTCATCTGCCCCTTTTCACTGAGTTAATCAATCTCCTCAGAATCAGTTGCATGCCCATTAATTGCAACTATTGGTAAAATCTCAGTAACTGGATGATTTACCAATAATTGAAAGATAATGTGGTGACAAGAACTAAACATAATACTCCAGTTAAGGCTAGATAATTTCTTTTTAAATGCTTAGTGTTACATCTCTGATTTTATACTCTATTAATAAAGCCAAAATTCAATATACTGCATTAATCACTTTCTCAACATATCCTGCCACATCCAAATAACTTATGCACACATCTTTCCAGGATTGTTTGCTTCTTCACCCCATTATCCTTTATGATACATTGCCTCTTCTCCAAGGGGATCACAACCTCATTGTGGTTTAGAGGCCTGTGTGCCTCAATGACCCAGAGAGCTACAGTATATTGGCCGGAGTCAGGACATCATGCTTTGGCTCTTAGTAGGGTCACCCATGTCAACCAGGTCAAAGGGTAGAGGGCAGACTAAGAGTGATCTACTGGCCCTTCAGGTTTGGAGGGGATTCAGCCCAGGGCTAACAACCCTGACTATACTTCATTAGGAGTTTGAAGAGATTTGGTATGTCAACAAAAACATTTAAAAACTTCTACAGATGTACCGTGGAGAGCATTCTGAGAGGCTACATCACTGTCTGGTATGGGAGGGGTGCTGGCTGCTGCTCAGGATTGAAAGAAGCTGCAGAGGGTTGTAAATTTAATCGATTCCATCTTGGGCACTGGCCTACAAAGTACCCAGGACATCTTCAAGGAGCATTGTCTCAGAAAGACAGCATCCATTATTAAGGACCCCCCAGCACCCAGGGCATGCCCTTTGCTCACTGTTACCATCAGGTAGGAGATACAGAAGCCTGAAAGCACACACTCAGCGATTCAGGAACAGCTTTTTCCCCTCTGCCATCAGATTCCTAAAGGGACATTGAACCCATGAACACTACCTCCCTATTTTAATATATATTATTTCTGTTTTTGCACGATTTTTAATCTATTCAATATACATACTCTAATTACTTATTTATTTACTTTTACTTATTTTTCTTCTCTATTATGTATAGAAGAAATTATCATTGCATTAAACTGCTGCTGCTAAGTTAACAAATTTCACGACACATGCCAGTGATAATAAACCTGATTCTGATTCTGGTAAAACAAAACCGTTACAGAAACAGCAATAAAGAATCATGCTACATCTGAGTGTGATGGTATTCCTGAGTCTCCACCTGGGATTTGGATGATGGACAGCAGTGAAAACCGAGAGGAAGCTACTGATATGACGAAGGAAGAATTCCTGAACACTGCCAGAGATGGAGGACCTTCATTACCGCTCTAAATGCTAGTTGCGTAACAGGCAGGCTAAATATATAGCTTCCCTTCAGTCTCCTCACACTTCTCTGCAAGAAACATCATCTAACATTCTTCTGCCCACTCAACCAGTGTGCTGCATATCGTACTGCAACCTGTCACTTCTGTTTATGGTGCACAACACTGCCAAGTTTTGTACCATCCTTAAAGTTATAAAAATGCGGCTTGCACTTGCAATTCTGGGCATTAATGTTAAGGTTGTTCAAAAAAAGAAATGATGGCCAACAATATTATTCGTGCTCATGTCCTTTCATCACACCCTTTTGTCAGTTACCTGATGTTAGCCTATAATTAGCTTATTTATACTGTTTTTGTTGAAGAAATAATTGATTCACTTTGTCAAATTTCAAAGAACCAAAGAGGGTGAAGTGCAAAAGAACTGCTAGTTCATTTATAGTGGAATGGTTTAGTTCAGTGCGCACATGTTGTCACTGGGCAAAAAACTGCACAGCACAAGACTTCTGCATGTGCTGGTCATTAAATTAGAGGGAACTCTGAAGGTGACCTGCTTGACAGGCTCGCAAATTCTCCACTGTCACTCCACCAGTAGCAAGCCGTGCGTGACACCCAACAGATATGTTTGAGCAACTTGCCATTGCTTCTGTAGCAATGTCTGCCAAATTCACAGTTTTAACTACCTTGAAGGACAGGGGCTCACAATCATCTGTCTATTTCCCTGACAGTCTTGGACATCTGAGTCAAAAGCACATTGCATTGCTGGATCAAAATCATGGGACTTCCTATCCAATAGCATGGTGGACAAGTACCTTCACTATAAGAAGGATCGAAATGTCCAATATGCAGGGCAAGCATTTCAGGTGAGAAGGGAAAATTTCAAAGGCATGTGGGATAAGTTTTTTTTTTACACAAAGAGTGGTGAATGCTTGGAATGTGCTGCCAGGTGTAACAGTTGAGGCAGCTACGATTAAGGGACTCTTAGGAAGGAAGATGAATATGAAGATAATGGAGGGATATGGACCGTGTGTAGGCAGAAGAGATTAGTTTAATTAGGCATCATTAGCTTAATTAGTTCAGCACAACATTGAGAGCCCAAGGGCCTGTTCCTCTTCTGTACTATTTAATATTCTGAGTCCAAAGAACACCAGCAGGTTGAGAGATTGCTTACTACCAAAACTGAATTTGATTTATTACGTTATATTATGTGAATATGCAGAATTTAGTTAAAAAAAAGGACAGAAAAGCTTTTCCTGTCAGTCCTGAAGTTCGATTTCCAAAGGGATCTCTCCATTAAGATCTCCTTTTAACACGAAGCAACTCGTATCTCGTTGCATTGCTTAAATCCAATCTGAAAAGCTATGAAGGATAATATCAGAAAGGAAATAAATGGAAGGACCGAGGCACCAGAAAGTTCAACTGAATTTGCTAATTATAGCTTTGATGCAAAATGCAAGTCACAAATTGTGCAGAACCCTATGTACCTTGTTACATTGAGGTTTCCTGTTCTTAACTTTCTATACAAGTCAGGTAATGGCATGCAGAATAATCCTAACAAACTCTAAGAGATGATTACCACCAGAGAAACCATCAGTTTTTTAAAAAGTAAGCTCGCTGTCCGACAGGGTTAACAAGAAATAGAATTACCACAGTAAATTGTACTGAGAAAAAATGGAAATGGTTGGGGAATTGATTTATTTGTATTGCTCTTTGATGTACCTGTTCTTTGCAAAGAGAGCAACACAGGAAGCGCTGGAGGAACTCAGCAGGTCAGGCAGCATCTACGGGCGGAATGAACAGTCAACATCACCTGTTTATTTGGCTCCATAGATGCTGCCTGACCTGAATTCCTCTATAATTTTGTGCGTTGCTCTGGATTTCCAGCATCAGCAGAATCTCTTGTGTCTGTGCAAAGATGGTTTCTGATTGCTCAACTGACTTCAGAGAAGCAGGATAAGAACCATATTTGAGATGCTGTGGCAAGTTTGTTAAGGTTGGGAAGGCTGTTAGAAAATGAAGGCATCCTTAGCTTTATTAAGAGATTACTAAAGCCAGGATGTTGCACTAAAATATTAGTTAAGCTGCAGTTAGAATACTGCGTCCAGTTCTAGTAGAAAGTGCATATGGGAAGCTGGAGTGAAAAAGAATGCCTGATTTCTGGATGCATGCAGAGTTATTATTGGAAGAAAGTGTTTCCCCAGGGGAAGTGAGGCGGGATATTCAGTAAGCTGCAGATCCATATCCCTGTCAGACATATTTCATAGAATCACAGAATTCTTATGGCACAGGAAGAGGCCATTCACACTATCAAGAATGTGTTGGCCTGAACCGGAGTAATCCCACCGATTATCTTCCTGCTCTTTCCCCACCGCCTGTGTATCAGCCTTTTTCATACAGAACATAGAACAGTGCAGCATTGGAACAGGTGTTTTGGTCCATTGCCTGCACTGACCATGATGCCAAATGATACTAAACCAATCTGCCTGCACGTGGTCCATATCCCTCCATTCCTTGCATCTTCACATGCTTTTTAAGTACCACTGTAGTGTCTGTCTGATGTTACTACTAGCCTTACAGTGTTTTTCAGGCATCTCCCACTATGTGTAAAATTAAGGTGCCCCACACATCTCCTTTAAACTTTCCCCCTCTCAGCTTAAATTTATGCCCTTCAGTTCATGCCCCTCCATTTCCGACTTGAAAACAATAAGTGACAGTTTCCACTGCTCCTGGAGGTGCTCAGTGCTGGATTCCAGATCTGAGTTAAAGTTCCTACATTTTTTTTGTATCATATTGCAAAAAAAAAAGTTAAACTGTGTCCCAGTGGTTTCATGATGGGAACAACATCCCTCAATCTACCCTATCTAAATCTAACAAGGTTTCATATATCTCTAAAAAATTTCCTCTAATTTTTGCTTTCTCTAAACAGTGCAACCATAGTTTCACCAGTTCAATCTGGCAGCCAAAAATTAATGATCTTGGAATAATGCCAGTAAATACCTCTGCGCCATTTCTGGGAGCTCATAACTTTCCAAACAACCAGAACTGGATGCAAATTTAAAGTTCAAAGTAAATTTATTATCAAAGTACATAGATATCACCATATACAACCCTGAGATTGAATTTCTGGCAGGCATATTTAATAAATGCAATAACCATAATAGAATCAATGAAAGACTGCACCAATAGGGTGGACAACCAGTGTGGAAAAGGCAATTTTACTGTATAATAACAAAAGAAGGAAAAAAAAGTAATATAAATAATAATATTAAATACATAAATAAGCAAGCAATAAATATTGAGAACATGTAATGAAGAGTCCTGAAAGGTGAGTCATGGGAACAGTCAGTGATGGGGCAAGTGAAGTTATTCTCCCTGGTTCAGGAGCCTGGCAGTTGAGGGATACTAACTGTTCCTGAACCTCATAGTGTGAGTACCTTCTTCCTGAAGACATCAGAGAGAAGAGAGCGTGACCAAGGTGGTGGGAGTGCTTGATTATGGATGCTGCTTTCTCGCAACTGTATCCCATGTCAATGTGCTCAAAGATGGTGAAGGCTTTACCCATTATATCCTGGGCCAAATCCACTACTTTTTGTAGGATTTTTCATTCAAGGACATTGGTGTTTCCATACCACGCTGTGATGCAGCTAGTCAATATGCTCTCCACCACACATCAATAGAAGTTCTGAAAACTTGTGCCAAACAAGTTTGGCCAAACAACTGACGGGTGTACTCAAAGTCATTTTTAATCTCTCACTACTGCAGTAGGAAGCTTCAAAAGAGCAACAATTATACCAGTGCCCAAGAAAAGTAGTGCGAGTAAGTTGCCGCAATGACTATTGTCTAGTAGCACTCACATCTATGGTGATGAAATGCTTTGAGACGTTGGTCATGGCTAGAATCAACTGCTGCTTTAGCAATTTGTCTATTGCCACAGTAGACATTGAGACATAATCTCAATTGCTTTTCACGAGGCCTTAGATCACCTGGACAATACAAACACCTATGTCAGGATGCTGTACATTTACCGTAGCTCAACGTTCAGCACCATCATTCCTTCAGTCCTGATCGAAAAGCTACAGGACCTGGGCCTCTGTACCTCCTTCTGCAACTGGATCCTTGACTTCCTAACCGAAATACCACACGATGCGGATTAGTAAATACATTTTCTCCTTGCTGATGATCAACACTGGTACACCTCAGGGATGTGTGCTTAGCTCATTGCTCTAATCTCTCTATATCCATGATGGTGTGGCTAGGTATGGCTTAAATGCCATCTATAAATTTGCTGATGATACTACCATCATTGGCAGAATCAGAGATGGAGACCAGAGGGCGTACGGGAGCAAGATAACAGCTAATTGAGTGGTGTCGCAACAACAACCTGGCACTCAATGTCAGTAGGACCAAAGAGCTGATTGTGGACTTCAGAAAGGGCAATACAAGGGAACACAAATCAATCCTCCATATGATTTCTAAATGGACATTGAACCCATGAACAACACTTTACTTTTTTATTATTTCTATTTTTGCACTACTATTTTTAATTTAACTATTTAATATACATACATATACTTACAGTAATTCTTTTATTTTTTCTATATTTATCATATATTGCATTGTACTGCTGCCACTAAGTGAACAAATTTCACGACATGCCTGTGGTATTAAACCTCATTCTGATTATTGTATGAATTACATAAATATCACTGAGTTAAGAATTATGGGCCAGCTATGATTTGCAAAAATGATCTGTGTTATTTGGCTCTGACTGTCCTGCACGAGGAATGATGTTTGGGACAGCAATAGCAGTTCAAATCTTTGTGCCTGTGTTGGTGCCTAATGTACAGTACTGAACGTGAAATCAAGTAACCTCAAAGTTCAAAGATATTCTATTATCAAAGTGCATATATGTTACCATACACTGCCACAAGATTAATTTCAGGAAAAAAAGTTACAGAAAAAAAGCAATCCAGTAGAAGTTATGAAAAACTATATATAAATGGATGAAGACTGACAATCAATGTGCAAAAGACAAACTGCAAATGAAAAATACTCAGAACATGAATTACAAGCAGCCCTTAATAATGAGTCTGTAGATCACAGAATCAGATAAGAGTAGTTATTTAAACCTGTTCTAGGGCCTGATGGTTATAGGGTAATAACTGCTCCTGAACCTGGTGGTGTGGGACTGAAGGCTTCTGCAAATCCTTCCTGATGGTAGATGTGAGAAGAGGCCATGGTCTGCATAGTGGGGGACTTTGATGATGGATGTTGCTTTCTTGCAGCAGTGCACCTATTTGCCAGCACTATGTCTGAACTTGGGTATACTTTTCTCAAGATGTTATCTCTTGTAACTGTGATTTCCTGCCTCAGTTTAAAGTTGGCAATAGGCCTCATTCTTTTCAAAAGACTTTGCTTGTCAAGAGAAAGACTGTCCGCAAGCTTTCACGGCCATTTGATCATATCTGAACAAATCTATTTTTCTCTTTATGGAGATCTGTAATGCAGAAGGAAGCTCGTTAGCTCATCATTTACAGTGATCACATGTGCTTCTCCCCACGTTCCTCCATTCCCTACCTCCCCTTCCAAAAAAAAACAAGAATGCCCTAATCTCAAACACAAGAGATTCTGAAGATGCTGGAAATCCAGATCAACACACACAAAATGCTGGAGGAAATCAGCAGTTCAGGCAGCCTCTATGGAGCCGACATTTCAGACTAAGAACCTTCAATCAGGACTTGAAGATGGGTCTCAGCCTGAAATGTCAGCTCTTTGTTCCTCTCCATAGATGCTGTCTGAACTGCTGATGTCCTAACTCCTCTGCTCCATACTTCTGCTAATTGTCCTGAATTTGATTTCAACTGGTTTCTTCACTCTTTATTTTCTCAAGTACCTGATAAAGTTAATTACTTCCATTTGGTCTTCAATAAGCACCCAGCAAGTGCAATCCAACTGTTAGATAAAAATAAAAACTGCTGGAAAATCTTAGGAGGACAAGCATCATCTATGGAAAGAGGAACAGTTTCAGGCCCTCTTCATCTTTGACATCCTAGAGGGGACAGGCAGATGCTCTTATAGCTTGGAGGGTGTGGAGTTTGTGAGGTGGTCCACTTACATGAGCTTCCATATGCTCCTGATGCATAGAGTTGAAGTTCTCAATACCATCCCTGAATGCACCTAGAACAACCTTTGAGATGCTAGAGGATGCTGGAGGAACTCAAGCGGTCAGACAGTATTCATGGAGGGAAATGAACAGTTGATATTTCAAGTTGAAAGCCTTTGACTACCTGTCCCATCTAGGGAAGAGTTTGCAATTCCACATTGATCTCAATAGACATCTTGGAACCCAGAATGCCAAAGTGAATGCAAATCTTCCTGCATATCCATTGTAGTATTTCACTGGAAGGTCTCTTCAAGGTATGCCCATTTTGAAGCAGCTTTCCTCCAGTCCAGATGAAGGGTTTTGACCTGAAAGATTGACTGTCCATTTCCCTCCATGGATGCTGCCTGACCTGCTGCGTTCCTCCGACATTTTGTCTGTTAGTCCAGATTACAGCATCTGCAGTCTTTTGAGTCTCCTGAATACACTTACTCTTCCCTGAGTCATTATTAATTTGTAGGAGTTAGTGGGGATACTGCATTCCTCCAGGTGACCTTGAGCACCACCTTGAATCTTTTTCTTTCTTTGACCACATGGTATATACTCCTCGTAACAGTTTCTGTTTCAAGAGCTCGGTGTCAGGCATACAGAAGCTGTGGCCGTTTCAAAGGAGCTGAGACTCTAAATTTGGCCCAAGAGAGATTCCTGTTCCTTTCCAGTAATTCAGAACTATGGGTATAAAGAATCAACATGTGACAGGTTAAAAGAAACTTGATCACTTCAGAAGATGGATTAGTCCCAGGAGTCAAATCTAATCAAGAAATTTTCACTCATCTTCCATCAGCATACTTCCCAGTTCCTATTTCAAATTCTCAACTTTTTAGTTAACAGCAGCTTGTTTCCTGCATTAGTTGACTTCCCTAATAAACACTTAGAAACACAAGAGCATAACCATACGGTAAATGCTGAATTCTATGGGCACAATGAATATTGGAGCCTTAGTGAGGTCAAATGACCATAATCAACACTGTAGAGTAGTGAATCTGTGGAAATATGTGCATAGGGAAGTAGTAGAGTATGGGTTTCCAAACGTTTTTTTAAGCCATATGACATTAAACATGGGGTCCGTGGACCACAGGTTGGAAACACCTGCAGTAGAGGCTACCTCATTAAATACATTGAAGACAGTTAGATAGATCTTTACATAGCAAGGAATTTAAGAGTTATAGGGAAAAGACAATTAGGTGGAGCTGTGTTTATAGCCAGATCAGCCATGATCTTATTGAATGCAGGGGCAGGCGCAATGGGCCAGATGGCCAATTCCTGCTCCTATTTCTTATGTTGTAGTATAAGATGCTATAATGCATGCTTCCATGATGAAAATTGGTTACTAAGTGATCAATGGATTAGAGAACAGTTTTTGCCTTATATGGGCTGCAATGACTCGACTCTATAATGTGAAGCTTCTGAGAAATGTAACTATTGCATTATAGCTGAATCATCTGTCAAAAATGTGGCTGATCTATTCCATTTTTGATCACATTTTAAATTTTAAAACTGGTTCCAGATGAATGGTTTTGAACCTGAAATGCCAAGAGTCCATTTTCCTCCAGAGGCTGTCTGATCTGCTGAGTTCCTCCACCTTCTTCTTTATTGCTCCAAATTCCAGAATCTGCAGTCTCTTGTGTCTCCAATTTTCACTCAGTCCCCGCTTTATTGGCTACAGGACGTATGTAAAAAAGTGGCCACTGAATGTATTTCTGTATGTTCATGGTCTTCTGCTGCTGTAGCCTATCCACTTCAAGTTTCGACATGTTGTGTGTTCTGTACACTACTATTGTAGCGTGTGGTTATTTGAATTACTGTTGCCTTCCTGTCAGCTTGAACCAGTCTGGTCATTCTCCTCTGACCTCTCTGACAAGACATTTTCACAGAACTGCTGCTCATTGTATGTTCTTTGTTCATCACACAATTCACTATAAACTCTAGAGACTGTTGTGTGTGAGTTTATGATTCAAAGATTCAAAGCACATTTATTATCAAAGAATGTATAAATCACACACCTTGAAATGTGTTTGATTACAGGCAGCCACAAAGCAAGAAACTCAAATAACCTAATTTTAAAAAAGACCAAATACCACTGTGCAGAGAAAGAGACAAAAAAATACACTGTGCAAACAATAGAAGCAAGCCACCAGCATCCTGAACCAGACCGAGACCCTGAGCGGCTGGAGTAAACCCAAGCCAAGCCTCGGTCCCCAGGTTTCACATCTGCAGGTCAGAAACACATAGCAGCCAAATCAGATCACAGCCTCGGTGCTGTGAAGAAAGGAATGAACACTCACAGGGCAGTGAGCGAAATCAGCTTGACCCTTGCCTCTGTACCCAACACTGGGGCTTCCAGTCTATCTGTGCTGGCATTTATATTGTCCAAACACTGAGTAGTTCCACGTTCTAGGACTTTAATCCCAGCTCCCCAATACGCCTGGCTCTCCCGGCCCAAAGCCGTTCTCCATCTCACCAAATCGACCCAGTGCTTGGACCGATCCAACTTCACACCCAGGTTAGGTGGATGGATGTCAAAACTCTCCTGCATAGACTCCTCTCCAAGTTGTTCAGTCCACCTCCAGAAGCGATACGATCTCTGTCTTTGTCCGCAGCTCAAACATGTTGCACCTGTGTAATGCCCAACACTGCTCAACCCCCCCCCCCGCAAACCAGCCTCCCCTTCGCCTGCCTCCTCACTGTCTGCGGCGATAGTTCACCACAATTTTCTTCATGAAAGATGTTATAAATAATGGTTTTTAGTCAATTCACTTGTCTTATGATTTACCAGTAAGCTGTCACACATATTTGGTTGCACCATGTTAAACATGAAGTGCTCTAATCACCCGGACCGGCACCAACAATCTTTCCACAGTCAAAGTCACAAATCACATTCTTTCCCCATTCTGATGTTTTCCCTGAACAATAACTGAACCTCTCTACCATGTCTGTGTGCTTTTTATTGAGTTTCTGCCACATGATTGGCTGATTAAATATTTGCATTAATGAGCTGGTTTAATCCAATAATGTGGCCACTGGGTGTATATTTAGTTGACACCCCTTGTTAACTGTGATCATGATGAATGACGTAGGAAGTGTGAGGGATGAAAGGGTGGTGAGTGGCTGTCCTGTTTCTAAACTCCTTTTTTGGGGCTTTCTCTCAAAGGATGATCCTTCCTTCAACTATTCACCCCCGTGCTGAGGCCTTCATGGACTTTATCACTCACTGAAAAGGAGCACCATGTTTGTAGTTACTGATTTAACTCGATAGCCTTTGTAAACAGCATCTCTGCTTCTCTAAAGTCTTGCCTGCAAGCGTGCGATACACATGAGCAGTTGCAATTTTCTTTTGGGGAGGGCAGAGTTCAAAAGATCAACCAGTAATTCAGAACCAAAGCTATTTCTTGACAATGGTCAGAACTGACCACATTTTGGTTGGCTTTTTAATTCTTTTCTTTTGCGATTTTAGGAACTATGTACCATAAAACCCCTTGGGAAGTGGTTAATCTCAGAAATGGTGCAGCAGAATCTCTTTCTCGCTGCACCTCTGATCATTCTGTGTTTATTTAAATAAACCCTTAATTTCCGTTTTACAATTACCAGAGGTTTTTAGGAGAGGCAGGATGCAGGTATTTTGAATCAATCTTATTATGATAGACAACAGCTTCACTCTTAATGCTAATTTTTAATAATTATGACTCATTTTCAAGGAAACAGCTTGGCATTCAATACCAGTTTCTGTTCTTTTTTTCATTTAGCACTTCTTGATGGAGAGACGGAGTTTTCTTTGTTGCCAGGGGAGGGTTGATTTAATCTAAGCCTCAACACTGATCCGACAGCATTACATGAACACTCCAAAGGAATATAGTCTGAACCTGAGCCAAATAAACTCCGACGGTAGATCAGGATGGGGTCAATGTGATTCATCAACAAGTGAAATGATTGATTATGGGAATGTAGTGTAAAGTACAGCACAGGAACAGGCCCTTAAGCCCATGATGTCTGTGCCAAACATGATTCTGAATTAAGCTGCATCTCTTCAGTCTGCACAATCCAAATTCCTCCTTTCCCTGCATAATCATGTGTCTAAAAACCGCTTAAATGTCACTGTCACATCTGTTCCAGGCACCCACCACTCTCTGTGCATTATCTTGCTCCACACATCTGGTGGGCCTTTCGGGCCTAGTACCGTGCTGCATCTCTAAATAAATAAACAGAAATATACTCTCCTCTCTCACCCTTAATACACACCCTCTAGCACTTAAATATTCCTACTCTGACTGTTTACACAATCCATGCCACTCATAATTCTATAATTTCTATCGGGTCCCACCCCACCTCTGTTGCTCCAGAGAATACAACCAATGTTTGTCCAAATGCTCCTTGTAGCTCATACCCTCTAATGCAGGCATGTAGATGTAGTCTGAAGTCTGAAGGATGTATAAGACTTCTAAGCAAGTTTTTATGTGATAATTCTGTTTTATTCTCCCCCCACCCCAGCACAGAGCAGACCAGATGATTGCTAATACCTGACCCACATCAATTACCTCACCCTTCATGGCTTCCAAGATCTAAGGCCTCCACCCATAGGCTGTGACAGAGTTAGGGTAGAGTGGTGGATTGGAGTGGGCAAGAGAGAAAACAACATTGAGAAGGGTTTGGGGGAAGACATTGACAGGAGGGAATTAGAGAAAAACATCATTGGGAGGTGAATACAGAGGGGAAAGGTGTGTCAGGGAAGATCAGGGCAGGGGAAAATACGGAATGGAGGGAGCAGTTTAGTATAAAGGGAGGTGGGACTGAATGGGACGTACAGGGAGGGAGGGAAGTATTTGAGGGGGCTGAGAAGGGAAGGAGGATTAGGTAAGTTAGTGTAAAGGAAGTAGGTGGGCTTAGATGGAGAGGAAGAGGATTGAAGAAGTGTTTATGTGGACAGAGTATACTTATGTGCATGTGTGTGTGTTTGAGTGTGTTTCACGTTACATTCAGGCAGGACCTGATGTCCAGTTGTCTTAGATCTCTTTGTTTTTGAACCAAGGACACACTGTGTTGTGTACAGCATCAAGCTAAGATTAAAGAATTCATAACACATCGACATTGCATACTCTGTGACAATAAGTAACTCTCAAACCAATATGTATAGCTGAAAGCATAAAGAATGCTGTTTCACTTATCTTGACTGTAGCTGTCAGTTCTTTGCTTTACTGATCAAAAACGTTCATTGATTTTCCATACTCAGTTTGCTAATTAGTCTTCCCAAGAACCAACACAGCAATCTACAAAATCTTCTCATGTTACTTTAAAAAATGTTCTTAATGATTGTTTAAATGACTACTCCTTCTCTTAATTTGTTTCTGTTGTTCCAATTTATTTTTGTTTGAGCTGCCACTTTCTGACAGAGCTTCACTTTGATTCCTAATTCCTTCTATCCTCTCTTATGGGTTATCTCATCATTCTTTGGAGCAAAAGGAGATGAGAGGTGACTTGATAGAGATGTACAAGATGATAGGGGGCATAGATCTAGGGGATAACCAGAGGCATTTTCCCTGAGGTGGAAATGGCTAATACCAGGAGCTACAATTTTAAGATGATTGCAGTAAAGTATAGGGGGGATTTTAAAGATAAGTTTTTTTTTACACAGAGAGTGGAGAGTGCGAGCAACACCCTGCCAGGGGTGGCAGTAGAGGCAAATACATTGGGGCATTTAAGAAACACTTAGATAGGCACATGTATGATAGAAAAATGAAGGGTTATGAAGAAGGGAAGGGTTAAATTACTGTTGGAAAAGGTTAAAGGGTCAGCACAATAGTGTGGGCCGAAGGGGCTCTACCGTACTGTAATGTTCTATGTTCTATAAAAATGAGTTTCTGTGCATTGCTGCAAGCTTGCTGGATTAAAGTAAGAGCAATAGATACAACAAAGAAAAACGCATGACATCAAAGAAGTCAGATTAATATTGTTTGCTGTAAAACACATTAATCCAGTAAATCTCATGATTCTTTTGTCAATAAGCTGTACATCTTTTAGCAGGGCCGGTAAGGATGACTCCTGCAAGCAATGTGTACTTGAACAGAACTGTGACTGTAGGGATGTTCCATGATGCAATGTCACTGTGGAAGATTAAAGTCTGTAAATGATCACAGACCTACGGAAACATCTGTGACTGCACCTGTTATTGCAGAACAAACCATATTTGTCATACCACTAATATAAGCACAGTGTGTAGTCATCAATGTTAAAGGTTTGAAATGAATCATTAACATATATTGTAGCATTCTTATACTCTGGCTCAGTTGTTAGATTTCTTGCCCTTAGTCTGAAGTTTGCAGGCTCTTGTCTCAATTCAGTGATTTAAGAATATTTTGACTGTCATTTCTACTTCATTACCAAAGGACAATGGTACTGTAGGAGGTGATGCATTTTGAATTTAAAACCAAGTCCCCTGCTTTATCAAGTGGAGATTAAAGATCCCCCTGCACAATTGCTCAGAGACAGCCAGTTCTTCTTGAGGACCTGGCCAACACTTATCCTTCAAGGAACATCAATAAAATTGATCAATAGTATATTATTGTTTGGTTGTATATGGGAAGTTTCTATGTTCAAGCAAAACAGCAACGGCTGATCTTCACAAGTTCTTCATTGGCTGACTGATGCTTTGAGTTGCCTAAGATTATGAAAAGCATTGCAAAAATGCAAATATTTTTCAGATAAATTTTAAATGAGCTCCACTTTACATTTATTGCTAGCATACCCATCATTTCACATCTCCACCTACGTTGATGCACATTAAGTAAGTATCCAGTCCAGGAGTAGGTTTCGACCTGAAACATTAACTCTTCATTTTCCTCCAATGATGCTGTCTGACCTATGGAGTTGCTCCAGCATTTTCCTGCTGATACATTCACTCTATGTAATCGTCTTTCATAAGCTAAACGAATACGACGCTGAGCAATGCTTTAACACATGCGGCACAGATGTATATTTGCCCAGTGAGAGATTCACTGCTCATGCAATGTCCAGTCTTCATTGTCACAACACTTTTCTGTTGACTCAGAAACATTCCAAGACACATTGTGTGCAGGTAGACTGCTGATTTCCTGAAACTGTGCTCCCAATGCAGAAAAGCCAATAATGCTGTAGGTGGTATAGCCATCTCACAGCCCCAGTGATCTGGGTTTGATTCTGACCTTCAGTGCATTTTGTGCAGAGCTAGCATATTTTTCTTGTGATTGTGTGCATTTCCTCTGGCTATTCTGTATTTCTCCCATATCCCCAAAGATGAGCTGGTAGGTTTATGGCCTCTGTAAGTTACACCTGGATGGTACGTCAGGAGAATTATGGGGTGTGAGTGGGCATGTGTGAGAGAACAAGTTACAAGGAAAATAAGTGGTGGTGTGGGACTGATGTGATTGTTCTGAGACCTGAAACACGAGCTTCTGCAGAAGCTGGAAATCTTGAACAACGCACACAAAATGCTGGTGAAACTTAGGAAATCAGGCAGCATTTATGCAGGGGAAATAAACAATCAAAAGATCCAGGCTGAGATCCTTCATCAGGACAGGAAAGGAAGGAGTCAGAAGCTGGAATAAGGAGTCTGGGGAGAGGGGAAGGAAGACAGACTGGCTTGAGATAGGTGAGAGCAGGTGAGCGGGAAGTTTGGTGGGTGGGAGAGGAGGGATAATCTAACAAGCCAGGAGGTGATAGGTGGAAGAGGTAAAGAGCTGAAGAAGAAGAAATCTAATAGGAGAGGACAGTGGAGCATGGAAGAAAGGGAAGGAAGAAAACAACCAGAGAGAGGTGATGGTGAGGAAAAGGAAAGAGTGAGAAGATAACCAGAATGATGAATGGAAGAAGAGGAGAGAGGAGGGGAGAAATTACTGGTAGTTAGAGATATTGACGTTCATGCCATCAGGTTGGAGACTACCCAGAGAGAATATGACATGAAATTTGCTGTTTTGCGGCAACAGAAGTCAGCATTTTGGGCCAAGATCAGGTGGGGGTGGGGGAACTATCATCTCCTAGCTTCGTACTACATCCCCCACCCCCACACACCCACTTTCCCCCTCTCCTGGCTTTACCTACCACCTGCCAGCTTCTATTCTCCATCTCCTCCATCCACCTTCTTATTTCTGGCTTCTGCCCTCCTTCCTTTCCAGTCCTGACAATGGGCCTCAGCCCAAAATGTCAACTGTTCATTTGCCTCCATTGATGATGCCTGACCTGCTGAGTTCCTCCACCATTTTGTGTGTGTTCTGAGATCGGATATGGATTTGATGGACTGAATTGCCTCCATCTATGTTAGCAAAAGATATCATAGACCATGGAGGTCACAGTCCCTGAATCACTACCTGGGCAGACCTCTGGCTAACGCAATTTATGAAACAAAAAATAAACGTGGAACAGCCAAAAGTATATTAAGCATTCCTGAAGTACACCCCCATCCCATGCCTGCTGAGAAAACCCTTGCATGTGAATGTTAAGCATTCTGATATTTTTTCCTGTAATATATTCCATTCCCAGGAAATAGTTTGTGGAGCAGTAAGAGGTCACTTGTGACAGATTACCGACCTTATTTACATTCATGGAACATATGTTGTGCTGTCAGTGGAATGACTAGGGGCTGTTCCAAATAAGTTTCAAGGCAGCAATCCCATGTTGTGCCGGCAATGACTGAGCACATGCTCGACTGGATGATTTAACAGCTGGTCACAGCAGATCACAGAAAAATAGCACGCACAGTACCTACAGGTGTGGAATTATTATTAAGACCAGCAGACAGAGCTTTGGGCCATGAATTCAAATTCCACCAAAAACAGCTGGGGCACTTAAATTCAAGTAACTAAATAAACCTAAAATTTCAAAGAATAAGAGAGATTGAGCATGGATTGTCATAGAAAAAAAAATTTGTTTCTGTCTGTCCCTAACCTAATCTAGTCTGAAAGTGATTTCATTCCTGAGAATGTGCCCTCAGTTCAGGAGAAACTAGGCCAATGAATTTCTAAATTCAGGCTCATTCCATAAATTCACCACACTTTGCATTAAAAGGTCCCTTTTAAATTTTCCCTTTCTCACCCTAAACGTATGTCCCTTATTTTAGATTCTCTGATCCTGGGGAATAGACTGTTACCGTCCACCTTATCTATGCCTCTCAAAATTTTAAACACTTCCTATAAGGTCACTCCCTTCCGTCTCCTATGGTCCACAGAATAAAGTCCTAGCCTGCTGTACTCTCTCTATAACTCAGGCCCTCAAGTCATGGCAACATCCTCATGTTGAGATACATGAGCCCCGTGGCCCAGCAAGCCCCCAATTTAATCCTAACCTCATCATGGTACAATGCATAATGACCAATCAACCAGCATGTTTTTGGACCATGGGAGGAAACCAGAGCACCCAGAGGAAACAAATGTAGTTATGGGGAAAATGTACAAATTCCTTACAGGCCATGGTGGGAACTGAAATGGGGTTGCTGGTACTGTAAGCGTCGTGCTAATCACTACACTACCATGCTGCTGCTATCTTCATTTAAGACATATAGCACATCATTTAAACAAGTACATGGAGTTGAATGACCAAGAGAGATATGAGCCCAATGCAAAAATTGGGTGTAGTTGGGTTGATGCTGTCGTCATTATGGCCTGGTTGAGCCGAAAGGCCTGTAGACAGACAGCATTGTTTTAAGACTTTCTGACAACAAGTACCTAAATACAAGCATTGACAATGACATCTGTGTTATATGAGCAAATAAAAAATACTGGACTGTTACGTTGTTACCCAATAATTTTTTTTTCCTTACTTCCTGCTATGATTGACTGGCAAGTGAAAAACCAATTACGTTTCAATAAAATAAAACTTACACAACAGCACAAACTTCATTTATTTAAGGGCCCAAATGACCTGTCAAGTTTTCTAAGCTAGTTAACTTCTGAGCCAAATGCATTGCTTGTGACTAAAGAAGTTACCAGAGATCATTTTGCTTATAAATTAAGTGCACCAGTGATGAGTTTACTATGAATTATTCGCTGGTCTCTATTTGAATCAACACAAATAAAAACAAGGAAATGTGTAAAATGCTCAGAGGAAGCAAAATCAATGCCAGAACAACATGGACTGTGTTTGGAGAAAGGGGAAGAAATACTTAATGCACTCATATAAAATCTTACTGTTTTAGGGGAAGTGTTAATCCACATTAGATGCGATGAGCTCTCAGGTTAAATAGTGTAGAGTTTGACCTCACAAGGATCACAGATCGTTCTGCCTTGAAAATAGATGGATAGCTTTTTTTATTGTCATTAGATCCAAAGTCTCCGTGCAAGAGCAGAGTGGAATTAGCCTCACCATATGGACCACAGCAGCTCATTTCAACAACTATCATCACCACAAAGGTCATTAGGGATGGCCCTGTCAGACAGTAAAATCAGAGTTCACATTTTTTTTTACATGAACTAAGAAATCCATTACAGTGGATAACACATTGCTCAACATGCCGGAAATGGTGCTTGTGGAAGCATCAGTCTCTAGTCCAATGTCCGCAACCCTCAGTCTTGTCCAAGTCCAGGTCTGCCGGAGGTCGGAGGCCGAAGGAAACGACCTGCCGTGAGGTTGAAGGATTGTGTATGTATGTGGGTGGGAAGAAGGAGCGGGGCTTGTTTCGCTGTTGTTGCTTGTTCTGTACTGTTCTGCCAAGCACGGTGGGCATGTTGTGCTGGCACCGGAATGTACGGCGACGCTTGCCGCCTGCCCCCTGCACACTCTTGGGTGTGTTGGTTGTTAATGCAAACAACTCATTTCACTGTACGTTTCAATGTCCGCGTGATAAATAACCTGAATCTTGAATTGCTGTAACTGCTCTGCCATTTGAGAGATTACCGCAAGTCTGGGACCTTTCTGTCATTTCCCATATCCTTTTAAATGTTTAGTTAATAAAAATTTATCAGTCTCAGATGTAAAATTAACCCTTATCTGTGCAGCAATTGCCATTTGGGAAAGTGTTCCAAATCTTTATTACCCTTTGCATGTGGAAGTAATTTCCATGTTGTTGCTGTTTCAAGAAAAGACATTTTTCTGGTTAGTCATTTGTAGTACTATAAATTAGACCTATGGGACAGGGCCAAGTAGGTGAAGCGTCTGTATGACCAGGGAGAACACTGGCTGTTATAATAAAACCTCAAGGCAAACATACAATTAGAGTTGGTAAAGCAAAAACAATAATGAACTGGTGTTCTTTATTTTTTAATTTAGAAGTACAATGCAGAATAGGCTTTTCCGGCCATTCGAGCCTCACTACCCAGCAACCCCCGACAACCCTAGTTGTCTAACTCTAACCTAGTCCCGGTGCAATTTACAATTGCCAATTAACCTACTAACTGGTACATTTTTGGTCTGTTGGAGGAAACTGGAGCACCCGGAGAAAACCACACATTCCATGAGGACTTGCAAAGGGCACTGGTTTTGGACACCAATCTCTGACACCCTATGCTACAAGTGGCACCCAATATTACATTCAGTAATATTCTAAAATATGATGCTTTTTAAATATCATTGTTAAGATATAAGCACAAAATCAACCTTTGTGGCTTAACTGGCTGCAGGAGCCACTCTAGAATATCAGTAAGTATGTAACATACAGATAGAAAGTCTGTGCGCTGTAATTCGTTTACTGAAATAGTGCAACAAATGCACAAAATTATTTAAGAACAGAGCAATTCTAGCAACAGCAAACAATTGAATTCACCCTCTCAAACTTGTGAGTGAAAATGTAAAAACAATAATGCTTTAAAAGTTCCTTCCTTGGAAACTTTACAATTTATATTAATGATGATAAATCTTCATTCCTCAGTTACTTATTAAGTATATTCACGCAAAAAAAAACCTTCCCCTCATAAACACTCCCTGTGACCTAAGAAAATATGTAACTTTTGGACATATTGAACATCAAAGCCTTTACCAAGCAGCTTGTGGCTTGCATCTTACCAACATCATCACAAGGATCACGATTAATAGTCTTGCTAGAAGACCACTGACATCCAGCATTGACATTACTTACAGTGAGCAATGAAATCTATTATGGTGGACAGCATGCGTTGCTCAACCCATGTTGGGAATGAGGCTTGTGGAGACATCAGTATCCGATGACATACATAAATAAGGAAATAGCATGTAGTTTTCCAGCAGGATGGCTCTTGCAAGGCTGCCCTTATCCATTAGCATCCATTGTTGATGGCTTTCAACTATTGCTGTATTAACCTTGCCTTGAACTAGCCCCCACCTTCCAGTACTGATCCACCATCCTCAAGCACAGAATCCTCTGAAGCAATACTGTACTTAAGATCTACAGGTTTGCAATGGTAACATCCTTGGAAGAAGTTGTTCCACCCAGAGGAAAGTCAGTTGAATTATACAAATTTGTCACAAGTTTCTGTTTATAAACATGCTGAGGCATACTGAACTGCAGCATATATTGTACGTGTGCCTTCAGGAATTAGGTGTGCCACATCATATGACTTGTTCTAAAATCCATCACTATTAATGAGGCATGGTTCGTTAACAATATAGGACGTCTGATTAAAGGGTTTGATTTACTTGCTAAACAAATAGACACAACAAAAGGCTGATAGAACCAACCAACATTACAAAAAGAGTGGTTAAAACATAGGTTTTAAGGAGCTTCTTAATGGAGGAAAGAGAAGTGAATGAATGATTAAAGAAATTTTAAACTCTATGGCCTCAAGATAGTTTGCAGTATTTTTAAACCTGGCTGAGCTTATCGAAACAGCAGAATTTCTTGTGAGCTTAGAGAAACTGCTAAAGCAGAAAAATTACATTTAAAATCCCAATCAGACTTTTTATAGAACATTGCAAAATCTACCCGTGAGTGATAACTAGAGGGCATTGATTTGCAATTGGCAAAAGTAGCAGAGCGAAAAATTTTGTTCCTTGATACACAGCCAGTTGTGATGTGGAATGTTCAATTGAAAGTGGCTATTGAAAGGAACTGGATCAATACTTCAAGGTAAAACATTTAGAGTGATGATTGCAAAGGAACATGGGATTGAGACAAATAGAAAAGAAGCACAGATCTGATGGGCACACTGAGCTCCGTCTGTGCTGTATGATTGCAATTTATACAGAATACAGTGATGTAAATTAAAGCAAAACACTTACTGAGAGTGAAGGGGTACCGTCATCTTCCACTGTAACTGTCAGCTGATAAAAACTCTGTCTCTCCCGATCTGGAGGAGAAGGGCGTGTAACAATCTCTCCAGTTAGCCGATCAATACGGAAAGTGAGATCTTCATTGCCCATGGTGATGTAGTAATAGAGTACAGCATTGGCACCGGAGTCCATGTCTGTCGCCCGAACTCTGGTGACTGGAGTTCCTCCTCCAACATTCTGAAAGGATTTAGAGAGAACCTGTTACAGGGAGCAGGCAGACAGAGTTTCAGTACAAACCAAGCTAGAATACTGCACTCAGCTGTGGGGACCAATCATCTGGAAACATACCCAGCCTTGGAAATGCGAAACCTGCTGGTGCTAAAAATGACTGAACTATGATAGCAGCTCGTTTTGTCTTGGCCTTGAGTTGATTTGGGTTTAAAAAGTTCAAGTGATTTAATTGCTGAAAGCAAGACAAGCATTTGAATAGACCAGGCAAGCTATTTCTTCTGATGAGGGAGCCAAAACAAATTTCACAAGTAGAGTTACGCCATTTTGTAAAGGAAGGTGAATGGAAGTTCCTCTGCCATAAGGCTGTGGGTGACAGATCATATGAAATGCCTTACCCTGGAGACAAGTGTTTCTGTTTAATTCAGTTGGTTAGCAGATGACAAAAGGTGCTGCATCAATGGGGTAAGCATACAGATCAGCCAAGAAGCTCTCAATGCCTGAAAAGCCTTTGATCCAGCAGTCACCACCTCTGAAAAAACACCACCTCAAAGTTCAAAGTAAATTTTATTATCAAAGTACATATTTGTCATCATACACTACCGAGATTTAATTTCTTGCAGACATTAACGATAAATACAAAGAAACATAATAGAACTAATGAAAAAACAAAGACAGATAAACAACCAATGTACAAAAGCCAAAATGACTCAAGATTGCTTAATGTCATTTCCAATACACAAATGAAAAAGGAGAACAAAGTAATTGTTACTCCGGTCCATTGCAACACAAAAAAAAATCACAATAAGAAAAAGAACACAATAATAATAAAATAAACAATAAATATAAATATAAAAGATAGCTTATATACATAACACACACAAAATGCCGGTGGAACACAGCAGGCCAAGCAGCATCTATAGGGAGAAGCACTGTCGACGTTTCGGGCCAAGACCCTTCATCAGGACTAACTGAAAGGAAAGATAGTAAGAGATTTGAAAGTAGTGGGGGGAGGGGGAAATGTGAAATGATAGGAGAAGACCGGAGGGGGTGGGGTGAAGCTGAGAGCCAGAAAGGTGATTGGCAAAAGGGATACAGAGCTGGAGAAGGGAAAGGATCATGGGACGGGAGGCCTAGGGAGAAAGAAAAGGGGAGGGGAGCACCAGAGGGAGATGGTGAACAGGCAGTGATGGGAAGAAAGAGAGAAAAAAAGGGAGGGGGAGAAAAACTAAATATATCAGGGATGGGGTAAGGAGGGGAGGAGGGGTATTAACGGAAGTTAGATAAGTCAATGTTCATGCAATCAGGTTGGAGGCTACCCAGCTGGTTTACAAGGTGTTGTTCCTCCAATCTGAGTGTGGCTTCATCTTGATGGTAGAGGAGGCCGTGGATAGATATATCAGAATGGGAATGGGACGTGGAATTAAAATGTGTGGCCACTGAGAGATCCTGCTTTCTCTGGCAGGCAGAGCACAGGTGTTCAGTGTTCAGTGAAAAGGTCTCGCAGTCTCCCTCACCAATATATAAAAGGCCACACCGGGAGCACCAGATGCAGTACACCATACCAGCCTCCAATGGCATGAACATTGACTTCTCTAACTTCCGTTAATGCCCTTCCTCCCCTCCTTAATCCATCCCTGATATATTTAGTTTATTTCCCCCCTCCTCCTTTACTTTTCTCTCTTTCTGCCCATCACTCTGCCTGTTTTCCATCTCCCGCTGGTTCTCCCCTCCCACTTTCTTTCTCCCTAGGCCTCCCGTCCCATGATCCTTTCCCTTCTCCAGTTCTGTATCCCTTTTGCCAATCACCTTTCCGGCTCTCAACTTCACCTCACCCCCTCTGGTCTTCTCCTATCATTTTGCATTTTCCCCTCCCCCTCCTACATTCAAATCTCTTACTATCAGTTAGTCCTGACGAAGGGTCTCGGCCGGAAACATCAACAGTGCTTCTCCCTATAGATGCTGCCTGGCCTGCTGCGTTCCACCAGCATTTTGTGTGTGTTGCTTGAACGTCCAGCATCTGCAAATTTCCTCGTGTTTGCTTATATACATAAATTGACTGTATGCCTTTCAAGTGATATACCACAAGGTGACTCACAGGAAATGATAAAGCAGTGGTGGTTGAGTGTGGAGGGTTGGGCTCGTGGGTGGGGGTGTTGAATAGCCTCACTGTTTGGGGGAAGTAACTGTTTTTGAGTCTGTTGGTCTTTGTGTGGATGCTACATAACCTCCTCGCTGATGGGAGTGGAACAAACAGTCCACAAGCAGGATGGGTAGGATCCTTCATTACAGTAGCATCCCTTTCCCGACACCTTTCTATTATACATGTCCTTGTTAGCAGGTAGGTTGGTGCTGGTGATGCGCTGTAGAGCCTTCCTAGCTGCTGCAGTGAAATTTCCTTACTGTGCAGTGATGCAGCGTGCTCAAATGCGCTCTGCTCACATCTGCAGGATGACGCGAGTATGGATGTGAGAATAGAAGACATTACTGAAGCAACACACTAGGTGCTGGACGAAGTCTGTGTGTCATGCAGCATCTATGGAGGAAAATGGACAGCCAATGTTTTGGGTCGAGTCCCTTCGCACCATTAGTAAAGATGGCCAAATAGCTAGGTTTTAAGAAATCAAGAGCAAGAGGATAACTAGGGAGAGAGTAGGACCATTTAAGGATAAAGATTAAATTGCTTGGGTGCAGAGAATGTGAGTGAGGTACTTATTGAGTAATTTGCTTCAGTATTTTCCAGGGAAAAGGACATGGAGGACCAGGAGATCACTGTCGAGTGCATAAATACGTTAGAGGTCAAGGAGGAGGAAGTGTTGGGTCTCCTAATCAATGTTCAGGTGGGTAATTCCCCAGGGCCTGATTGACTGGTTATCCCCCTAGGTTATTGAGGGAGGCAAAAGACAAGAGTGCTGGGGCCTTGACAGTATCTTCCTCCTCTCTATGCCCAGAGAACTGACAAGTGGCTAATGTTGTACCTATATTTAAGAAAGGAACAAGGGAATATCCCCTAATCTATAGACTGGTAAGCCTCATGTCAGTTGTGGGGAAATTGCAAGCGACAATTATTAGGGATAGGATATATGAATATTTGGAAACCAGTAGCCTAATAAGGGACAGCCGGCATCAGTTTGTGCATGGCAAGTAATGTCTAACTAACTTGACTGAGATTGTTGAAAAGGTGAAGAGAGAGATTAATGAAGGTAGAGCAGTGGTTGCTTTCTACATGGGTTTTAGTATGGCGTTTAACAAAGTCCCTCATGAGAGGCTAATCCAGAAGATTAGGAAGCATGGGTCCATGGCAAATTGGCTGTTTGGATTCAGAGCAGGCTTGCACATAGAAGACAGTGGATAACTGTCGAAGGGACTTGTTTAAGCTGGTGGTCTGTAATTAGTGGTGTTCTGCAGGGATCTGTGCTGGGACCTCGGCTGTTTGTGATGTTTATAAATGACCTGGATGAAAATGTAGCTGGGTGGGTTAGTAAGTTTGCAGATGACACAAAGATTGGTGGAGTCATGGATAGTGTAGAAGACCAGCAAAGAACACAGCCGATATAGATCAGAAACGGCAGATGGAGTTTAACCTAGATAAATGTGAAGTGTTGCACCTTTGTGGAGCAATTGCAAGGAGATACGTTTACTGTTTTGGGCAAGACCTATAACAGTGGTGATGAGCAGAGAGATTGGGGAGGAAGCGGGACGTCTAAGTTCATAGCTCCATGAAAGTGGCTGCACAGATTAATAGGGTGGTTAAGAAGGCTAATGGAATGCTTGCTTTTAATAGTCGAGGCATTGAGTTCAAAAGTCAAGAGATTATGTTGCAACTGTATAAAACTCTGGTTATCCCACTAGAAGAAGGATGCTGAGGTTTTGAAGAGGGTTACCAGGATGCTGCCTGGTTTAGAGGACATGAGCTATCATGAGAGGCTGCACAAACTTGGGTTGTCTTCTTTGGAGCAGCAGAGGCTGAGGGCATCTTATAAAATTGAGAAGCATAGATAGAGTAGACAAGAGTATCTTTTTCCCAGGATAGAAATGTCTAATTCTAGAATGCATGAATTGAAGGTGAGGGGGAGTGTGTTCAAAGGGGATCTGAGAGGTAAGTTTTTTTACTCAGAGTGTGGTGAATGCCTGGAATGCACTGCCTGGTGTGGTGGTAGAGGCAAACACATCAGAGGCTTTTAAGAGGCGTTTAGACAGGCACGTGAATAGGAGGAAGATGGAGGGATAAGGACATTGTATAGGTAGGAGGGATTATTTTTGAGGGAGGGAATTTTGATTTAATTTTTAGCTGGCTCAGCACAGCATTGTAAGCCAAATGACCTGTTCCTGTGTTGTATTGGTCTGTTCTAACTGCCTTAAAGAAGGAAATAGGGTGAACAATCTGAAGCATCCAACAAATTTAAACCAGATTCAGTTTCATTCACTTATCATATATACATTGAAATATACAGTGAAATGCATCGATGCATCGTTTTCATTAACAACCAACACAACTCCTCACACCCCCGTACCACTATACTTTATAATTTCTTGTCAGTCACCTTATGTACGGATAATCCTGTGCCTAGTGTCACTTTATTGGCATAAAATCAATCTATGTTTATAATCTATCTCATGTATTGATATTTACAATGTTTTTTATTACTGTGTTCTTTATCATATTTTGTTTTTTTGTGCTGCATTGGATCTGGAGTAACAATTATTTCATTCTCCTTTACACTTGTGTACTAGAACTGACATTAAACAATTTTGAATCTTGATGATCAGTGCCATATCTTCAGACATTCCAATCTGTTAGGTGTATTTTCTAAAGGACTTAGTTTAAAAAAAATCTTCATAGACATTTATATCCCTGCACTGTCTCGCCAGCTTTCTCTATAACATTCTGCAGTGCTAAATGCCCATTCACAAACCTTCTACTTTCTGATTCTAGTTACTTCTTTACCCTCTTTTTATGTACTTAAGATGCCCAGGACCAACAATTGCTTCCCCTACACCCAATAACCTCTCTCCCTCTTCCTTTAAGACCATTCTACACATGTTGAAAACATCCTTTGTCGTCCTTGCTTCCTTGATTCAGTATTCACAATGATCACACAATGCCAAGGGAACTCAGCAGGTCAGGCAGCATCTATGGAGAGGAATGAACAGTTCACGTTTCAAACCGAGACCTTTCCCGATCCGAAGTATTGAATGCTCATTCCTCTCCACAGATGCTGTCTGACCTGCTGAGTTCCTCTAGCATTTGCTGTTTGTTGCTTTGGATTTCCAGCATTTCTAGAATCTCTTGTGTTCACAACGATCAGTATTGTTTCTGTGGTGCCCATTAGTATTGTTTAGCAATAAAAAAACTTTATGAATACACTTCTATTGCAGGAATATTTTGGGAATGAATTAGGAATTCAAATGCTAATTAGTTGAAAATAAAACTAACTCCAAGTCCTTGGATTCCTCGCAGTAACTGGGGACAGACATGCAATTAATATACCATAATTGTTGCCTGCATCGTATGATTAGACATAATGAATGAAGCACAGACTTGAAGCAATGGCTAAAGAGTTAAGAAGATATTTCTTCCTTAATTCCCCTTGAAGCAGAACCAATTATTGCACAGTACTATTACACAAAGAGCTGAATGACCACTTAACCCATTCTTGATTATGTTTTCTTAAGCGAGGAATTATTATGTAGAAATCAGAGGAAAACAGCTTGTTTTGTTTTGAAAAATTAATTTGAACCATTGGAACAAAGAGACCTATTATATAGGTTTGTGTAAGCCAGCCAGTGGCATAGTGGCATCTGCACCAGGCTTCGAGGCGAATGGTCCTGGGTTCGAAATCCAGCCGGCTCTTTACATACTTTCTATCCGTTGTCATGATCCCAGCCCCCTCCTTTGTGAGAATCGCAAGAGCACCCGTCGAAAGGGGTGGGGGGGGGGGGTCAGTAGACCCAGTAGGAGAGAGAGAGAGAGAGAGAGAGAGAGAGAGAGAGAAATGTGCCAAATTGCACGTCCCACCCGGGATACAGAATAAGACGACAGCGACTATTGTCTCATGGAGACCACGTGAAAAGCCCTCGGGCAAGGTGGGCTGGTTGAGAGAGAGATTGCATCATCCCAACCTGATTGACACCTGCGACCCCGTGAGGAAGTATAAAGGAGAGTCTCTGGGGGACAGCCCCCTCAGACGCACCAAGAAGACACGAGAGAGTGATCCCGCAGCAGCGGGAAGCCATTCTGAAGGAAGCCACGTGCGTTAGATTCCGGGATTGGAATTTGTGGCTGGAATCACAGAAAACCGCTTTTAACTAACATCGGGGAGAGGGAACCAACGCTCCCCCGATTTCACGGAAGCCTCATCAAGACTCGGCAAGTTCTTTCTCTTCTCCCCCAATCTCTCTCTCGGTCGCCCCACTTGAAACCCAGCGATTTTCAAAGGGCTGAGGCCGGCAGCCTTCTGAGTGACTTTTATATTTCCAACGGACAATCTATTAACCCCTAGACAACTGTAGAGCTCACTTCTTAATGATGATTATTACTATACCCGCGCTTTAGATTGAGTATTGACGACGTGCATTATCTGAATGTTTGTATTAACCTTACTTTTGTGCCCCTTTATAAATAAAAACGTTTGAAAATAGTGACATCAGACTTAACGGACCTCTCTGTCTTTGCTGGTAAGTTATCCAGTTACGGGATACGTAACAACTTGGGGTTTCTCGTCTCGGGATTTGACACCAAATTGGGAGGCCAGTGAATCGGGCTTGTAGTCCAAAACTTGAATCTGGTTACGCGGGTAGCCAGACGGGAAACCAGCAAAGATGGACGTGGGTGAATTTATGGAAAACCTGACGGTGGGGGCGCTAGAGGCAGCCACCAAATCAGACTTGTTAAATTTAGCGAAGGGGTTGAACCTCACAGAAGTGAGGTCGTCCATGAAAAAGCAGGAGGTATGAAGGGCCATAATCCAGTATTACATTGGGAAGAAGGTGTTTGAAGCTGAGGTTATTGGGATATATCCCTGAAAAGGTACCATCAAGTGGGACGGTTCAGTTAGAGGTGGAGAAATTAAAGTTGGAACATGAAATTAAGTTAAAAGAGCTGGAAGCGGCTGAGAGAGAGAGGGAGAGGCAAAGACAGCATGAAATTCAGCTATAGAAGCAAACGAGAAAGAGAAACAGAGGCAACATGACCGGGAAATTGAGAAGATGAAGAACGAGCGAAGAGATCAAGGGTTAGACCAAGCAGAGTGGTTTAATGTTAGTAGGGAGTTGAGATTGGTGCCCCCGTTCGAGGAGACAGATGTCGATAGTTATTTCTTGCTTTTTGAAAAGGTGGCAGTAAATCAGAAGTGGTCAAAAGAGCAGTGGGTGGCATTGTTACAAAGTGTGTTAAAGGGGAAGTCCCAACGAGCATATGTGGCGATGTCCCTGGAGGAGGGAGGAGTGGAGAATTATGATGAGGTAAAGGAGGCCATTCTCCGGACTTACGAATTGGTACCTGAGGCCTATAGACAAAAGTTTAGAAATTTAAGGAAAGGGTGGAATCAAACGTATACCGAGCTAGCCCATGAAAAGGGGGTGCTCTTGGACCATTGGTGCACCGCGGAAAGGGTGGACGAGGATTATGGGCATCTCAGGGAGTTACTTTTGATCGAGGAATTTAAAAGTTGTGTTCCGGAGGAGATCCGGATGTATTTGAATGAGAAGCCTGATAAGTCCATGTCAGAATTTGCTAGGTTTGCGGACGAATATGTCCTAACCCACAAGACAAAGACTTCCTCGAATAAAGGTCCCCAGAGAGACCGTGGGAACGATCAGGAAAGTCCGACGAGTGAGGCAGAGGTTCCACTGGGAGCTAGCGGTAAGGTTGAGGGGGAAAGGCAAGACGACCAGAAGGTTCCGGGTTTGACCTGTTTTAATTGTGGAAAGGAGGGGGCACGTTGCATCTTGATGCTTTGCTCCGAGGAAGGGAAAGCCGCAGTCCCTATCAGGTGTGCCGTGGTAATCAGCAAATCGACCAGAGAGCTGAGGGTAGACAGAGTACGAGAAGGCTCTGGGAGCTGTCTGTCACACGGAACCGTGTCTGTGACGGAGGGAGACACACCAGTTCCCGTACGAATCTGGAGGGATACGGGCGCTGAACTATCCCTGGTTAGCCATAAGGTACTAGAATTTGGTCGGGGAATGGGCATGGTAAAGGTGGAAGGAATAAATAAATGGATAGAAATGGTGCCCTTATATAAGGTCATTCTGGATTGTGAGCTGGTGTATGGATCAGTTGAAATAGGGTGCCCTCAGAATTCCCGAGAGCTGACGTGGACATCCTGCTGGGGAATGACTTAGCAGGGGGTAAGGTTTGGTCAGCCATGCTGCTGACCTGGTGACCGGCGAGTGTGGTGACCCCGCCCCTAGCGCACAAGGACCATCTCACCAGCGCAGTCACTCGCAGCATGTCGAGAGAGACAGCTGTGAACGAGAGCAGTTTAAATCTGGCCAGTTTTGATTTGGCCGAGACGTCTTTGATAACCCTGTGCCATGAGGGTTTAGAGGGTGGTAAGACGAAGAGTAGTAAAGTGAAAGGACGTAAGGGAAAGGAGATAGATCTGCCCTTAGTGAAGAGAAAGGTCCTAAAGGTAGGAAATAAAGATGAGAGACAGATAAAGCTGTTAAAAGGTCCCGAGTTGGAAATGGATGATCTGTCTGGTTTGGCAGAATTGTTTGAAGAGAGTTCTAAAGGTGTTCCCGATAATGAAGTGAGGGCAGTCCCAGATGGAAAGGGTATCCTTGCCTCGAAGGAGTCTGCTGAAAGGGCCGAGGAGGTTGTTTCAGCTCGCAGGGTTGCGCCTTCCCTGGGGGGGGGAGCTGCCCAGAGAGTAACTGGGAGAATCGGGGGAAGTTCGAATTTGAAAAAGGTACGGGTGTTGAAAGCCTGGAAGAGGCAAATGTCCCGTTTGAGTGTGTCCAAGTTGGGGATGCACGTTGTGCTGAACCTGGTAACGGAGCTCAGAAGAAGTCTGAGGTATCTGATTCAGGGGAACGGGGTATCCGTCCTTGTGACTTGGTTCAGTGATTAGTATTCGCGTAAACTTTTGTAAATGCACCTAAGCTAAGGTCACACCTCCTTAGTTTTGTTGCTTAAGAAAAAAAATAAATTGGTGGTTATTGAATTGAAGTCTGATGTACGGTTCGCAATGTTAAGATATTAAAGAAAGGGACACTGTAATCGTTAACTATTTAGATACTGACTTGAATGTATAACGGTAGTATTCTGTGAAAAGAAAAACTTGTGTATTGTGTTAGATTCAAAACTCCTGTAAGACTGTGGACCACTCTGTTTTAACCGCTGGTAAAAACGTTTTAAGAGGGGAGGTGTTATGATCCCAGCCCCCTCCTTTGTGAGAATCGCAAGAGCACCCGTTGAAAGGGGGGGGGGGGGGGAGGTCAGTAGACCCAGTAGGAGAGAGAGAGAGAGAAATGTGCTAAATTGCACGTCCCACCCAGGATACAGAATAAGACGACAGCGACTATTGTCTCATGGAGACCACGTGAAAAGCCCTCGGGCAAGGTGGGCTGGTTGAGAGAGAGATTGCATCATCCCAACCTGATTGACACCTGCGACCCCGTGGGGAAGTATAAAGGAGAGTCTCAGGGGGACAGCCCCCTCAGACGCACCAAGAAGACACGAGAGAGTGATCCCGCAGCAGCGGGAAGCCATTCTGAAGGAAACCACGTGCGTTAGATTCCGGGATTGGAATTTGTGGCTGGAATCACAGAAAACCGCTTTTAACTAACATTGGGGAGAGGGAACCAATGCTCCCCCTCGATTTCACGGAAGCCTCATCAAGACTCGGCAAGTTCTTTCTCTTCTCCCCAATCTCTCTCTCTCGGTCGCCCCACGTGAAACCCAGTGATTTTCAAAGGGCTGAGGCCGGCAGCCTTCTGAGTGACTTTTATATTTCCAACGGACAATCTATTAACCCCTAGACATCAGCAGAGCTCACTTAAAAATGATGATGATTAATATACCCGCGCTTTAGATTGAGTGTTGACGATGTGCACTATCTGAATGTATGTATTAACCTTACTTTTGTGTCCCTTTATAAATAAAAACGTTTGAAAATAGTGACATCAGACTTCAACGGACCTCTCTGTCTTTGCTGGTAAGTTCTCCAGTTACGGGATACGTAACACCGTGTTGGGTTGAGCATCAAGCTAGCAACTTGGCCTTGTAAAAAACAGACAAAGAATTCCAAAGGAACGGCAAGGTTGCCGCCAAATGCACCGCAAGGTGTGAAAAGGAACAACAACAGTACGTTTGCATGTCATCCAGCAATGCGGCGCTCCATCAATACAGTTTCAGGTTTGGTTTCCTGGTTTACTTATTTTGAACTTGAGTAACAATTACATAAGCAGCTCTTGCCTCTAATGAATATGTGATTAATGACACCACATTAACCACTATTGTCATTAAGTCCTTGCACCATGCTTTAATTTGGCCACATGCGTACAATCCACACAATGCACTGCAGTTACTGACGTGTGCTGTTCTGAGAGTACTGCTCAAGTCCATGGCCTCTACGCAATCAACACAAGTGCACCTCAAGGATGCATGTATAGCTCACTGCTCTACGCCCTCTTCTCATTGCTACTATCAGGACCTTGAAGACACATACTTAACATTTTAGGAGCAGCTTCTCCCTCTTCACCATCAGGTTTCTGAATGGACCATGAACTCATTAGAACTATCTCATTTTTGCAGTACTTAATTTTTTATATTTCTTATTTTTTTTATGTATTGCACTACATTGCTGCAGCAAGATAACAAATTTCATGACATATGGCAGTGATAATGAATCTGATTCTGATTCTCATCACCGAAGATAAATTCTGCAGGGAATATCGTCACCTATGGGTTCAACTCCAAGTTGCACATTATCCTGATTTGGAATAATATTGTTAATCCTTCACTGTCATTGGTCTAAATCCAAGACTTTACTTCCATAAGATTAAAATGAGCTTTATTTTTCATATGTTGTACCATGGAGAGCATTCTGTCAGGCTGCATCACTGCATCACGGTATGGAGGAGCTACTGCACAGGACTGAAAGAAGCTGCAGGAGGTTGTAAATCTAGTCGTCGCTATCTTGGGTACTAGCCTACAAAGTACAAAGGACATCTTCAGGGACTGGTGTCTCAGAAGGGCAGCATCCATTATTAAGGACCTTCAGCACCCAGGGCCCTTTTCTCACTGTTACCATCAGGTAGGAGATACAGAAGCCTGAAGGTGCACATTCAGCGATTCAGGAACAGCTTTTTCCCCTCTGCCATCCGATTCCTAAATGGACATTGAACCCCTGACACTAACTCACTTTTTAAAAAATATACAGTATTTCGGTTTTTTTCACATTTTTTAATCTATTCAATACATGTAATTGATTTACTTGTTTATTTATTATTATTTTTTCTCTCTGCTATATTATGTATTGCATTAAACTGCTGCTGCTAAGTTACCAAATTTCACGTCACATGCCAGTGATAATAAACCTGATTCTGTATATCGAAACATGCAGTGAAATGCATCCTTTGCATCAATGACCAACACAGTCTGAAGATGTGCAGGGGACAGCCCACGAGTATCATCATGTTTCCAGCACTGTCATAGCATACTAGCATAAGAAAGTGCAAAGGGTAGTGGAATCCGCACAGCATATCCCTCTCTACCATCGGTAGTATGTAACGGAGGCAACATCCTTTGTCAAAGATCCCCTCCTGCTGGGTTATGGTCTGCTTTTCACAGCTATCATGGGACTGGAGATACAGAAGCATGAAATCCCACTGCACCAGGTTCAAGAACGGTTCCTTCAACCATTTTGTTGTTGAACCAAATATTAAAACCCTAATTACTGCAACAGTTTAACAACACTATGACCATTCTGATCACTTGAACTAAATGGATTTGGAATTTTCTTGTAAAACTCTGATTAATTTATATTTAACTTGCTTATTATGTGAATTCTCTTGTAGATTGGGAACAAGAGGGAAATGGATCAGCCATAATGAAATGGTGGGGTAAACTCAATAGATCAAATGGCCTAATTCTGTTCCATTATTGTATGGTTTTATGGTTTCATGAATGCTGCTTATATAATGCTATGTGCCTGAGATTCTGTTGCAAGTAAGTTTTTCAGTGTACCTGTGCACGTCACAATAAACTTTAGAACTCACAAGCTAATAACACTGTTGTGTGGGATATAGTGAGGGATTATATGTGGCTGACACTGTCCAAATGAAATACATGGTTACTTAATGACACAGTGGGTCCTGTGGGCTCCCAGCAGAGCAATCCCCTCAGTCCCATTTTCCTTACTCTCTCCCCTGCAGCCCTGTCTCTTATTCTCTATCACATGCCCATCAACTGCTTTGATCCTTTTGCCGTCTGCTTGTACTCGGGGTAATTTACAGAGGTCAACTAACCTGCGTAATCATCTTTACAAAGAGGCCGAAACCGGAGCATTTGGAGGAAACTCACCCAGTTAGATAGAGCATGCAAACTCCTTTCAAGGAGCAATTAAAGTGAGCACTGAATTCTGATTCTTACAGCTAAATGCATTAACTACTGCCCCACTACACAATGGCTCAAATGGAATGAATTAAAAGGGGGATGTATATGTAAATTAATCCCCTCTAGTGAAGCCTCATTATTGCCTCTCTTCAAATGTTCATAAGAAGGAGCTGGTGAGCAGTTTTGAACTGCTGTTATCATATGCGGTGAAGTTACACACAATGTTGTTAGCTGGCGAGTTAGAGGATTCTACCTTAGTGAAAATGAAAGGCAGAACAATAGAGTGACATTGAACAACACATACTCAATGCTGGAAAAATTCAGTAGGTCAGACAACATCTGTGGAGGATAAGCAGTTGATGTTTTGGACCAAGACCCTTCATCAGGACTGGAAAAGGTTCTGCCCCTTCCTGTTTGATCACTGATACATTTTATACTACTGATAAGCATGTTTTAAGGTCATCCCTTCATTTCTGCGATATCAAAAGAAAAAATCATGTACTCTTTTAGCCTCAAGACGTAACAGTAATTTTGCATCTGAGGTTGGAACCAAACCTTAAACCACAAACCAAAGTCACCAGCAAATGCCCACAGCGTAGTCACAAAAATGGGCAGGTAAGGAGTGGGGAATGGAAATGGAAGATGAATCAGATATTAAGGGTTAAGGACACCCAGAAGTCATTGTCTCATTCTATTCATAATAGAACTTAACTCCTGATCAATGCACAACGTGCGCATGGATAGGAATAGTGGAAAGGTTCCAGTCCTCAAAACAATATCTTTATCCCTTCTTTAAGGAGAACACTTTTCTAATCTATAACTGTTGCCCTTTAACAGCATGCATAATATTAAATATGTAAATAGTTTTGTGGTGCACATAACTTGTCAATGCTTGAACTACTCTAGAGAGGTGTGAAGTTTAGGATGGAAACTGTAGATCAAATTATGTACATGCTTATGTGAAAAAGACCTGACAAAGTGTGAAGTTAAGTATGCACCAAACTAACAGGTTGTGCCTTTCCATTTGATCGCAAAACTTGGTGATTTACTCATTTTTTCATTCCATTAGATCTGGATGTTGCTGGCAATGCCAACACATACTCTGCAGGATCTGGCATGGCTGGAGTCAGAGTCAGGTAAGACAAGGTCCTTAAAGGACAACGATTGAAGTAGGTGGGATTTTCCAACAAGTTTATTCTAGATTATTCAAATATTTGAGGAAATCCAGAGGTTTTAATTAGGTAGTTTATTAATACCTCAATTGCAGAGTCCTAAGGTCTTTCTCACGATGCCATCTCTTACCTCAAATGGAGCAACCACAAATTTTAAATCTGAAAACCAATCTCTACATGGTCTTTTTTCTGATTTATACTTTTCAATTCGCTCTGCTAGCCTGCCCTTACTATCACTAACAAACCAATTATCTACAACACTTTAATAAATTTCTGCTTTTCATAGAATCATAGAAACATATGGCACAGCAATGGGTCCTTACACCCCAAGTTATCCACGCCAACCGTGATGCCTGTGTATGCCAATTTATTTGCTTGCAATATGCCCGTATCCCTCTGCTCATTTCCTATCCAAGTATCCGCCCAATTGCCTTTGGAATGTTGTAAAGGTATGTGCCTACACCATCTGCTCTAGCAACTCATCCAAATAAGCAGCTCATTCTGAATAGGACATTTACCTTGAAAACATGCTAGGTTCAGCTAACCACATATTCTGAGAAACCAAGTACGTTTGTATTTGCTGCCATATTTGCAGGTCGTGCAGCATAGATAACTTCACTCATCTCAACACGGAACTGATTCCTCAGTCTATGGTCTCATTTTCAGTTATTCTACATGCTGTTAGTATTATTTATTTACTTATTTATTATTATATATTTTTTTGAATTTGCAGTTTGTCCTCTTTTGCACATTGGTTTGTCAGTCTTTGTGTAGTTTTCATTAATTCTATTGTATTTCTTTTTTCTACCGTGAATGCTTGCAAGAAATAAATCTCAGAGTACTATATAGTGACATATATGTACTGTGAAAATAAATTTACTTTTAACTTCAACTCTTAGCTAGATGGAACCAGTTTGTATGGAGTTTGCATGTTCTCTCTGTGATCATGTGGGATCCTACTGGGTGATCCCATACTCAAAGATATGCTACATTGGTTAAATGGCTATAGACAAGTAGGAAAATGTCATTGGTGGATGTACAAGAGAGAATAAGTTGCACACACAGCTAATGAGAGATAAGAGGGGAATACAACTGATAGGTTTGTTCTTTTGCAAGCCAGCCTGAACAACATGGGCCAAAATGCTCCTTCTGTGCTTTACACTTAGTGACCACTTAATTAGGTAACTTCTGTAGTGGCCTTCTGCTGCTGTAACCCATCCACTTGAAGGTTTGATGTGTTGTACCCTCAGAAAGGCTCTTCTGCTACTCTTCAGAGATGAGTTGCTTTTGACTTCCTGTCAGTCTGAACCAGCCCGGCCATTGTCCTCTAACCTGTCTCATTAATAAGGCATTTTTATCCACAGGAACTGCTGCTCACTGGATTAACAAAAAAGATAATTGCTTTTTAAACCATTCTCTATAAACTCTAGAGACTACTGTTTGTGAAAATCCCAGGAGGTCACTGGTTTCAGAGATACTCAAACCACCCTATTTGGCACCAACAATCACTCCATGGACAAAGTCACTTAGATCACATTTCTTCTCCATTCTGATGTTTGGTCTGAACAACAACTAAACCTCTTGACCATGTCCACATGCTTTTATGCATTGAGTTGCTGCCACCTGATTGGCTGATTCGATACCTGCAAAATGAGCAGGTGTCAGGTGTGCCTAACAAAGTGGTCACTGAGATATAAGTAAGAGAGACACACCAATTCACAAGAAATATCTGTGTACAGATGGAGTAAATGAAAACAAGATATTTTTGTCCAAATGACCATCACATCTCAACAGTTAAGATTAAAGATCAACTTTATTCACCATATACATTTACACGCTCTAGGAACTTGCTTTGCTGTCTTGGCATGACATACAACAACAAAAAAACAACATGCAACAATTATAAGAATAAAGAATTATATGGAAAATAAAGTTAGAGGTTAAAGGATGGATGTGGAATAAAATATGCATAAATACATAAATACCGGCATGTATTTACAATGTTAACAGCATTATTAAAAAGTGGTTTCAAGTGTTTACATTGCAGTGACTGGGGTAATAGGTACAAGGGGTGGGGGTAGTTAACTAGAATGGTTAATCAGATTAATTGCCTGGGGGAGGAAACTTTTACGATGGCAGAAGGAAGCTTTGGAAAAGGCAGATTCCTTAGGGGTTAATGTCTGCAATGATTTTTCCTGCCTGCTTCTTTGTCCTGGACACGTACAGGTCCTGCAGTGATGGTAGACTGCAGCCACTGACCTTTTCAGCTTTCCTATCAGTTCACTGCTGTTTTCATATATTGTGAGAGGATGCTGCACCAAACAGAACAGTAATGGCTGATGTGAGGATATTCCTTTGTGAGGATGCTTGCACTTTTGTGTCTGGTTCATGTTCCACTACATGAACACATACAAAATGCTGGAGGAATTAAGCAGTCAGACTGCATTTATAGATAGGAATAAAGAGTTGATGTTTCCAGCCAAGACACTTCATCAGGACTGGAAAGGAATGGGAGGAAGAGAGAATATGAAGGTGGGGGTGAGGGGAAGGAGTACAAGCTGGGAGGTAATAAATGGAAGTGAAGGCAAGTGAATGGAAAGTTAGGTGGGTGGTGGTGGAGGAGGAGATGAAGTGAGAAGATGGGATGTGATGGTTGGAAAAGGTAAAATACTGAAGAAAAAGAAATTTGGTAAGAGAGGAGAGTGGACCATGGGTGAAAGGGAAGGAGGAGGGGCACCAAAGGGAGATGATCACCAGGTGAGGAGAAGAGAGAGGTAACAGGAAAGCCAGAATGGGGAATGGAAGAAGAGAGAAGGGGGAGTTAGAGAAATTGATGTTCATGCCGACCAGTTGGAGGCTACCCAGACAGGATAGGAGACGTTGCTCCTTCAGTCTGAGCATGGCCTCATCATTGTCAGTAGAGGAGTCAATTTCATATACAATGAAAAACTGAACACTTGAGATGTCTCCATTGTCTTGCTCAATGTTTACACCTCAATCTATAACAGTGCTGATTAACAAGTGATTAACCTGCTGTTTCGTGAAGCTTACTTATCTCTGCACTGAACTGTGGCTGTGGCCAGCAAATATCACAGTGTGGTCTCGCTTTTGTGAACTTGAGTTCTGAATGCTATTTGCTTACTTTCTTTGTTTGTACTTTTTTCTCTGAACATTGGGTATTTGATGTTCTTTTGTGTTAATGGGTTCTTGAACTTTGGTTATTACATTGCTCTGAGGAATATTGCTGTGTGCAGATTATTCCAGTTATTGCATCATGAGAGTGACTACACTTCCTAAGATTGTGCAAGCCCTTCTTACATACTGCAATAATAATCTTGTTCTATTTTTCAAATTCAAAAACTTTAAGATCTTTGAATCCCACAAACTCAACAACTTCTTTCATCTACAGCTGATTTTTTTTCTTTCAGAGAATCCAGTGGAGAAGACCAGGTACTTTACCTCATAAATGCTGATGTTGTAGCTGCCAGGGTTCATGATAACTGGGGCATTGTCATTGACATCCACAGCCGTAATAGTAATCACATGATTTGTCTTGCGTGGTGGCACCCCATTGTCAAAGGCCTGAACCTGAAAGCAAATAATACATCAGTTCTGAAGCTTCATAGATTCTGTTTGCTGTCAGATGTCTGCACCAGACTCTATCACTTTTATATCACCTTAATTACAAACTTTTTCTGCTTGCCTACTGTCATCTTGCAAGTGTAATGCCCTGGTTCATACTTTCACTGTTATGTTGTATGTATTGTTGTTACGTTGTATGTCATATGTATTTTATTTTATCTAGCAGTTCTGCAAGAGCAGTCTGCTCTGTTTTCAGTTTGGGTTACTGTTGAAGATAAGGAATGAGGAGAAATGTGTGCCATCCAATTAGGATGGTAGAACTGAGGGAAGGTTTCTCTAGTGAGGGACACTAAGGTCGGGCTTGGGGCTTTTATTCAGCGGGAGATGGCGAGAGAAGACACTGGGGAGAACCGGTCGTAGGAAATGGCCTGGTGAGAGACCTGTTTGTTGGATCACGATGAATCGCGAGCAATGTTGTAAGCCTGTGCTCTCACACTGACAGGCAAGTTCAGGATGAGCCCCAATTTGTGCACATTTGACTGTTTAATTAGAATGGCCCTTTTCTTTTTTTTTTACTGACCCTTTAGTTAAGTTTAGATTCATAGATATAATTCCTTTAATTGTATGCAGTGTACTGTCTGTTATTTTGTGGCACTAATTTGTAACAGGGTAGCAAATGACACAGTATCTACACAAACCGGGGTTTGGAGTCGGAGAGCCGTCTCAGTCTCATGAGTTTGGCAGGACCAGAGAGTGTTTTTCCTAGACTTACTCAGCCGAGGAAACCAGGGTTTTACAAGGAACTGGAGTAAATATTAGAACAGAAAAATTAAGAGCAAGACTAGGATGTGAAACACCTCCAAAGTGCTATATTCTCCATGTCTAATGAAAATTACTTTTCTTCCGATCCCTAGATCCCACAATTTCCTTTGTTAACCTATCCATATTAGGTTTGTATACAATGATTGAGACTCCACAGTCCATCTGGGATAAAGAATTCCAAAGATGTTGATACATTAGAAAAACAGAAGGCTATGGGTAATCTCTAAAGTAAGTATATGTTTGGCACAGCATTGTGGGCTGAAGGGCCTGTATTGGCTGTAGGTTTTCTATGTTACTACCTATTTGGCATGTTTCTGACAACCCTTATCAACATTTTATTAATGCAGCACAGAAAGCATCCTATCTGGATGCATCGACGTTTTGGATAGTAACTGCTCGATACGTGACTGCAAGAAAGTGCAGGTTGTGGACACAGCTCAGCCTATCTCAGAAACAAGCTTCCCCTCAGAGGCCACAGAGCATGCCTCAGTAAAGCAGCTAACATAATCAAAGATCCCACTCACTCCAGACATTCTCTCTTCTCCCCTCTCTCATCAGGCAGAGGATATAAAAGCCTGAAAGCACATACCACCAAGCTCGAGGACAGTCTCTACCCACTGTTATAAGACTACTGAATGTTTCCCTATGATGATAAGTTGGGCTCCATCTTGTTATGATCTTGCAACTTATTGTCTATCTGCACTGCATGTTATCCACATTCTGTTATGGTTTATCTTGCACTTACTCCATTGATCTGTACAAACAGTACACAAGAAAAGCTTTTCACTGTACCTCAGTAAACGTGACAATAATAAACCAATTCCAATAGTTGGAAAATCAGAATAAAAGCCTGTGATGACAAGAGGCTGCAGATGCTGGATAGTGGAATGAAAGGCACAACATTGGAAGAACTCAGTAGGTCAAGCATCTGTCCCACCCAGAACCTGTACGCTACATATTGCTAATCTTTCTACTTCCCCCTTATTCCTGACACGTTCTCAACCTGAAGCAACAACAGCAGCTTTTGCATCCATATATGCTGTTTGACCCACTGAGTTTTTCTAGTTATCTAATTTTTGTTCTAATATTCTATGACTCTCTCTAGCTGAAAGGAATTTTGCCTTGGACATCTTCGTTGTATATGGCAAGGCACTGCTGACAGGTTCATTGAGACGGTCTCAGAACAGATCAGGCAGCTTAAAGCCAGGCATCCACAAGACTCTGTGGACTAACTGCAGCAGGGGAAGCGTACACCGCTGTCAACCTCACAACCTGGCGTATCCCTCGCTCTACCACTGCTGTCCAGTCAGAGGAGGGACTCTGAGTTCCAATGAGGCATGCAGAGGGTCTTGCCTGAACACTGTGGCTGAAAACTATCTCTGGAGGCAAAAGGTGTAAACAGATGCTTTGGGTTGGCATCAGTACTGAGAGGGAAGAGCACAGGTTTTCTGTTTAAGGCAGTGTGTATGGAGGCTAGGGGATGATGTGGAACCAGATTAGGAGGGGACAATGAGTAGACTGAACTAGATGGAGAAAAGGGGTGGGACAAAGGCTCGTGGATGATAGGTGCAGTAAGCTGCATCCCCATGCCAACAAGAATGTAAAAGGACACTTTCTTTTTTAAGGCTGTCGACAGTCGAGGGAAAATGTAACCCATGACTGGCAATAGTCTTGACAGCCTTGGAATGGCTGAGCAGACGCAATGTGCCAAATGGCCTAATTCAGATCTAATGTCTTAAGAAAAGCTTGGATAAGTGTATAGATGGGAGTGGTATAGAGGCTTATCCTCCAGGTGCGGGTCGATGGGACTTGGTAGAATAATAGTTTGGTATGGACCAAAAGACCTGGTGCTGTAGTGTTCTACGGCTCTACTCCTCTGCAACGCTTGTTCCTTGCAGATAATGAGGACTTGCTGTGCTCTTTTAGGTGGATACAGAAGATCCATTGGCATTATTTTACAAAAGATCAAGGAGCTCTCCTTGGTGCCACAGCCAATATTTATCCTTCAGTTATTATCATTAAAAGAAATAGATAACCTGGTCATTATTGTATTGTTGTTCGTCTACAAATCAATTGATGCTCTTCCTATATTATCACAGTAAATACATCTGAATTTCTTCATTGGCTGTAAAGTGGGAAGAAGGGTCGCAGAGTGGAGCATAACGTTATTACAGCATCAGTGATCAGCATTCAATCCCTGTCTCTGTATGTAAGGAGTTTATATATTCTCCCTTTGACAATGTGGATCTCCTTCATGTGCTCCGGTTTCCTTCCACATTCTGAAGATGCAGGGTTTAGTAGGTTAATTGGTCACATGGGTATAAATGGGCTTGTTTGCCAGAAGGGCCTTTTATTGTGCTGTATCTCTAAATAAAAAATAAATAATGTACGTGGGTTCGCCTGGAAATGAACATGATGTTAGGAGATAAAGAGGGATAGAGAAGAGAGAGGAGAGGGGAGGGGAGGAGAGGAGTGGAGAGAGTGAGAGAAGAGAGAGAGAAGGAGAGAGAGAGGAAGGGGGAAGAGAGGGAGAGAGAAGGAGAGTGGGAAAGGAGAGAATGAGAGAGAGGGGGAGAGAGAGATGAGACAGAGAGGAGAGAGAGTTGAGACAGAGAGGAGAGAGAGATGAGACAGAGGAGAGAGAGAGGAGAGAGAGATGAGACAGAGAGAGAGAGAGATGAGACAGATTGGAGAGACAGATGAGAGAGAGATGAGACAGAGAGGAGAGAGAGATGAGACAGAGGAGAGAGAGATGAGACAGAGAGGAAACAGAGATAGAGAGAGAATGAACTAAAACTTTTGTTTCTCTTTCCTTTATATATTCATCTTTGCAATAGGACACACAAAATTCAGCAAATCCTTGCAAAAGGTGTGTGCCAAAATTCAGAGAATAGATACAGAAAGAGCTTATGCCATTGAATTGTGATTCAGTCTCTGAGTCTGAGAATCAGTGTAAAGCTTTAGTAAACTGGACAACAACCAATTACATAACTGATTGCAGTTGCATTTCCAGGTTAACTAAACAAATACGCATTGATATCCAGTGAACTTACTGTTAATACATGTCTGGCAGTTTGTTCTCTGTCCAGGTGTTTAGCAAGGTAGATCTCTCCACGACTTCTGTTCGTAGTGCTAATCCGAAATGCTCCATTAGTATTTCCAGACAGAATAGTGAAATTAACCTGTAGTGTAGATAAAGACAAAACTGTCTTCACATGGTGGAAATGGAAACAAATGCTCAAACAATCTGTTAAATAGCACTTGACATTTCCTGGGAGCACTGCTTTCTGTAGATCTGCTTTGATTTGGAAAAGTAGATAAGGATGAGGAATACCACTTAGCTATCTTAGCTTAGAATTAGTCTTCAATATTATTAATAACCAACCTTCTGTGGTATCCTTCAGGAGTAGCCTTAAGCCTAGGTCATGGTTCAAGAGTTTATCTAATAACCTGACTGAGTGCAAATGAGATGGATTTCAATGTCAAAAATAAACTATTAATTGCTACACTTCTGGTGTTTCTTTGGTTTGGCAGTTGCTTATTCACCTAGCAATGTCCAGAAACAAATGGTGTGTGGAAATTTTAATCCAGAAGGAAATGTTTTTGCATTACTGGAAATCAGCTGTTCATACCAGTCCATTCTGCTTAGAATCCAGATCCCGTGCAGAGACGACAGCTACCCGCTTGCCAATGGGAGCATCCTCCTGTATCTCCACTGAGGAATCGGAACTCGCGTCAAACACAGGGCTGTTATCATTCTTATCTTCTACTGTGATAATTACCTATCAGATAAAAGGAAGCAAATGAAGAAAATTGTCATGATAGTAAAGCCCCACATAACCCCATGTGACCCATTAAGCTGGCTACATCAACAACTGCTTTGACAATCGGTGGAAAAGTGCGATTTCTTATAATAAATATTAAGCAACAGTGTTAATATTTCTACGAATTTCACTACCTTCCCAATTTCCTCCACAAACTACGTTAGTGTAGCTCCATTCAAAAGGGGCTGCTTAGTTACTGGAAGAATATTCCAAACTCCACATTTGCTTTACCATCAAATACAAAGTGATTTCAAATTGTTAATTCACTAACTGTTGCTTTTAGTGTGATCCCCAATTGCAATCCCATTTTGCTGATGATGTGCAACCAAGTAGGATTTTGAGTAGCGTTGAGCATGCAGAAGTGGCTTTAAGGGGATACAGACAAGATTAAATGAGCGAGAAACAGCATGACAGATTGAGCAAATGTGGAGAGATGCAGGGTTATTCACTTTGGAACAAAAGCTGATTTATTTCTAAGGGTGAGAGATTAGGAAATATTGATGCTGAAAAGGACTTGGGGGTTCTTGTACATGTCACTGTAAGCCAACATGCAGGTCTAGCAGTTAGGAAGGCAAATGGTATAGTCAGGGATGGATTCCCTCAGAGGAGAATGCCTGTGCATTATTTTGTTTAATGTGGGGAGGCTGACTGATGTGCAGCCACCACAAGGTGCTTGACTGAGTCAGGACCCAGTGGCATGGAGTGCAAGATGACTAAGTACCCTTCACTGCTGCAGCCTTCCTCCACCTTCACTGACCTTATGATGTGTTACCATCTTCTGCCAGTTCTACCACTGAGATCTTAGTTGGTTTGCTCTTTGTCCGAAACCTCCCCCCTTGACCTTACTGCTGTGGCTGACCTTACCAGGAGCTAATTTCCAGACAGCATTATTCTTGGGATCTCAGGAAATCACAAGCCTCTTCATCAAAACAAGTTAATGATCCTTGGAGATGATTATGGTAAGATTAACCCTTTAACTCTCAACTGAACTTGCTGTGACCCTTACAGTTTATTTGTCAACTGTACTGCATTTTCTCTGAAGATTGCACTTCCCACAAACGTGTCATTAATCCACACCCCCCTCAACTGACAGGCATCGTCTCGGGACAAAGTTGGGGCAGATGGACTAAGTATAGTAGCTAACTACTTATCAGCCAGCTGCCAGCCGGCTTGATTGCAACATTTAAAAGTCATTTGGGTAAATACATGAATGGGAAGAATATGGAAGGCTGTGGTCCAGATGGGACTAGACAGAATAACAGTTCAGTATTGATTAGAAGGTTTGAAGGGTCTCTGTGCTGTAGTGCTCAACGACTCTACGTGCCTTTGAGAAGCTCTGGCTGATGCCTGCAGGCAGACTGTTTTCTGGATAGTTGGCACAAGCATGGAGAAAATAAATGATTTAAGTGGGCAAAAGAAAAGCACAAAAAAGTCAACATCCTGAAACGTTAGAACTATTTCTCCCTTCACAGATGCTGCCTGCCCTGCTTCCTGTTTTTCTCAGAGTTCCAGTCTCTGCAGCTTTTTGCTCTTCAGTGAAGAGACACTAAGACAATTGTTCAGCAGGTCTCATTGGAGATAAGTGGGTCAGTACAGGACAATAACACTCACTTATACAATGCTTTTAACGTAGTTAAGTAGGGAACGTTAGCATGGTGGTTGTAAAGAGGGCATTGCACACACATAAATAACTCCTATTTCCAGCTCCTCCTCTGAGATAATCCTGAAAACAGACCTTTGACCTGATTATTGGTTACCTCCTTTAATATTTTCTTCAGTGGCCTAGTACAAGTTTGTGGTCTAACAGCACGTCCATAGTGTTCCTTTAAGTGTTTTATCTTAGGTTAAAGGAAGTTGTGGTTATTGTGACATGATTACCGACGTAGCTGTCTGTCTTAGCTGTCAGTAACAAATTCAATGGCACAGCATGAATTAGGTAGCCTGTAAGCACACTGATTATGTTGGGGGAAATGAAGGCAAGTTCCTAAAAATAGCTCAAAACTGTGTGAGTTGGTTAGGATAGTGTACAGGATACTTGTAGCCAGCGCCTTGGCCAAAAGGCAAGAACAAGGTAGCCACGCTGAACATCTGGGTTGCTTTAATACAGGGTGGCTGGAAGGGCAGTCTTTAAAATACAGAGAGCCCTAAATAGCATGAACAGAAAAGATCACTGAAGTTGAGGTCAATAACAGGAGGAAGAGATTTAAGGTGGAGGGATTAGAGAGGTGTCCGGGGATTTCCTTTTTTGTCACTTAGAGGGGAATGACTAGCAGTAAACAGAACCATTTCAAATAATATGTTCTGAGATCAGCATTAGCTGTGCCAAACTGAGACATGGGATTCTGGTGGATAACTCTTTTCCAGCTACATACAGTATACATTGTACTTGAGAGGCAGAAAGTGCCCCTTCCTATACGTAATATCTCTCATTATATGGAATGGGCCTTTAAAAAATGTAATTTTCTCTTGATCTCAAATTCACATCAGCATCAGTTCTATGTTTTGCAAATAAACTTATACAGCTGGTTTCATTTATCAAGTTCCTGAACTCATTGTACATAATAAAGGACAACACTACATTGTAGCAGCATGCAAACATTTAAAGTGCTCCTATCAAATTTTTCCATGCACTGCATTGAATGCTGAGATAAACAAATTTAGATCATAACTTCCATTCCTATTTTTTCTCTCAGCAGGTGACGGCATTAGCTTTGCTGTTGCTACTTATGCAAAAAAATCTGAAAATTTGAGGTACAGTAAACCATTTGGTCTCTTAAGTCTTCTCCATCATTCAACAAAATCGTGGCCGATATATCTCATATGCAAATTTTCCTGCCCTCTCCCCATATTTTGAATATCCGGAGATGCAACCATCCCTGCTTTTAACTCAATTATTGATTGGGGTCCAGGGCCTTCCAGGGTATAGAATTTCACAGATTCACCAACTTCCAAGGAATAACTCAATTTGAAAATGTCCACCCCTCATTTTGAGAATGTGACCAGAAGATTGAGACTACAGAGCCAAAATGAACAAATTTCTCTGGCATAGGATTCCTAAACTAATGAGATGTCCTCCTTCTTCAAAGAAACGGGATTTCCTTCTGCCACTATCAACGCTGCCCTCACCTGCATCTCTTCCATTTTGCACACATTTGCCCTCACTCCATCCTCCCGCCACCCTACCAGGGATAGGGTTCCTCTTGTCATCACCCATCACCCCACTAACCTTCTTGTCCAGCACAGAACTCTCCGTAACTTTTGCAGTCTCCAACAGGATCCCACCACCAAGCACACCTCTCCGCTACCCCCCACATTATACTTACAGTAGGGATCGCTCTCTACATGACTCCATTCATAACTCCCCACTGATCTTCCTCCTGGTACTTATCCTTGATAGTGGAACAAGTGCTACACCTGCCTCTATGCCTCCTCATTACCACTCAGGGCTCCAAATAGTCCTTCCAGGTGAGGCGTGACACTTCACCTGAGTTTTTTGGGGTCACCTCTGTATATGGTGCTCCCAGTGTGGCCTCGGGTATATTGGTGAGACATGACATAGATTGGGATACCACTTCACTGAGCACCTACGCTCTGTCTGCTACTAAAGAGTGGGAAATCCCAGTGGCCACCCATCTAAATTCTACTTTCCATTCCAACATGTCAGTCCATGGCCTCCACTACTGCCTCAATGAGGCCACACTCAGGCTGGAGGAGCAGCACCTTATACTCTGTCAGAGTAGCCTCCAACCCAACGGTATGAACATCGATTTCTTGAACCTTCAGCAATTGCCCCCCCCCCCACCATTAACCATTCCCATTTCCCTCTCTCATCTTATCTCCTTATCTGCCCATCACATCCCTCTGGTGCTCCTCCCGCTTCCCTTTCTTCTATGGTTTTCTGTCCTCTCCAATCAGATTCCCCCTTTGTCAGCCCTTTATCACTTTCACCAATCATCTTCCCAACTCTTTACTTCACCCTTCCCTTCTCTCGGTTTCACCTACCACTTTGTACTTCTTCCTCCTCTCACCCCACCTTCTTATTCTGATGTCTCATCTGTTTTTCAGTCCTGATGAGGGGTCTCACCCCAAAACATCAACTGTTTACTCTTTTCAATAGATGCTGCCTGGCCAGTTGACTTCTTCCAGCATTTTGTATGTGCTGATAGGAGCCCTGAGGGCTGTTTCAATCTGAAACATTTGCAGTTCCCAGCATGGGGTCCACAGACACCTCAGTCCAAGATATGGCTCTAGGGCATAAAAATGGTTGGGAACTCCTGCTCTACATGCTTTTTAATCTGTTAACTTCTTCTGGAAATTGTTTGTTGCTCCATATTCCAGGATCTGTAGTCTCTTGTTTCTCCTCCACCAAAATTTCGTACAGTGCATCTCACATTTTGAAACTACAGAGAATAAGGGGCTCATCTATTTAACTTCTCCTCAGGTGAGATTTTCAGCATCCCAGGTGTAGGCCTCCTTATGGAATAAGCAGCAAGCATGCTTCTATCTGGTGCCCTGACTACTATGTATTTTTCAATCAAATATCATTGCAAATGATCTAGTCACAATTGGAGCACACTTTGTGGAAATTAGCAACGAGGTTTCCAACACTGCAACAGTAACTACGCTTCATAAATATTGACCACTGCATCACACTGACTATCCTGAAACCCATAGAAATTGGATTAAGGGCAGATAATTACATGAATGTTGGTTTCACTCAATGAACACAGAATAGAACATAAAACATTAAACAGTATGACCCAGCACAATACAGGCCATTTGACCCACAATATTGTGCTGACCCTTTATTCTATTCTAAGATGAATGTAACCCTTCCCTCCCACATAGCCTTCCATTTTTATTTCATCCAAGTGTCTATGAGTTTCTTAGATGTCCCTACTGTTACTGTCTCTACCACCCCCACAATAGCCCTTGGACCCTTGGTAAAGTCTTCAGCTGTCCACTCTATCTATTCTTCTCTTCGTCATGTACACTTTTATCAAGTCATATCTCATCCCTGTTAGCTTCAAAGAGAAAGCCCTAGTTTGCTTAACATATCCTCATAATGCTTCCTCTCTAATCCAGATAGTAAATCTCCTCTGCACTCTCTTTAAAGCTTCCAATCATTCCCCTCCTCCATTTATCTCACATCCACGTTAGTCTTTTTGAATACAAATTACTGGAAGTTCACTTGACTTATAGTATGCAACTTGGAAGACAAACAGTAAATTGACCTTTGTACAAGAATTATATAAGACCCTGATGATTCTACAGATGGAATATTACACACAGATCCAATTCCCCAATTTGAATGAACAAAGGTTTACTGGAATGGTTCACAAGACTCTGATGAACATTGTTAATGTGGAATGCTGCGGGTCAAATTCACTGATTTATTGGCGGATGTCAGGAGCATTATTTTGTTTTGGATTTTGGACAATTTTTTTAAAGGATTAGTTTAAGATGATGCAGATGGGATCTCAGCAACTTTTGGCTGGTGGCCATGAAACAAAGAAAACAACTAAATACTTTGTTAGTCACTCTTTTTATGGTAAACGATCACTGCAAACAATAACATACAACTTCCCTTTGGAATCGGAGGCAATTTGATGTGGCAGAACCGAGGCAAGGCAAGGCAGCAGGCCCATTGCCGAGAGCAAGGTTAGACCCAAGGTTCGATTGATTTAACCACCGGGCTGAACTGGAAAGATTGGGTACAGGCCAAGTTGAGGCAATGGGGTCTAAGCCCCTGAGCGTAATGAAGTGAATTAATCCAATGTTTGGACAATTTAAGCACCGGGCCAAATCGGAAAGTTCTGATACAGTTCAAATTAAGGCTGCGGGGTCCAGAACCCAAAGTGTATCAAATTGAAATGATTTTTTTGGGGGGATTTGGGACAATTTTCTTCAAAGATTAGTTTTATTTGTCACACGCACATCAAAACATGCAGTGAAATGTGTTGTTAACATCAAATCAACAAGAATTGTGCTGGGCCGCTCACAAGTGTTACCATGCCTCTGGTGCCAACATAGTATGCCCAAAACTCACTGACTCTTACCAATAGTGTGCCTTTGGAAATGTGGGAGGAAACTCACACAATTGCTGGGAGAACCTTACAGACAGCTGCAGGAATTGAATATTTCTTATGTTAATTTTCTAAGCTCTTCTACTCTGAGATGAAGAGTTTGACTGTCTACCCCATCAGTGCCTTGGATAATTTTATGTACTTCTACTTGCTCTGAAGCCCTCAAAAAAGAACAACCCCAGTTTGTCCAACCCTTCCTTATAACTAATACTCTCTTTTGCAGGCAATGTCCTAGTGAACCACTTCTGAACCTCCACATCCAATGACGTGGTGACCAAAAATACAACTGCAATATTAGCACTATCACCCAACTGAGCCGCACATTAAAAATAACAAAAATGGAAAACAAGAGAGGTTTTAAAATCCATTATGGATGTTCACACCCAGAACTAGGCCTAAATCAGGACCTGCGTGGTCCAGCAGTAGCTGTGTGAAGAGTTTGTAACTGCTGTGTATTCGCCACTCTGAACAATGGGAAGATCAACCCTCAAATAATCCTGCCAGTAGTAGCCACAGACAAATTAGAGGGCACAGCTTAAAGATGAGAGCGCAAAAGTTTCAAGGAGATTTACATGGCAAGGATTTGTTTTTCATAGAGTGCGGTATGTGTACCGTGAAGGGAAGGTGGCGGAAGCAGATACAACAGGAAAATCTAACAGACATTTGAACAGGCAGGATATAGGGGATTTTCTATAAGTAGATAGCATCGGCTAGATTGCAATGGGCAATGCGGTCATTGTGGGCCTGCTTCTGTCCTGTTTACTATTCTATGTTTTAAACTCATGTCTACATAAAGTCAAAATCAAAATAAATTTATTACCAAAGTACTTATATGTTACCATATATTACCCTGAGATTCATTTTCTTGCATACATTTACAGGAATAACAAAGGAGAAATCCCATTTAGAAATAAAGGATGAAACACATTTTCTAAACTCCAAGAGATAAATTCAGACCACAGATCAAAGATAAAGAGTACGATGGTGATGGAGCAGCTCAGACAGGAGTCCTGCCACATGTCTGTCTCTAACAATCATTATACCGTACTTCAAATTCCTTTTTTTAACCTGTACTCCAGTACTCTCCAACCATTCCTCTCTGCCAAGCAGGTTGGAACACAAAATTGTGAACACCTCTTAGCTTTGGCTGAATAATGCAGCAATTAAGGTGTGGGCCTTTATTGTTTGTCTTTCCTGGAGCTGATTAGTTGGGGCAAACCTTATGGTTGTGCTGGTGGTTCCAAGGGAATCGCCAAGGCTCTGCCATTCCAGTGGATTCAGTCCTCGGCCTATGCAGACTGGCTGTGAGCCCAGGACTTGCTGAGTGGTAGATGGTTCTGCACAATACCGCACCTTTGGTATTATGTGGCCAATCCTAGGCATGAGATTGGATGTTCAAAGGCAGACACTGCTTACAGATTAACAAGCAAAAGCTAAGCTTTATTTTAAAAAAGGTTCATAATTATTTCAAATCCGTTAATTAACTATATTTTTGATTGTTAAAATGTTTATTATCTTAACAATAATTGCAGGAATTCCAATACTGTTGACTGCCTCTGTTTTAAAATTCTTGAAGTTTTGATATACGACTAAACTCTGGACCAAGCTGGCTATTTCCAGGGTAGAGCCTCTGTACTATGCCTTCTGAGGGCAAGCTGCCAAGTGCAAGGAGAAAATAAATCAAACAAAGCTTGAACTGTGAATATTCAAAGTGGTGCAGAAAGTGGCTTAGTTCCTAACAACAGCCCACACATTCACAGGGTTGTGTATTTGGAGCTCTGAAGTCTTTTTAGGAATGAGCCCCAAACATGGACTAGCCTTGGGAGCTGAAACATGATCATCATCCATCAAAGAAAACCTGTAACTCCTGGGGAAACAAGAGACCTCTGGCAGCTGATTCCAACACTTGGTCGATCCCAAGGTTTCTGCACTGCTCCCCTTTGTCGGAAGAAGTGAGTTTACTTAAGTATTACTGTTGGTTTTATCAGGACTCAGCAGAGTTAGGAAATGTCTCTATAGAATTCAAAGCACAGGATTCCAGATCCCTAAGTTCAGAAAAGTTTCAGTACCAAGTATAACCTTGGAGTATGCAGACAGTAGGGAGCACAGATGGCTTTGAACGGGGTCCAGGAAGATTCAGGCCATGACTGTTTCATGATTTTACATAGAACATAGAACAGAACAGCACAGTACAGGTCCTTTGAATCATGATGTGCTGACTTATATAAACAAACTCCACAATCAATCTTTCCCTTTCCTCCTACTAATTCCTGTCAGTCAGCTTCAGTACAAACACTCCTGTGCCTAGACACACTTTATAGACATACAATCCATGCATGTATATAAAGTAACAAGAGAAAAGACTTTGCATTATTACTATGTATATAAGCTATATTATGTATTAATATTTATTGTGTTTTTATTATTGTATTCTTTATCTTGTTGTGTTTTTTGGGGGGCTGCATTGGATGCAATTAACAGTAACAGTAACAGTAACAGTAGCAATTAATTTGTAACAGTAACAGTAGCAATTAATTTGTTCTCCTTCACACTTATGCAATGGAAATGACATTGAATAATTTAGAAGCTTGAATCTTTTTGCATCTTTTACAAGCTCATAGCCCTCTATTTTTCTTATGTCCATGTGGTTATCTATGAGTGTTATAAGTGCCCCTTTTGTATAAGACTACCACCAGCCCTGGCAGTGAGTTCCAGGCACCTGCCATGCCCTGTGTAAAAAAAACAAACTCTGACATCTCCCCTAAACTATTCTCCACTCACCTTAAATGGATATCCTCTAGTATTGCCATTGCCACCTGGGGAAAAGTGCTGGCTATCAATTCTATCTCTACCTCCCAGAATCTTATACAACTCTGTCAAGTCACCTCTCATCCTTTCCTCATAAAGCATGTTCTGTTATCCAAGCAGCACCCTGGTAAATATCCTCTGCACTCTCTCTAAAGCTTCTATATCTTTGCTATAATGAGGCAACCAGAGTTAAACACAATAATCCAAGTATGGTTTAACCAGAGTTTTACAGAGCTGCAACTTGAAACCCAGCTAATAAAGGCCACCAGACCACACCACTCTATGAACCTGACCAGCAACTTTGAAGGGTCTTATCAACTTGGACCCCAAGATCCCGCTAGTCTTCTACCCTGCTAGGAATTCTGCCATTAACCATTGACCAAGAGCTATCAAACACTCCTCATATGATGACCCGTTCATTCCCAAAATCATCTTTGTGAACCTCCTCTGAACCCTCTCCAATGTCAGTATATCCTTTCTTAGATGAGGAGCCCAAAACTGTTCACAATACTCAAAGTAAGGTCTCAAAAGTGCCTTAAAAGCTTCAGCATCTCATCCTTGGTCTTGTATTCTAGACCTCTTGAAATGAATACTAACATTTCATTTACCTTCCTCACCACTGACTCAACCTACAAGTTAACCTTTAGGACTCCCAAGTCCTTTTGCATTTCAAAATTTTGGATTTTCTCCCCATTTAGAAAATAGTCTGCACACTTATTTCTACTACCAAAGTGCACGACCACGCATTTTCCAACATTATATTTTATTTGCCACTCTCTTGCCCATTCTCCTAATCTATCTAAGGCTTTCTGAAGCCTACCTGTTTCCTCAACACTATCTGCCTCTCCACTAATCTTAGTATCATCTACAAACTTGGCAATAAAGCCATCTATTCCATCATTAAAATCATTGATATACAGCATAAAAAGTGATCCTAACACCAACTCCTGTGGAACATTATTGGCAATCAACCAAGAAACGATTCTTTTGTTCTACTTGCTGCCTCCTACCAATCAACTAAAACCATATCTGGTCAAAAGCCTTCTGAAAGTCCAAATATACAACATCTTCTGCATCCTCTTTATCTATCCTACGTGTAATCTCCTCAAAGAATTCCACCAGATTTGTCAGACAAGATTTTCCCTCTAGGAAACCATGCTGACTTTGTCCTATCTTGTCCTGTGTCTCCAAGTACTCCATAACCTCATCCTTAACAACCGACTTCATCATCTTTCCAACCACTGAGGTCAGGCTAACTGGTCTATAATCTCCTTTCAGCTGCCTCCCTCTTTTCTTAAAGGGTGGAGTGGCATTTTCAATGTTCCAGTCCTCTGGCATCATGCCAGAGTCCACTGATTTTTGAAAGATTATTACTAATGCCTCCACAATCACTAAGGTACAGTTCACCTGGTCCGGGTGACTTATGTACCTTTAGGTCTTTCAGCTCCTTGAGCACCTTCTCCCTTGTAATAGTAACTGCACTCACTTCTTTCCCCTCACACCATTCAACATCTGGCACACTGTTAGTGTTTTCCACAGTGAAGACTGATGCAAAATACTCATTTAGTTCATCTGCCATCTCCTTGGCCCCTGTTATCATTTCTCCAGCCTCATTTTCTAGCGTCCTATGTCCCCTCTCATCTCTTATTTTTTACCTACATGAAAAAGCTTTTACAATCCACTTTGATATTGTTTGCTAGTTAGCTTTCATATTTCATCTTTTTGCTCCTGATGATTCCTTTAGTTGCTCTCTGTAGAGTTTTAAGAGCTACCCAATCCACTGCCTTCCATCTAATTTTTGCTTTGTTGTATGCCTTCTCTTTTGCTTTTATATTAGCTTTGACTTCCCTCATCAACCTTGGCTGTACCATTTTGCCACTTGAGTATTTCTTTGTTTTTGGAATACATCTATCTTGTGCTTTCCTAATTTTTCCCAGAATCTCACAATGTTGCTGCTCTGTTGTCATCCCTGCCAGCATCTCCTTCCAACTCATGTTAGCAAACTTGTCTCTCATACCACCGTAATTGCCTTTACTGCACTGAAATACTGCTATGCCAGACTTTACTTTCTCCCTATCAAATTTCAAGTTTAACTCAATCATATTGTGATCACTGCTTCCTAAGGGTTCCTTTACCTTAAGCTCCCCAATCACCTCTGGTTCTTTACATAACACCCAATCCAGTATAGCTGATCCCCTTCTAGGCTCAAGAACAAACTGCTCTAAAAAGCCATCTTGTAGGCATTCAACAATCTCACTATCTTGAGATCATTTCCAACCCGATTTTCCCAATCGATCTGCATGTTCCAATCTCCCATGTTAAGGATGAGGTCAGGCTCCATCTGTGGAGATGAAGTAACAGTCACATTTCAGATCGAGACCATTCATTAGGACTAGAAAGGAAGGGAGGAAGAAGCCAGAATAAGAAGATGAAGAGAGGGGATGGAGTACATTTCATTTTCCAGCCTACCCTGGGATAACTTTTTATCTCATTCTTTACCAGGAAACTATCTACCCTGCCGTATAAGCATTCAAAGACCCTGCTTCTACATCCCTTTGGGCATTCAAATGAGTCATGGCCCTCTGAAAAGCAATTTGCCTTATTTCTGTATTAAATAGGTGACCTGATATTGTTTTAAAATCATGACCCGTCGTTCTCATCCAGTCCAAAGGAGGAATTATGTTCTCCGCTTCTGCCTGCCATGACTCCTTTCACATCAATCAAGTTTTCTTTCATGCTACTAATTTCCTGTGGGTACAATCCTAGCCTGTCCCATCTTTGTTTGTAAGGGAGGCTTTGTGGTCGATACACACTTCTAATCCTTACCAAAGAATTGATTATCATTAGTTTCTTATGAACATAACAGCAGTAAGGTGAGAGTGCTTCCAGCTATTTAGTGGAAGAGCAATTAGAAGATAAACATACCAATGTTGGCTACATTTAAGGGTGGCATGATAGTGGTTAAGGCAATTGTTTTACAGTGCCAGTGATCACTGTTTGGGGCTCAGACCATGTTACTGCCTTAAGGAGATAGTGCATTCTCCCTGTGACTGCATGGGTTTCCTCCGGGTGCTCTGGTTTCATCCCCCATTTGAAAGATGCCATTCCAAAGGGTTAATAAGATGTAGGTATGCTCTGTAGGCATCAGAAGCATGGCCAAACAGTGATCACTGATGCTGTAAAACAATTGCTCTAACCACTACACTATCACGTCACCCTTAAATATAGCCCTTTGCTATATGTTTAGATGTTTTGATGTAGATGTGACAAATAAAGCTAATCTTCATTTCTTCTCTATGACAACGATGGTTCTACGCTATCATGTTTTAAATGCAAAGAAAGTCAGAGTCATTCAGAATAGGACTAGGCTCTTCATCCCACTATATCCATGGTGATCATCAATTGGTGTATAGCCTGCTAGCTCAAGGCAACTCAAGTACTTGCCTAAATAATTCTTTAATGTTATTAATGTTATCTCTCTCACCGTCCACTCAGGTGGTGCATTCTAGTTCCCAACCACCATCAAGGTAAAGAATTCTTCATTTGATCCTCTCTGAACCTCTTCCCATGTCACACAGTTTTTGTCACATCTGCTATGGTGAAACATTTCCTATTCTTTATTTAGATTATGTCTTATAATTTTGCCTGATAATATACAGAACTAGTTACAAACTGTGGTTTGGACTCTCCTCAAGATCACAGAAGTTTCAGTACCAATCAGCACTTTCTCTGCATCAGAGAAGGATTTTCTATTGAGACTCAGCCGATTACCCCACTCACTTTTTAGGCAGTGAAACTTGCTTGTATAGATCATTAGAAGTAAAGAGAGGAAATAACAAAATTAATTCAATAGCCGGCATTTTTAATGCTCTAAGGTCATCGCAAAGAAATTTAGTTCACCGTCACAGAGGCTTACTATTCTACCTTCTGGAATTCGTTTGGCTTTAGTCCTGTTTTCTGACACACAGTTCTGTCTGCAATCAGTTAGGAGCATAGCAAATAATTGCAGGAGTAGGCCATTCAATCCTTCTGGCCTGTTCTACAATTCAATATGATAATGACTTGCATCTAAATTCAGTATCATGATGCAGCTTTCTCCCGTATCATTTAATCTCTCTAGCCTCCAGAACACCTCTTTGCATATATATTCAATAAATTGGTATCAGCTGGACTCTGAGCTAGAGTGCTCCACAGGTTCACCATTCCCTGAGCAGAACATTCTCTTCACCTCAGATATACTTTTTAATCCATGGCAACAGAAGATAAGAGCTCATAGTTCTCTGGCATCTAATTTGTCCAAAGATTAAAATAATTACTTTTTGTTATCAGATTGCTGAAAGATTTTACTCTGAATTCTTCAACTGCATTTTTAACTGTGCTGGCTCCTGTCAATATTTAAGTAAACTCATTTCTTCTACCCAAGAGGAGGAGTGAGAGAATGCCTGAATCTCGAACACTTTGGAAATACCCATTAATTGGCTTCCAATCTGTCTGTGGCAATGAGGTTCACCGACCTCTGACTAAAGACATTCCTCCTCATCTCTGCTCTAAAGGGATGTCCTTGTGTTCCAAGGCTGTGCCCTCTGTGCTTAGACTCCCATGTCCTCTCCATGTCCACCTTCCACTCTTTGATAGGCTTCAATGAGAACCCCACCCCCTCATTCTTCTGAACTTGAGCACATTGACAGAGATGTTCGATCTATGCAAGGGAAGCTCATTTCCTCATTTTGTTACTGCTTTGAAGTAACACAATTCAGAAATTCAAGAGCTGTTATTCCACTGGGAATCTGGCGGGCTTTGCTATCTACTCATGCTCTTTAGAAAAGGACATCTGTCATTCTTACTCTGTCCCGCATATATGTGACTCCAGACCCACAGCAGCCTGACTGACTCTGAAATCCCTAGCCAGCTCTTTAGTTCAAAGGCAAATAGAAATAAATGCTGGATCTGACAACGATACCCACATCATTCCTCTTCTTAAGAGTCGAAGCTGCCTGCTTGATTTCTTTGAGCAGAGGTGTTATTGCACAGCACACTGTCTTGATGCAATGGCAAAGAGTTTCAAGCTTTTGATTAAGAGACTCCAGTACATTGTCTAAGCTCATGTATATGTGTCCAATTAAGCTGATTCACTGTGTAGATGAACACACACACACACACACAAAAACAAACAAACGTATTCAAAAAGGTGGAGCCGAGTGAGGATGGCGCTAAATGGCGACTCCTTTGCTTACATCTTCAGAAACAACTCTATTCCCATCTTTAATATCTTTATTTTTCCTTTTCAGGGTTCTTTCGAAGACCTTGACCTGGAGTAACACGCTGACTTCAGTTCTTGGCAGGAATGGGTCCCGCTCTCGGGATTTCATCGCCGGCCGTTGTTGTTCGGCACAGGAGATGGGCAGATTGAGGGTTGGTGTCTTGACAGGAGACCCATGTGTCATCAGGGGAGTTAGAATATCTGCAGTTCTGTGCCTAGTTTTATGGGCACAGAACTCAAAAAAAGCGACGTGGTGGAATTTTAACATCATAAACCAGCATGCTGTTTGTTATGTCTCCCTGCTCGCTGGGACACCTCTTTCTCCCTTATTAGGGAGAGAGAGAGCCTGTGGTATGTCGAATACTGGGTGAAACGCAATGTCTTTGGGGTAACTGCAAGTCTGTGTCTTTGCTGTTGCTTTGCTCATGCTTGAGTGCTTGGTGGTGGGTGCCGATACTTTTTTTTGCTGGTGGGGGGGAGGGAGGAATCGTTTGTTGCTTGCTGCCACTTATGCATGGGCGGGAGCTGGTAGGGGGTAACTTTTAATGGTTTTTAATGGTTCTAACATTTGACTGTAATTCATTCTTTGGGGCACTCCTCTGTTTTTGTGTATGGTTGCAAAGAGAAAGCCTTTCAGGATGTACATTGCATACTTTCTCTGATGCTAAATTGTACCTTTGAAACCTTTGAAGCATATTCTTGTCCACACACTCGTCACCAGCAACAGCATTTTAATCACATCCCTCCTTCAATTCTCTCTTCCTTTATCCCTCCCTGTATCCCTTCTCATCTCACTTCCTTCCCTTTTGAAGCTCTTTGCACCACCAATTTACCTCCTAGCCTTTGTTGCTATTTCCACCAATCATCCCTCCTCACCTTGATCCAGATATCACTTACCAGCTCTTACTCCACCCCTCCCACTTAACTCTTTGCTCCTCCATTTTATTCTTTCAGTCCAGATGAAGGCTTGATCCAAAACTGCCCATTTTTGTCTACAGTAGTTTGTTTTTTTCCTTCTTCCTTCCCTTCCCTCTCAGACTTACTTGCCTCACTCAATCCTTCCCTCAAATCTCCCTGATTCACCTTCCCTCTTCTCCAGTACCCCACTTCCTTAACCTTCCTCCTTCTCTGTCTCCTCCCATAGCCCAGAAAAGCAAACAAGACGCCTCTCTCTAAAGAGCCACAAATATTGTACAGTACAGTCATTTGTGGATACACTTTACGTAGCTTAGAACCTAATAACTGGATTCCGAAACAGCTGGAAATGGACTTGCACCTGCTCAGGTAGTCATTCTACACAATGAACAAACCTGAAATGCAAGCCATTTTAAAACACAATATGCTGATTTGTTGTTCCTAGTGCTAGAAATGAAACCTTGTATTTCTAATCAAAAACAAAAACAAAACATGTTGGAAAAACACAGCAGATCATCAAGAATGAAACAGAATCAATGGAAGATTAATATTTCAGGTCTGCAGCCTTTCGTCAGAATGCAAATATTCACTGATCCCACAGATGCTGCCTGTTGAGTTTTTCCCAGCAATTTTTTTTTTAATTTTTGTTTCAGCTTTCCAGCAGCTGCAGTTTTTTAAAAAAATTAATACTTCTAATCTATTTGGTCAAGGATAGGGGGGGTATGGAGGGATATGGTCCAAGTACACATTGATGGGAGCAGGCCTAGATAGTTCGAAGGGTCTGTTTCTGCACTGTACTTCTCTATGACTCTAACTGTTTTCAGCAGAGCTTTAAGAGCTTTCAGACACAGCAGCAACATCTAGATACTGTGTTGATGTAGGGAATGCAGCCAGCAGCTTCCACAGGGCAAGGATACACTCACAGCAATATGATAAACATTTTTTTTTATTCTTTAAAGCATGCTAATTGAGGGTTAACTATTCACCAGGGAACTGGAAGAAACTTCCTTCCCCTTCCTCGAAGGTTATTTTTTAATTGTTCTTTCATGGGAAATGGGCTTCATTGGCAAGGCCACCATTTCCCATCACTCACTATTGTTGAAAATGTAGCAATTAATCTCCAGTCCTTATGATCAAAATACCCTCATAATGTTCTTGGGGAGGAAGCTAAAGGATAAATATGAATATATTCCAGTTTGGTATGTGACTGTTTGCCTTCACCATTGGTCTTCTAAGTGATAGATGTCATGAGTTTCAGACATGCTGTTTGGGGGGAAAAAAACATATAATTCTCCTGAGGGATCAAACGTGACCAGGTAGCATGCAACATGCATTGGTCAGCTGAGGTAACGCACTAGGCACAAACAGCACTGATACACAAAACTTACCTTCTGCATATCCACGATAAGAGAGAAACAAAGGAAGCAATTAATCAAACAAGTCACAACATCAATCATTTTGCAACAGCTTTTAAGAAATTTAATGTTGTAAGATCTTAGCCTCAATTATGTGCCACTTTAATTTTCCCCAATAAATTCTGCTGTTGAGACTGAAAAGTTGTATGGAAAGTGAATACTTTGCATAACACTATGATACAAAATCACTTTGGCAAGGATATTTCAACACAGTCACCATGGAATGGGCAGTCAGTGCAAGGGTTATTACCTTTGTCCCAAAGCTCTAAACTCTGATTCACACTAGAAAATGACATAGGCATTGTTACACTAATCACACTGTGGTGCTAACAGGTCACTGGTGAATACCAGTGATAATTCAAGATTTCCAGGATTATTGTGATTGCTCGCTGAATGGGATCTAGGACTGTGTGGCAGATTATGCTCAGGAGTGTACAGAACTAAATTCAAAGTCAAAGAAGAAAAAAATCTGCAGATGCTGGAAATCCAAGGAACTCACACAAAATGCTGGAGGAACTCAGCAGGCCAGGCAGCACCTATGGAAAAGAATAAAGTTGACTGCTCTTTTCCACAGATGCTGCCTGGCTTGCTGAGTTCCTCCAGCGTTTTGTGTGTTGCTAGGTTCAGACTTTGTTCTGCTTACTCCTTCCCAGCATTCTCTGCTGATAACCAATCAAAACAAAAAGGACTGTAGATTGGGAGAGCATCTTTGGAAACAGTGGGAGCGGATGATGTGCATCCACAGAGAACTATGGAAAGGATCAGGGAAGGCGCTATGGGCAGTGATTTAGAGAATGGAGCAGGGTTAAGTGCAAGGTTAGATGATTGACTCCAGGTGTAATTAAGAGAGCAGATCTGTTTTTTTTAAAAAGTTCCCATATGCCTGAAGGTGGCACAAATTTCTAGGCTCTTGTGTCTCATCATTTGCTTCTCCTCCCAATAGCAGTGTCATGTTCTGTTCCCATGGTCAGAAGATAGATGACAGCCATTGCTGACATCACTAATTTGATGAATAAAATGCTTACCTTTATCTACAACAAACTCTAAATATATTAAATTGCTTTGATTAAAAGAAAACACAAGCTCACCACAGTGGAGTCTTTTCTGGGTCCACCATCATCCGCTATGACAGTAATCAGATAATAATCACCTTTCTCCCGATCGACATGCCCTCTGACTGTTATTACCCCCTGTAATGTGAAGGCAACAATAAGATTGTGATATCACACGAACAGCAGTCTGCAATCCAGATCTAAAACATTTCCAAAATAGCCCAGGATAGATTTCTCAAAAAGAATTAGATATATACATAAATATTTATCTGTTTATATTTATCCACAAAGCCAGGTTTCCTTGGATCCCATGCCTCCTCAGCTTCTGAATGAGCCTTGCATGGGGAACCTTATCAAATGTCTTACTGAAATCCATTAACAAAACACCCACTGCTCTACCTTCATCAATGTGTCTCAAAGAATTCAATGGGGCTTGTAAGACACAATCTGCCCTTGACAAAGCCATACTGACTATCCCTAATCAGGTTATGCCTCTCCAAATCCTTATAAATCCTGCCTGTCAAGATCTTCTCCAACAACTTGTCCACTACTGAAGTAAGACTCACTGGTCTATAATTTCCTGGGTTATCTCTGCTTTCTTTCTTAAACAAGGGAACAAAGGTTGCAATCCTCCAATCCTCTGGTACTTCTCCCGTTCCTATTGATGATCCAAAGATCATTGCCAGAGGCTCAGCAACCTTCTCCCTTGCTTCCTATAGTAAGCTGGGGTATATCTTTTTCAGACCTGGCAATTTATCTAACTTAATGCTTTTCAAAAGTGTCAGCACATCCTCTTTCTTAATTTCTAAATGTCAAGCGTTTTAGTCTGCTGTAAGTCATCCTCACAATTGCCAACGTTCTTTCCCTTGTTAATACTGAAGTATTAAGTACCTCTGCAACCTCCTCCAACTCCAGTACACACTTTTCCAGTACTGCACCTGATTGGTCCTATTGTCACACAGCTCATCCTCGTGCTCTTCACATACTTGTGAAATGCCTTTGGGTTTTGCTTAATCCTGCTCATCAAGGCCTTCTCATATCCTCTTCTAGCATTCCTAATTTCACTCTTAATCTCCTTCCCGGTAACCTTGTAAATTTCTAGAACTCTATCAGTACCTAGTTTCTTAAAACATTTGTTAGCTTTTCTTTTCTTCTTAACTAGATTTTCCATATCCATTGTTCTTTTATTCTGCCATCCTTTCCCTGTCTCAATGGAATATACCTATGTAGAATGCCATGCAAATATTCCCTGAACGTTTGACACATTTTTGCCATGCATTTCCCTCAGAACATCTGCTCCCAACTTATCCTCCCAAGTTCCTGCCTAATTACATCATACTGTATTTCCTCCTACACCAATTAAATGTTTTCCCAAATTGTCTGCTCCTATCCCTCTCCACCACTATGGTAAAGGAGATACTACCTCCAAAATGCTCTCCTACCGAGAGATCTGACACCTGACCTGGTTCATTTCCCAAGTCCAGATCAAATACAGCCTCTCCTCTAGTTGACGTATCTACATATGGCATCAGGAAACCTTCAGGAACACATCTAACAAACTTCACCTCATCTAAACCCCTTGCTCTAAGGAGATGCCAGTCAATATTGGGAAAGTTAAAATCTCCCGTCACAACAACCCTATTATTATTGCACTGTTCCAGAATCTGCCTCGCAATCTGCTCCTCGATGTCCCTGTTACTATTGGGGGGGGGGGGGGGGGTCCTATAAAAAACACCCAGCAGAGTTGCTGCCCCCTTCCTGTTTCTGACTTTCACCCACACTGACTCAGTGGATAATCCCTTCATGACTTCCTCTTTTTTTTTGCAGCTGTGACACTATCCCTGATTAACAATGCCACACCCAACCTCTTTTGCCTCACTCCCTGTCCTTTTTGAAACATCTAAAGCCTGGCACACTCAGCAGCCATTCCTGCCCATGGGACATCCAAGTCTCTGCAATGACCACAACATCATAATTCCAGAAAAACATTCTTTTGTGTCAAAGTGAAAACATATCTCAACAAGGTGATCTAAATTACAAATATAAAATACAAAATATTTGATTGCAGTAAGTATTCATCCCTTCAAGCTAATATTTAGTAGAATCCCCTTTGGCAGCAATTATAGCATTGAGTCTGTGTGGATAGGTCTGTATCAGCTTTGCACATCTGGACACTGCTATTTTCCCCCATTGTTCTTTACAAAACTGCTCAAGTTCTGTAAGATTGCATGGGGATTGTGAGCAAACAATCCTTTTTAAGCCCAGCCACAAATTCTACTTGGACTGACATCTGGACTTTGACTTGGCCACTGTAGGACATTAACTGTGTTCTTTTTAAGCCATTCCTATGCATAACCCTCAGGTTTGGCCAGCGGTGTTAGTCTAGGGAAGACTGTCTCTGGCCCCACCAAATTTGTGAAATCTGAAGTGCAAAACCTTCTATTTGTGTGGATGCTGCATGATCTGTTACCCTGTTGCAAATAAGTACCATGAAATAACAGATGGTACACCTTATACAATTAAACGATTTAGCTTTATAATTCTTAATTTGACTGAAGGGTTAGTAAAGTAAAACAAAAGGAAAAGAGCCCATTATAGTGAAACTGTGCAGAAGTTGGAGCTCACGGTTTCCCTTCCGTTGGTCCTCCATCAATTTCCCTGGGCTTTGTCAACTCCCGGCCCCACTCCAAGTCCACTCCTTTCTGGTGTCTAGGACCTCTCCTTTCTGGCACTTTCTCTCTTAATCTTCCGTTGAACAAAAGACCCAGATCCCCTGGGTCTCAGGCACACAACAAGAATAAAACATTCCCTTCATTGGACGACGCACATTCCAAAGCCCCTGTTATCTCCAGCCATAACCCAAACACTACTGGTATAGAAAAACCATTACACTAGCAGTGAAACCTTTCCCAGAGTGTTACATGTGCCACTGGCTTTATGCTTGGGGTCACCGTCTTGCTGGGAAACAAATCTTCTCTCAAGTCACAGTCCTCTTGCAAACTGCATCAAGTTTTCCTCCAGGATTTCCCAGTATTTTGCTGCATTCTTTTTACCCTCTATCTTCACAAGCCTTCCAGGGCCTGCTGCTGTGAAACAACCCCAGAGTATGATGCAGCCACCACCATACTTAATGGTAGGGATAGTGTATTTCTGATAATGTCCAGCGTCTGGCTTATTGCCAAACATAGCATTTAGTCTGCTGGCCAAAAAGCTCAAGTCTGGTTCCAGCTGACTTCAGTCTCCCACGTGCCTTCTTGGCAAACTCAAGCTGAGATTTCATGTGAGTTTTTTTCAATAGTGGCTTTCTCTTTGCCACTCTCTCTTATTAAGCTGTGACTGGTGAAGCAACTGTTGTATTTGCCGTCTCTCCCATCTCATCCATTGAAGCTTGTAACTCTTCCAGAGTTGTCATAGGTCTCTTGTCCCACTAGTCCCCCTTCTTCCACGGCCACTCAGTTTTAGACGATGGCCTGCTCTAAGGAGCTTTACAGCTATGCCATATTCTCTCCATTTCTGGAACTGCACATCTCCTGACGTATACTTTTCAATAACATTTTCTGGAGTTGTTTGGAGTGTTCTTTTGTCTTCATGGTGTAGTTTTTGCCAATATACTGATTCACCAGTTGTACCTTCCAGATACAGGATTATTTTTACTACAGTCAGTTGGAACACCTTGACTGCACACAGGTCTCGAAATGCAGATCTCCATTTGACAGACAGACATACTTTATTGATCCCGAGGGAAAATTAGCTAATTTTGTGACTTCTGAAACAGTTGGCTACACTAGGGATGATTTGTGTGTCATATTAAAAGGGGGGGGGGGGGGTTGAATACTTGTGTAATTAATTATTTTGTGTTTTATACTGGTAATTAATTTAAATTGCTTTGTAGAGATCTGTTTTCACTTTGACACAAGAGTCTTTTTGTATTGATCGGTGTATAAAAAGCTATATTAAATCCACTGTGATTCAATATTGTGAAACAAGAAAACATGAAATCTTTTGGGGGGGCGTGTTAAATAATTTTTATAGGCTATGTTTGTATATGTATATAGTGTTGCTCTGGGGGAGGGCATGGTTGACAGCCCGCCCCTGCATTTCTAATAACTAGCACTGTTTATTGTTCTTGTGTTAAAATGCTTTAGAGGGATTATGGGGGGGGGGGGAGGAATTTCCAGTTCATTTATTGTTATATTTTAGCTTGGATTATACAGTTATTTGCTTGTGTACTAGTGGGTCACCATAAAAGTAACCGGGTTGTGTGATCGTCACCTCCCCTGTCTGTGTGAGACTGGTTGGGTTCACTCTCTGGGTCACGGTGCCTGGTCTGTTTTGTGCTTATCACAATAAAATGGTTATTGAGTTAAGAGCTTCCTCATCTGTCATATGGACCAAATGCTCGCTACTATTTATATATAAAAATATATACTATTTATAAAAATTAAATAAATAGTGCAAAAAGAGAGGGAAAATACTGAAGTGGTGCTCATGGGTTCATTGTCCAGTCAGAAATCTGATAGCTGATGGGAAGAAGTAGTTCCTGAAACATTCAGTGGGTGTCTTCAGGCTCCTGTACCTCCTTCTTTATGGTAGCAATGAGAAGAGAGCATGTCCTGGGAGATGGACATTTGCTGGGGATGTCACCTATTTTATCTTATTCCAAATGTTAGTTGAGATCTTGTTTATTGTCATATATACCAGGGCCCAGTGAAATTCTTCATTTACACGAAGCCCACAAGTGAACAGTATACATTATAATAATAATAACAATAATAATCATAAATGCAACAACAAATACAATGATGAGCACAAAATAGCAAAATGGTGTACACACAGTTTAGTGTAATCTGTCCTAATACAAAATGAAGTGCTAAATTGCCAATAATGTGGAATTAAGAGTCCGAGAAGTGACAGCACTACAAGGAAGGGAAAAGGAAAGAGATAGTTGGTTTAGAAGTCTGATAGTGGTGAGGGAGAAGCTGTTCTGAAATCTGGACATCCAAGCTTTCAAGTTCCTGTATCTTGTCCCAGAATTTCAAATGAATTCGGAGCTCTAGAATTCTGCTAGAAAGAGAAGTTGAGTTGGGTACCAAACTGTATCGGTCTCTGCTGTTCCTTTGAATTCATCAGCTGTGCAGAGAGGTAGATCCCGCTGCATTGGTAACAGCTTGCTCTTCATATCTTACTGACCTGGCTTGCATATCACGTAGATAACTAGGACATAACATCCATGGTTGACCTTAACCAACAGAGGTCTCAAAGAAGTGGGCGTACAAGCAAACTGAAAAGCCAGAGTGGAGGTTCAGAGGGCCATGGGCTAAACACAAGACAGATGGGACTAGATCACGACTGGGACCAGTCTGGCTGAATGCTGTAATGTTATGACCATCCAATAAAAGAGGCCTGTGACCTTAACTTGCTCCAGCAGAAACAAAGCCTAAGACACATCCTCTTTAAAAGCAACTTCAAACCAATTAATTTTCCTTCCCCTCCTTCAGTTCAAAGGGTCTGTATTACTGTAGCTATTTCTCTTTCTACAGATGCTACCCAAGAGAGTTTGCTTCACCTTTTATTTCCAATTCGCTTTAGGTCCCGTGTGGGAAAATGCACAACTCAGAAGTTGCATTTGACGAGAATTCTCTCCCCCACCCCCCCCCCCCACCACCAACATTAATTTAAAGGGTGGGGGCAGAGAGAGCAATGCCTACCAATGGAAGCAACATCAAGCTGGCCATGCCACCAATCATGTTGAACATTTCACATACAACAAATCACAACATGAAAAATAATCCTGAATAGGGTTTTAAACATCTTACAATGTTAAACAAATTGATTAATTACAATTTGAAATTGACAATAAATTTAATTTTAAAGCCAAAATCATATGTTCAAATATCCCTATAAACAAATTACAATTTACTTCATAAAAAAAACAACTTTTATTGGACAGCAGTGTTTTTGAAGCAGAAACTATAAATATATTACTAAAACTCACTTACATCTGATAACAAAAGTAGGCATTTTCAGAATGTTTTGCAGTGGAATTAGCTCAAAAAGTACCTGAAGTTGATATAAGTTCACTGAATTTCTCTTGACTGTTGTAGAGGCTGCAAACAACACACCATTTACCAGTGCACTGAATTGCAAATCAGGATTTCTGTATTATGCATGAAGGAAATTCCAAAGGTGCTGCCATTTTCCCAGTGGAATGACAGCAAATACCACACCAGAGACCATTCTAGTGTATTAATGCCAAGATCTCTGAGGCGGCAGCTCCAATCGGCAAGTTCTGGTGGTGTACCTGAAGTAAAGATGGCAGGCTTGGAAAAGGCAAGCTGGTTTTTCAACTCGTACTAATCCAAGTTGGGTCCCAGGTTCCAGGAGTCCCCATAATTTCCACAAGACAGGGTTGACTCCGGGATGAATGCAGATCTTTCCAGGTATTGTTGTTTACTCCCACATCCCAGAGATATGCCGGTTAGTGGATCAACTGACCACTGTAAATTGCCCTGGTGTATAGGTGAGATGTAGAATCTGGGGCAAGTTCATATTAGTATGAGGTCAAGAAAAAAGTGGGTTAGTGCAAATGGGTGCCTGATAGTCAGCAAGGATTCAGTAGGCCAACATGCCAATTTCATGCTGTATTTTTCCAAAACATTAGGCAAGGCAACCACAGGTAATTTTATTGATATTTCTTCAGCAAAATCTAGAACAATTACTTCCCCTTCACTGGGTGAGGAAAAACTAATCTAAACTATTTACTGTGGAATTCATTGCCACAAACAGCTGTGGAGCCAATGAATATTGAAAGCGGAGGTTGATAGGTTCTTCACTGGTAAGGGCATCAGAGGTTATGGGGAGAAATCTGGAGAATGTGGTTAAGAGGGATAATAAATCAGCCATAAATCTAATGGCAGTACAGACTTGATAGGCCAAGTGTTCTAATTCTACTCCTATTTCTTATACTCTAGGAGTGCTCCATTATCAGTGGCAGCATTTCTTAGATGGTTCTTGATTAGTAAGGGTGTTAAAGGTCACAGGGAGAAGGTAGTAGAATGGGGTTGAAGGGGAAAATAAATCAGCCATGATCGAATGAATGGGCTGAATGGCATAATTATGCTCCTACGGTCTTACAGCAAAAAAAAGGCTTGCACTTGAGATAGTACAGTGAATCATTTAAACTTGACACATTATGAATTAGCAGAGGATCAACACATATACTCACGGTGACTCTGTTTATCTGGAACAGGGACAAGGTTTGAGCAGATGTGTCGGGGTCAAATCTGTAGGTGATCAGGTTCATGTTGTCAGCAGAACGGGCTTGAATCTGAACCACCTCAGTGCCAGTCGCGATGTTCTCTGTAATCGTAGCTTCGTACGTTGAATTTGTAAACTGCACAGGTTCATCCAATTCATTTAACAGGGTGACATAGACAGTGCAATACCCCTTGTTGTAGGGTGGAGTTTGGTCCATAGCAGAGACATTCATCAGATAACTTGTGCTGGTTTCATAATCCAAGTAATCTACAGTTGTAATAAGGCCTGTACTCTCATCAATGGAAAACTTCCCTTCCGACCCAGCCAAAATTGTGTAGGCTACTATACCGCCGGCACCTGGAAATGAATACAAAATATTCCATGTAACTTCCAGTAATACAAGACCATTCACATCACCAACCATAAATAGCACTGAAAAACAAAAAATCTGCTTCCTGAATACTTTTGGGTGCTCTCTTGTGGATTTTGGCCTCCTGATCATGACAATCACTATGAAAATTCCCTATCATACACCATTTTGTTTTAAAGGTCGCCTATATTTGTTACTTCAATTCATAATTCAAGTCAGTTAAAATGTTGCCCACAATGTAAGCTGGGAAGTTTTCCATCTTGTCCAGGTATGGCTGGGCATAGTTAGGCAGGGCAGACTCAGCATAGCAAGACAGGTTTATATAAAGCTATAAATGCATTTCTCTCTCTCTCTCTCTCTCTCTCTCTCTCACACACACACACACACACACACACACACACATATCGTTCTATGCATTGTGTTTACATGTATATCGGTTTGTGATCACGTTGATACGCATAGCATATTGTGTGATTATAATAAAGGAATTGTATTTTCAGATAATTATAATTACCCATCGAAACAGTATCAGGTCCTGATCCCACACTTAAGAGTAGTGTTAAGCCATACTCTTGAAATTCTGACTGCTTGAATCTATTTGAGAAATGTAAAGGGAAAACTGTGCCTAACACTGTCATTTCTGAGTCAGAAAGCATGAATATTGTAATCTAGTCTGAAAAGTCAATGATATACTGAAGAGCTCCTGTACTGTTGCTGGTTCCATCTTTCAGATGAGATGTGAAAACCCCTGATTGTTTCCTGACAGGTAAGAAACATAAGAAATAGGACCAGGTGTCAGCCATCTCGCCTGTTGAATCTGCTCTGCCACTCCATAAGATCCTTGTTGATCTGGCAATGGACCCAGCTTCACCTACCTGGCTTTTTCCTATAACCTTTAATTCTCCTGCTATGCAAAGATCTATCTAACTGTGTCTTAAATATAGTAAATTAGGTCATCTCTACTGCTTCCCTGGGCAGAGAATTCCAAAGATTCACAACTCTCTTGAAAACCATTCTCTCCTCATCTCTGTCCTAAATTTATTCCATCAAATCTTGAGGTTATGTTCCCTAGTTCATACTCACTTACATGTCCCAGACAGTCAGACGACTCTCACTTACTAAGTTCCCCAGTTCTAGTCTCACTTACCAGTGGAAATAATTTTCCTGCCTCTATCTTACCTACCCCTTCATAATTTAATTTGTTTCTATATGATCTCTTCTCATTCTTTTGACTGCCAGTAAGTATAGTTCCAAGTGACTCAATTTCTCCTCATCTCCAGAATCAGCCTGGTGAACCTCCTCTGCACTGCCTCTAAAGCCAGTACAGTAATCTTTTCTCCAGTACTCCATGAAGAAATCCCATGGTAGAACATGGCATAATTTGAAGGTAGTTGATAGGAAGTATAGTGGGGAATGTCAAAGGTTGTTTCTTCACACAGAAACTGAGCTCAGTAAGATCATTTGAACAAGTAAACCAGAGATATTCACTCCATAACCAAAGTCTCATACAATACAAACTTAACTGGCCCTTTGGTCACCACCACAGACTCCCTTCCTTCATGCCATTTCCCGATATGCAAGATTTTCACTATTCCTTCATGATAAATGAGTCTAAGTGCTGGAATTCCTTGGCTATCAGTGCTATAGGACCAACTTCACCAAGAGGACTCCAGGAGATGGTTTGCTGGCACTTTCTCACATGAAATTAAGGATTGGCAATAAACATTAGCCTTGCCAGTGAAGGTCAGATCCCAATTAATGGACGAACAACTGTTGTGCAAGATAGGTTGGGAGAGTTTCTGTGATTTGACTTTCTCAAACATTATCCCTATCATTTGATCTTAATTCACCTTCAACCAACTCTAACTGAAAATCACAGATGTCTGTAGTAATGAAGTCCAAAGATTCATAAGTCTTGAGCGAAGTCTCCCCTTTTGTTGTTTCTTTGAAAGATATCTCTTTCTTTTCAATGTGTACATACAGAGAACCCAACCCAGGTCCAGAAGAAGAGTGTTACCTGTATCCCTGTCGGTTGCTCGGACCACGATGACTGATGTGCCAATCCCTGCTGTCTCTCTCAGGCCCAGTCGGTTGTACTGCTGCTGGGTAAAAACAGGCACCTCATCGTTCACATCCTCTACATACACGATGACCTAGTCAAGGAAAAGTCAAATCAATAGCATGTAATCAAGAGTCTATCTAAGTATCTCATCAATGTCGCTAATGTATCTGCCTCTATCACCAACCCCAGCAATGAGCACCATACACTTCCCACACTCTGTGTAAAATACCTACCCTCTGATATCCCCCCTGTATCTTCCTCCAATCACTTTAAAATTCTGCCCTCTTGTATTAGCCATTTCTTCTCCGGGAAAAAAGGTGCCTGCTGTCCACTCTATTTACGCCCCTTATCATCTTGCACTTCTCTATCAAGTCACCTCTCATCCTCCTTCACTCCAAAGCAGAGAATTTGGCTACCCTTTGAAGATCCACCCACAGACAGTTTACTCCCTTGCAGAGAGGGCTGAGGAAATTAACCAGGAAGACAAAAATCATCCACATTGTTGTGGGGCAGGACAGGGTGCCCACTGCAGCACAATGGACTACACTCCTACCTCCCTGATTTTGAGTTCAAATCCTGCTCCAGAAATTTAAGAACTAAAGCAGAAAACTATTGCAGGATTTCTGCCCAGTCAAATAGCCTTTAATGATGAATGAGGCATCACCCAACGTAATGCGTTACCCACAGTACAACTATTTCTATGCCACCTCGGTTCCATAATGATTTTGTTGCTGCGATCGATGCATGTCTACCATCTCCCTGAGCAACCCTTTGGTCATGTAGTTGAATCACAGCTGTCCACCTATTGGGTATATGTTAACCAGAAAGCAGAAGTACTGTCCACCTGGCAACATGAGCCAGATTTACGCAGCCGTGTAACTTCTTTGATCTAAATCAGGGTTGAGTACAGCAGTAGCTTATGTCCCCATAGATGGAGCAACCACCAATCATAAGCCATCCTAATGCTGTGCTGGGTTGGATACAAATCGGAACATGGTGGAACACACAGCGGTACAAGGTCATTGTACTGGGAACTTCTTTATCCAGAGGGTGATATATCAGTGGAATTCATTGCCACAGACAGCTGTGGAGGCCAAATCACTATGTATATTTAAAGTGGAGGTTGATGGGCTTTTGATTAGTAAGGGCATCAAAGGTTTAGGGGGAAAGGCAAGAGAATAGAATTGAGGGGGAAAATAAATCAGCAATGATCGATTGACAGAGCAGACTCTTTGGGATAAGTGGCTTAATTCTGCTCCTGTGTCATAAGACGCGTGTGAGTGAGACTTTGGCTCTTACTCTGACTGAGCTCCTCATCCTGCCAAAGTCATTATTGTAAGCTTCCACCTCCAACACGTGGGTAGTGCTGCTCTCTCTGTCCAGTGGGCGGTTTCCTCTGGATATTAGTCCAGTGGCTTGGTCCATCTGGAAGTTATCATTGGAATTTCCTGGAAATAAAAAACACACACATGAAGCCACATGAAAATATATCCTCGTGACCAAATTTTCTTAAAACATTTATTTTCCCCATTGTCTTTCTGGGAAGCAGTGGGGTATTCCATGAGACAGGATGCACCCTGCATCAGCTCTTTGGTTACATGAACTCAGTGGAATCACCAAAAGCCCATGTTGCTGGTAGGCAAAGCCTTTATCTAGCAGTCATCTCCTAGAAAGATAGACTACCAACTCATGCTAATGACAAAATTAGTATTACAGTATTTCTATAGTTGACTACTACTTCCAATTTGCCATTAAACTTAAACTGCAAAGTCTTGTAGAACAATGAGTTGGTAGAACAAAGTCATTTAGATCTTGCTACATCATCTACGTATCTCGCTGATTTACTCTCTTTACAGAGCAATTATCTTCTCTTTGAACTTTCAACTGTTTCTAACTACAATTATCTTAAAAAGTGGAATGGTCTCAGTGTTGATGTGGCAGAGTTTATCATGTCTAGTAAATCTCTAGGAAAGGAAATATACCTAAGTAGAAAAGAGAAAGATAAGCTGTTAGAGGCCTTTGTCTTGTTCTTCCTACTTAGACATGCTTCCTTTCCTAGAGCTTTATTAGACATGAGAAGTTTCACCACACCAGCACCCATTGGAGTTCCTCCTCACTTCCTTCCTTTATTCCACTGTCCTCTCTCATCAGATTCCATCTTCTTCAGCCCTTCGTCATTTCCACCCATCAACACCTAGCTCCTTAGATTATTCCCTAACTGGCCCTCTTTCAGATTTCTATCACCCACCCCCACCCCTTACCTATCAGCACTTCTATCAGCAAGTCTATCAGCACTTGCTCCACCCCTCCCCCAACTTTTTGTTCTATCACCCTTCTTTCCAGTCCTGATGAAAGGTCTCGACCAGAAATGTCAACAGTCCATTTCCTTCTCTAGCTACTCCCTGAACCACTGAGTTCCTTCAGCACTTTTTGTGTTATTAAACTAAGGTGTCAGATAGGCTGATAGTTAGTGGCAGGCACAGCTCAATGTAACATACATGTGAAAAAGTAGGCTTTGGAAGTAAGTTAGAATCAGATTTATCAACACTGAAATATGTTGTGAAATTTGTTGTTTTATAAAACCGATAAAACAGTTTATAAAGAAGAAATTTTAATATTGTATTGAGAAATTGGTACGGAGGAAGCTTGGTGAATAAAGCAAGTTGGGAGTAAAAAATATTGGAGGACATAAAATTATTCAAAGGGAACTTGGTTAAGTAGCTATAATATCATAATACACAATCACTGCCTGGAGGAAAACATGTCATAATAATCAGCTGAGTTAATTTTGTTAAGGTATCTGTGTCCATGAAAATGAATTCCATCTTGTATCATGCTGTGTCTGAAAGCTTGCATCTAACAAGGGAACATCCAAACCATTTTAAAGACCAAAACAAGTTGGATTAACATGGTCTTTTACATGGTAAGATGTCAAAAGATACTGCAAAGCAGTAATATAATTAAGACCTGATATCAAGCCTTCTTGGGAGGCAGGTACCCCCAGAACCTCATTTATAACATTCACGTAACATCTCTCACCTGAAGTGAAGCACCCTCAGCTGTGAAGTACTACCTCAGACTGCAACAGATAAAGTCTAGATTGTGTAGTTGATCTTCTAGAGTGGGGCTTGAAGGCACACTCTTCAGACTCCCTGAAAATGAAGCCCACTAAGCCATGATGGATAATGTAAAGAAGATTCAAAGCTGCCTTGGATCCTCCTATTGATGCTAATTAAACTGATGTGATCCTTCGGTCTAGTCAGTTAATCCATATAGCAAACTCTGTGGAAAACATCTTTTTCCATCTAAAACAGCCCTTCGAATTAGATTCTAATACTTCATGCCGCATCAGACAAGTGGTGCAGGAGCAGGTCAACATTACCTGACAGGATTCTGTACCAGATCTTCCCATTATCTCCTTCATCTGCATCAGTGGCTTCTACCTATTAAAACAGCAAAGAAAGACTCAGCAAAAAATAAACACCCACAAGGAACAGCTTCTAGCTGCATGGATGTGTTAAATTTCAAAACCAAGTTTACACACATCAAGGACATTGAAACTATAATTGAGCTGCAATGCAAGAAAACAAATATTACATTTGCAAACATCAGCCCTCGCAGAAATACCTCCAATATATCTTCTCATTTATTCACTTGCAAGATGAGGGAACTGAAGGCAAAGCAAACACTTGTTACTCCTCCAGAAGTGGCCTTTAGAAAGTAGTGGTAAGTCCCTTTTTTGAACAAATGCAGTCCTTCAGGTGATGTTGAGTCCACTGTAGATTTAGAGCAAGCATCAGTGAAGGATCAGATAATAGACTGCCAGATCGGGAAGGCATGGCATCAGAGAGGAATCCACAAATAATGATCTTTTACATATTTTTCCCAGGATTAGAGGGCATGCATATAAGGTGACAAAGGGTAAGTTCAAAGGAGATACACAGGGTAATTTGTTTTTCAGAGAGGAGGGTGCCTGGAATACAATGCCAGGATCGGTAGTGGAGGCAAATATGATAAGACCATAAGACATTGCAACAGAGCTAGGCCATTTGTCTCATTGAATCTGCTCTGCTGGAAGTGTTTAAGGGGTCCCTAGATAGTTAAATAAATGTGCAGAGAATGGAATGATATGGAGCTTGCATTGGCAGAAGGAATTACTTTAATTAGGCATTTAATTTCTGACTTAATTATAGTAGTTTATCACAACATCGTGGGCCACAGGGCCCTGTTTGTATGCTGTACTGCTTGCTGCCTCTGCCATCGTAGTAGAAATTGTGTGATGTGCGTATGTCAAAGAAGCATTGCCAAAGAGATGAAGTGGGTTTTGCAGCTGAGGAACACTGCAATTATAATTTACTGGTTCTGGAGGAAGTGGATCACAAAACAAGCCGAATGGATTGTTTCAAGGGTGAACTCTACAATCAGATCTGTGCGTTTGATCTGGTGAATCTGCTTTCAGAAGTAATGAATCATGGGATGGTTACTATTGTGTTCGTGCACAACTACATATCAATTAAATAAAAACGCGCACACAGGAGATGGCTTTAACTGGTATATTCTCATTGCAGTGAGAGGGAGAGAGAGCAATATACATACGTAGACAACAGCGCATGCACAGACACAGATTAATATGTAGTGTTTGGTGGGGGGGGCATCATTGCTCTAAAAGAAATAGATCCATACATTACACCTCCTCCCCCTTTAGATTAATGCAACATAAAACTGTATATGTACAAAATATTACGTTTCTCTTTCATAAACTCATATTCCAAATAAACATGCTTTCACAATAACAGTTCATAACTACACAGTTCTAAAGATTCAGTCTTTTGGGTGGTGCTCTGTTTCTTTTAGGATAGCACCTCTGCACCTGTGGAGTGGCATCAGGTTTGGCAGGTGTCTTGTCAACAATAACATTTTCTTGACAGCTCTGTACTTGTGGAATCACATTAGGTTTGGTAGATGTCCTGTCTAAGATGACATTCTCAGTTTCCCGTGTCATGTTGCTGTCAGTGACATGATCGTTCCTGTGAGGAAAGTCCAGTGACTGTAATGTGTCTGTTTTGTTGGATTCAATTGACGCAGGTGTGTTCTTCAGTTGATCATTTAGTATCTGGTCCAGATGATGTCTCCAAGTCTGATCTCCAACATCCACCGTGTACATCAGTGGTCCATTTCTTGTAGCTGTCCTACCGGATGTCCACTTGTCTTCTCATTAATCACGTGCTAGGATTTCCTGGCCATTACTCCTTACTGTTTCCCCTGGCAACCAGCTGAACTGTTTATTCTGCCCCTCCCTCCATATATCCAGTTTCAGGAGGTCTATGTGAGATCTCATACTTCTGCTCATGAGCAGCGTTGCAGTTATTTGCTTTGTCATCAGATGAACACAAAAAGGAAGTTGTCCACCTTGTGCTGTAGAGAAATGTCCTCCTTGTCCATCTCTTTAATGGACTTCGTGAAGGTTTGGATAAACCTTTCAGCTACTCTATTTGTTGCTAGGCAGTGAGGAGCTGACTTGAAATGTCTGATGCCATTTTTCTTCAAATACAGTCAGAATTCTTGTATCCATTGTCACTCACAATTTGTTCTGGTAAGCTGTTTTTGGCTAAGATAGTCCTCAAAGCAGGACCAGTTTTTGCTGAGGTGGTTGTCTTGATTGGTAAAACCTCCAGCCACTTCAAATGAGCATCCACAGCATTTAGAAACATGGAGTCCATGAATGGCCTAGCAAAGCCCCACAGGTATAACAGTGCCTGTGAGAGTGCATTTTGAACTTTTTGGCATCCTAATCAGCTTTTGGCCAAATCTTCAATCTGTTTATCTATTCCCTTGTCAAACATCTTCTCATTAGCATTAAGCAGCTGTGACAGCCTCTGGTGAGTGCTACCATTTGGGCTGCAATTGCCTGTTGATGTCACACTGAGAGCTTTGATTGAGTGCCAGTCTAGTTGGACCATTCATGTCTGAAAAGTGCTAGCTCTCCACTTTTCAATGCATAAAGCTCTAATTGTTGTGCTTGGCCTCTACACATCACATTTACTTCCAGTTTGCCTTTGGGAGACACTCTTTCACCTGTGTAAGCCTTTAGCATCACAGAGGTCTTCTCTAATGGTAACTTAGAAAACAGTCTGTTGTTAGTCAGCCCCTGGAACTATGGACAAAGCTGACTCTGTATCCAGCTCCAGTTTCAGCTTTACACCAGAGACATCTATTGTGATCCAGATGATTTTGTGATCTGCTTCAGTTATACAATGCAGTTCTAGGCATGGCAATTCACCTTTGTCAGACTCTATATTGTCTGATTCTGTTTTACATTCGGTAACTTTATGCATTTGCTCAGTTTTATGCTTGAGATTTTCATTTGGTTGTGCTTTTTGTATGCCTTGCACCCTCTCTCTATGTGACCTTGCCTGTGACACAAACTGCAGACTTTTTCTTTGAAACAACAGTCATTTGTATCATGGGAGGATTTACCACATCAATAACATTTTTGGCTTTTTGCACCATTCAGAGACATTTTGTGCATTTCACACTCTAACCTCCTTTTCTGTGCTTCTGCTGCATCCTTTGCTGCAGTCTCTAACGATATTGCAATGGTCAATGCCCATTCTAAGATTAGTTCTCTTTCAGACAGTTGCCTCTTTTGAGTGCTTTGACTATACAAGCTTGCCCCTAAATGATTCAGAAAGTCCACCTCTAAAGTCACAGTACTGGGAAAGTTTGCACAGTTCTGCAATGTATTCAGAAAGGCTTTCATTGTTTCACTGGTTCCTTTTGTAAAATCTAAATCTGCCAGCTATTACCAGCAGTTCAGGGTTCAAGTGATTTTGTAAAATTATAAAAACTTCATCAAAAGACTTGCTTGCTGGTTTTGCAGGGGTTACTAGGCTGTGTAAAAGACTGAACGTTCTTGGACCCATTAAGCTCAGAAGTGCAGAGGCTTTCTTTTGCTTCTCCATGTTGTTCATGTTACAATACAGTTCAATCCTCTCATACGAGGGGTGATTGATAAGTTCATGGCCTAAGGTAGGAGGAGTCAATTTTAGAAAACCTAGCACATTTATTTTTCAACATAGTCCCCTCCTACATTGACACACTTAGTCCAGCGGTTGTGGAGCATACAGATCTTGGACCTTCAGAAAGTGTCCACAGCAGGGGTGATTGATAAGTTTGTGGCGTTAAGGTAGAAGGAGATGAGTTATACAGCTCTCGTTACATGCACATGCAGGTCAACTCTTTGAGTGATTATGCAGAAAGTTTCAAGTTAATGACGCAACAGGGTGATTGATAAGTTTGTAGCCTAGGGTAGAAGGAGATGAGCTATTAACTTCAAACTTTCTGCGTAATTGCTCAAAGAGTTGAATTGCACGTGCATGTAACGAGAGCTGTATAACTCATCTCCTCCTACCTTAGGCCACAAACTTATCAATCTCCCCTCGTATATGACTCCTGGCCTTTGTTAGTGCTATCAAATTTGTCAACTTTCCTGACTGAAGCTATTGGCATAATATTTTCCCTTTAAATTCAGCATGTCTTTCACTGTTACTATGCACTGTACTCACACGTTTAGTAGCATCTGTGATAGCCTTCTCATGCTGTTTAACTCTTGCTGTCTTATCCCGTAAATCGGTGCAGTTCGTGATCTGTTCTGACATTCAGGTTTATTTGTGCCTATGCACAACTGCACATCAGTTAAATAAAAACACGTGAGATGGCTTTAACAGGTGCATTCACATTGCGAGAGAGCGCGTACAATGTGCATACATAGATAGTGCATAGGCAGATCAAAACGTGATGCTAAGGGGGGGGTCATTGTTCTAAAAGAAACAGATTCATACATTACAATTATATCAAAGAAAAAGGCCATTTGGCCCACTACAACCATACCAGCTCTCAAATAGAGCAACTTGTTAGTTGTGCCCTCCAGCCCTTTCTCCATCATCCTGAAATTTTTTCCTCAATATGTATTTTTTAAATTTCCTCTTGGAACCTGCGTCCACCTCAGCTAAAGGCAGTAAAGTCTAGAATTTGGCCCCATGAACTGTAAATAGGTTTATCCTCATTACTTTGCCAACTGGGAATAGAAAGTTGGTTGAGCACAAGTGAAGGACTTAACCTTCAGTCTAAGTGTTACCGCACAATATTCTTTTAAGCACAGTTTTTTATTTACAGATATATCACAGTAACAGGCCCTTCCAGCCCAACAAGCCTACACTGCCCGATTACACCCATGTGACCAAATAATCTACTATCCTGTACATCTTAGGAATGTAGGAGGAAACCGGAGCACCAGGAAGAAACCCACACAGTCACGAGGAGAATGTACAAACTCCTTACAGACAGTGGCAGAATTGAAACTGGATCGCCTGCACTGTAGTAGCATTATACTAACCACTACACTGCCATGCCATATTCTGAGCCAGTTATTGGAAGTTGACTAAATCAACAACAAGACAGACAGACATACTTTATTGATCCCTAGGGAAATTGGGTTTTGTTACAGTCGCACCAACCAAGAATAGTGTAGAAATATAGCAATATAAAACCATAAATAATTAAATAATAATAGGTAAATTATGCCAAGTGGATAAACAAGTCAATGCGTCATTGTGATCAAAGCCTGATTAAACATCTATTCACTTATAGTCCTCCAAATTTTATCATTTCAGTTGTTGGAAAAAAAGCATTGAACAAATGCTCGTTTCCTTCAGGACCTTTATACATCCCCATATCTTTTATTATCAATGAAGTACATTTGAAGAGTTTTCATTGCCACACTGTGGGCATTAAGATCAAGAAACTGAAGGGTTAAAAGGGACGAAATATACATTTTCTCCCTGTGAGAATGTGGGTTTTTTCGAGGGACTCCATTTCCCTCTCACATTACAAGACATGTAGGCTGGTAGGTGAATTGTTCATTGCAAATTGCTCATAATACATGTCGGCATTTATGTGTTCCCAAATATTCATATTTGTACCTCTAAATGTATTTTACACAATTCTTTATTCTATATAATGGTTGAATGTTGTCATTTTTGTTGCATGTAACACCAAAATTCTACATCAATTACCTAATATTGTGAATAAAATAGATCCTTGATTGGGTAGGATTTGGGAAGGCAAAGGGTGGAGTTGATGGGCGAATAAATGGGATTACTGTAAAAAAGTACACAGACTCAATAAATTTTACAATGGAGTGTGGATTTAACTGAATGACAGAACAAAACTGCTGAGTTAACATGCTGTTCAGTAGTTTCAACACTGGAATGTATTTTAAAATGTAGTGTTAGTATGTTCCTGATTACTTGAGCGCCTTTTCTTGAAGCTGAGTATGCTATAAAAACTCAAAGATATGAAACACAGTAGGGTGCACCCCCTGCAGGCCAGAGGAACTTTAGAGACCTGCTGATGGTGTTTCATAGTTCTAACAGGGAAGTGCACATAGTTTTGGAATGGGTCTGCTCTTAAGTATTAATGAGTATCCTGGAGAAGCTTCCTTTTCCTTCCTTACTCCATGCACTTTGCCTATGTCATTGTGTGTGTGTGTGTGCGCGTGCGCACAAGAGAGAGCAAGCGAGAGAACACACACACGCATATGTATGGCCACACATATACTGGTACTTCAATAGTTACAAATATGTGTGAATATGCTTTTTTTCCCTTGCTGCCTTTCATTTCAAACCCATTGCACAGACAGCTTTCAGAAATGAATGGAATTTAATTTTTAGCCCCCGTAGTATTTAGTCAACACCCTTTCACTATTACTCTGACATAACCTGCGATTATCTCTCAGATTTTAGTTGTGGGGGATTTCACTAAAAATTTCAAGGTATCCGTTAGAACTAATACAGTAGACAGAGAAATTATTTTCACCGCCTGGGTACTAAAGTTCACTGACTAAACATTGGAGCCAAGTGTTAAAGGATTGAACTTAAGAGACACACAGAGTTTTGGAACGACCTTTCACAATTGACAATAGATTATTCTTAAATATGAGACTGAAAGCTATTTATCAACCGAAGACATAAATGAAAATTGGAATTGTTGAGCATATGTTGTTAGGCTTAATCTCAATGAACGATGGAAAAAGCTCAAGCTGTTGAATGGCCTCCCCCTGTTCTTAACCCTTTCTGTACAGAGCAGTATTATTACATTTGCCTCTCAGAAAGTCTCAAGATGGTGCCAGAGTGTGGCAACTCTTTGCCAGTTGTCCCCAGCAGATTCTCTCATTACAATCATTGTACTTTATAAAATTACTGTTCTTGTGCTGCGGGCCTGATTTGTTTACCTGCATTGCACTCTCTCAGTAGGTTCATAGCAACACAATACTGGAATCATAGAGCCATACAGTGTGGAAACTGTCTGCCTGGCCAAACTCAAACTAGAGAAAATCTGCAGATGCTGGAAACCCAAGCAACACACACAGAATGCTGGAGGAACTCAGCAGGCCAGGCAGCATCTATGGAAAAAAGTACAGTTGACGTTTTGGGCTGAGATGCTTCAGCAGGACAGAGAAAAAAAAGATGAGTAGATTTAAAAGGTGGGTGGAAGGGGAAGAGAAACAGAAGGTGATATGTGAAACCGGGAGGGGGAGGGATGAAGTAAAGAGCTGGGATGCAGCATGCAATTTCCATCAACAGGTCACTCGCAATACCAGAGGAAACAACACACTGAACGATTGCTACACCACCATCAAGAATGCCTACCGTGCTATTCCGCTCCCTCACTTCACGAAGTTTGATTGCCTGGCTGTACATCTACTCCCTGAGTATAGGCAGAGACTGAAGACTGCAGCACCAGTAGTGAGGGCCAAGAAGGTATGGACAAAGGAAGCACAGAAGTGCCTACAGAACTGCTTTGAATTGGTGGACTGGACTGTATTCAGGGATTCATCTTTGAACCTGGATGAGTACGCTGCAGTTGTTACCGACTTCATTAAAACCTGTGGATGAGTGTGTGCCTACGAAGACTTACTGGACATTTCCAAACCAAAAGCCATGGATTAACCAGGAGGTACATCGTCAGCTGAAGGCCAGATCTGTAGCATTCAAGCCTGGCGACTCAGGCCTGCACCAGAAAATCAGGTATGTATGCAGAAGGCTATTTCAAGCGCAAAGAGACAATTTTGAATGAGGTTGGATGTGACTTTGGATGCACAACAACTCTGGCAGGGTTACAAGACAATACTTCCTACAAAGTGAAACCCAATAGTGTGAATGGCAGCGATGCTTCACTACCAGATGAACTCAACACCTTCTATGCCCGCTTTGAAAGGCAGAACACAACTGCAGCTGTGAAGGTCCCTGCTGCACCCAGTGACCCTGTGATCTTTGTCTCAGAGGCCAATGTTAGGTTGTCTTTAAAGAGAATGAACCCTCGCAAGGTGGAAGGTCCAGATGGAGTACCTGGTAAGGCTCTGAAAACCTAAGCCAACCAACTAGCAGGAGTATTTAAGGACATTTTCAACCTCTCACTGCTACAGGTGGAAGTTCCCACTTGCTTCGAAAAGGCAACAAATATACCAGTGCCTAAGAAGAATAATGGGGGTTTCATTAATGACTATCACTCGGTAGCACTCACATCGACAGTGATGAAATGCTTTGAGAGGTTGGTCATGACTAGATTGAATTCCTACCCCAGCAAGAACCTGGACCCACTGCAATTTGCCTATCACCACAATAGGTTAAGGGCAGACGCAATCTCAATAGCTCTTCACACGGCTTTGGACCACCTGGACAACATAAACATATATGCCATGATGCTGTTCTTCAACTATAGCTCAGCATTTATTACCATCATTCCCACAGTCCTGATTGAGAAGTTGCAGAACCTGGGCCTCTTACCTCTCTCGACTTCCTAATCGGAAGACAACAACCTGTGCGGTTTGGTGATAACATATCCTCCTTGCTGACGATCAACACTGGCGTACCTCAGCCCACTGCTCTGCTCTCTATACACACGTGACTGTATGGCTGGGCATAGCTCAAATACCATCTATACATTTGCTGACGATACAACCATTGTTGGTAGAATCTCAGGTGGTGACGAGAGGGCATACAGGAGTGAGATATGCCAACTCGTGGAATGGTGCTGCAGCAACAACCTGGCACTCAATGTCAGGAAGACGAAATAGCTGATTGTGGACTTTAGGAAGGGTAAGATGAAGGAACACATACCAATCCTCATAGAGGGATCAGAAGTGGAAAGTGTGAGCAGTTTCAAGTTCCTGGGTGTTAAGATCTCTGAGGATCTAACCAGGTCCCAACATATCGGTGTAGTTATAAAGAAGGCAAGACACCGGCTATACTTCATTAGGAGTTTGAAGAGATCTGGCCTGTCAACAAATACACTCAAAAACTTCAATAGATGTACCATGGAGAGCATTCTGACAAGCTGCGTCACTGTCTGGTATGGGGAGGTGGGAGAGCTACTGCATGGACCGAAAAAAGCTGCAGAGGGTTGTAAATCTAGTCAGCTCCATCTTGGGTACTAGCCTACAAAGTACCCAGGACATCTTTAGGGAGTGGTGTCTCAGAAAGGCAGCATCCATTATTAAGGACCTCCAGCACCCAGGGCATGTCCTTTTCTTGATGTTACCATCAGGAAGGCACACACTCAGCGATTCAGGAACAGCTTCTTCCCCACTGTCATCCAATTCCTAAATGGATATTGAACCCTTGACACTAACTCACTTTTTTAATATACAGTACATTTTTAATCTATTCAATATAAGTATACTGTAGTTGATTTACTTATTTATTTTTTCTTCTATATTATGTATTGCTTTGAGCTGCTGCTGCTGAATTAATAAATTTCACGTCACATGCCAGTGATAATAAACCTGATTCTGATTCTGATTCTGGAAGTTGATTGGTGAAAGAGATACAGGGCTGGAGAAGGGGGAGTCTGATGGGGGAGGCCAGAAGGCCACGTAAGAAAGAAGAGGGAGGAGGAGGCATGGAGATGAGGGTGAGAAGGGAAAAGGGGATGGGGAATGATGGAGAAGGAGGCAGGGCATTACCAGGTTTGAGAAATCAATGTTCATGCCATCAGGTTGGAGGCTACCCAGACCGAATATAAGGTGTTGTTCCTTCAACCTAAGTGTGGCCTCAGTACAAGAGTAGAGGAGGCCATGGATTGACATATCGGAATGGGAATGGGAAGGGGAATTAAAACGGGTGGCTACTGGGAGATTCTGCTTCTTCTGGAAAATGGAGTGTAGGTGCTCAGAGAAGCAGTCTCTCAATCTACATCAGGTCTCACCGATATACAGGATTCTACACCGGGAGCACCTGTCTCTACACTTCCTCCCTCACTACCATTCAGGGTTGCAAACAGTCCTTCCAGGTGAGGTGACACGTCGCCTGTGTGTCTGTTGGGGTCATTTACTGTGTCCAGTGCACAGTATGGTGAGATTGGGACATGGATTGGGAGACTACTTCACTGAGCACCTGTGCTCTGTCCACCAGGAGATGCAGGAACTCCCAGTGGCCACTCATTTTAATTCCACTTACCATTCCTATTCTGATCTGTCGGTCCCTGTTGTGATATATTCCATATGGGTAGCCTCCAACCTGATAGCATGAACATTGATTTCTCAAACTTCCGGTAATGCTCCCCACGACTTCACTATTCCCATCCCCTTTTCCGTCTCTCGCCTTATCTCCTTGCCCACCCATTGCCTCCCTCTGGTGCTCCTTCTCCCTGTTCTTTCTTCCATGGCCTGTGTTCTCCCATCAGACTCCACCTTCTCCAGCCCTGTTTCTCTTTCAACAATCAACGTCCCAGCTCTTTATTTGAACCCTCACCCTCCTGGTTGCACCTGTCATCTTGTGTTTCCCTCTCCCCTCGCCCACCTTTTAAATCTACTCATCTTCTTACGTCTCCAGTCCTACCAAAGGGTCTCGGCCCAAAACATCGACTGTACTTTTCTTTTTCCCCCCATCGATGCTGCCTGGCCTGCTGAGTTCCTCCAGCATTTTGTGTGCATTGTCTGGCCAAACTCATCCATGCTGACTGTGTTTCATCTGCCAATGTTTGGCCCAAAGGCCCCAAAACCTCTCCTACCCTCATACTTATCTAGATGGCTTTTAAATGCTGCTTATGTGTCCACCTCAACTGCATTCCAAATACACAACACTTTATATGTGAAGAAGCTGCTCCTGATGTCCCTTTTAAATCTCTCGCTTCTGATCTTATACCTATGCCCTCTTGTTTTTAGTACCTCTCCCTGGGGTAAAAAGGCTCTATGCTTTCACCCTATCTAGGCTCCTCATGATCTTATGCATCTCTCGCAGGTCATCCCTCAAAATTGTACATAATATTCCAAGTGCAGCCTCACCAACATCTTATATAACTGTTTCATAACTTCCCAAATCCTGTGCTCAAGTGTTCTGACTATACACTTGCACCCTTATTTATCCAGCTGTACACATGGAGAAGAAAACAAAGCTAACACTACACATTGATGGCCCTCATCAGAATAAAAAAGGGTTATCAGAGATTCAAAGTACATTTATTATCAAAGTAAACAACCCTGAGATTCAACGTGTTGATTTGACCACAGCACCTGCAGTGTACTTTGTGTTAACTCTGAGATTCGTCCTCCCCACAGACAGCCATGAAACAAAGAAAACCACGAAACTTGCTTGAAGAAAAACATCAACCAGCCCCTCCCAATGTGCCAAAGAATCTCACAAATGGTAATAAAAAAAATTAGTGAATAACACACAGAATATAAACACAACAAAGAAAAAGTTCAGGCATATTCAGTTCAGCTCAGTTCGTTATCTGCAGGCTGTATTGGTCAAAATCACCCAAAATAGCAACAAAAAAAAAAAAATGGGGGTGACCAGAAACCAGAAACACATGATAACGTGAACAAGAGAGTTCAACCCAAAATCTGTGTTGATGAAACCTTGACCAACACTGTACTCTAGCACCATCCTCTGACAGCATCAAGGGAGAGAGAGGCCATTCGAATGCAGACACCATCCTCTGGCAGCAGCGAGAGAGAGGCTGGGTGACAGTGCTGAACACCCGCTCACATCTGCATTCTTTTTATTACCTCAATATCTTTACATATGGCATTCAAACTTTTTCACTCAAAGTTGGTACACATGACAGTAATAAACCATTGCCAATACTAATTAGTATTTTACTATTTTTCCTGCTAATTAGTTTGTTTGATTAAAAGCGTCCTCACAAGTTACTCTCTAATCTAGTCTATGTTCATGTATTACTGAGCAACAGAGTTTGGCAACAAATTCTAGTTAATATCACTCCTGGGATTCAAACCCACACACAACCTTATATTTACAATGTTGGTGCTTAAGCCGACATGCCAGGACTTACAATGCTCATTTGATACCTTCCTCTATGGACCCAAGCGTGTTTCCTTGATTCAAGCAGTGAGGCGAGTTTAAACACAGGAAAACAGCAAACAATTGAAAAGGTTTAGCAAAAAATGAACAAAATCAGTTTACTGGTTATTAAATAGAGAGACTGTCAATTGTCAGCAACACTTAAACTTATTATCACAGCACATATATATCACTTCATGTTGGTGCATGGCCAGGTGGTTAAGGTGTTGACTAGTGATCTAAAGGTTGCTAGTTCAAGCCTTGGCTGAGGTTATGTGTGTGTTTTTGAGCAAAGCACTTAACCACACATTGCTCTGCGATGACACCGGTGCCAAGCTGTTTGGGTCCTAATGCCCTTCCCTTGGACAACATTGGTGGCGTGGAGAGGGGAGACTTGCAGCTTGGGCAACTGCCGGTCTTCCATTTAAAAAAAAAACCTTGCCCAGGCTTGCGCCCTGGAAACTTTCAAGGCGCAAATCCATGGTCTATCGAGACTAACAGAGGCCTACAAAATGTCACTTTATATTATCCTGCGATTAGTTTTACTACTGGTATTCATAGCAGAACAAAGAATTACAACAGAATCAATGAAAATCTACACACTGAGAACATGAGTGGTAGAGTCCTTGAAAGTGAGTCCATAGGTTGTGGAATCAGTTCAGAGTTCTGTTGAGTGAAGTTATCCACACTGCTTCAGGAGCCTGATGATTGAAATGTTACTGTGGCATGAAAGTTTAACTCATTATAAATCACTCTGCCCATTGCAGGTACACCAAAGAGACACACACGATGGCAATAGGCCCTCTCTGGACGTCAGTTCTAAACAAAACATCAAGTACTCATTCACATTAATCCCATCCTCTCCCTCCAGATTTTTCACTCACTTACACACAAGGGGAAATTGATAGCTGCCAACTAATCTACTAACCTGCATATTCCTGGAATCAAGGGAACCGAAGCACCCATAGGAAACCAACCCGAGAACATGCGGGCTCCACACAGCCAGCACAGGAGGTCAGGATTGAACACAGGTCAATGAAGCTGTCAGGCAGCAGCTCCACTAACTAGTGTAATTTAACTCTACATCACAGAAATAGGCCCTTCAGCCCATCTAGTCTGTGCCAAACTGTTCAACTGTGCTTTGGTTTCGCCTCTTGGTTCACAGATGGTGCATTAATTGCACTTTGCTTTAAATATACAGCAAGATTCAACATTTCTCACATTGTTATTACTGCAGCAAGATTTTTGAGTAAATGTGTAGCAACAGACATTACCAGTAGTATCATTCATAGCCCCTCATCCGCATCTTAAATCTTTTGCGCAGTTTTATCCGCTCACTCAGACTCCTTCAATCACTGGAAACTGGTCTGCTTCTGTCCACTCTTGACATAGAAACATAGAAAAACTACAGCACAATACAGGCCCTTCAGCCCACAAAGTTGTGCTGAACATGTCCCTACCTTAGAAATTATTAGGGTTATCTATAGACCTCTATTTTTCTAAGCTCTGTTGACCTATCCAAAAGTCTCTTAAAAGATCCTATCATATCCGCCTCCACCACCGTTGCCAGCAGCCCATTCCACGCACTCACCACTCTCTGCATAAAACACTTACCCCTGACATCTCCTCTGTACCTACTCCCCAGCACCTTAAACCTGTGTCCTCTTGTGGCAATCATTTCAGCCCTGGGAAAAAGCCACTGACTATCCACACGATCAATGCCCCTCATCATCCTATACACCTCTATCAGGTCACCTCTCATCCTCTGTCGCTCCAAGGAGAAAAGACCGAGTTTACTCAACCTGTCTTCATAAGGCATGCTCCCCAATCCAGGCAACATCCTTGTAAATCTCCTCTGCACCTTCTATGGTTTCCACATCCTTCCTGTAGTGAGGTGACCAGAACTGAGCACAGTACTCCAAGTGGGGTCTGACCATGGTCCTTTATAACTGCAAAATTACCTCTCAGCTCCTAAATTCAATTCCATGATTAATGAAGGCCAATATACCATGTGTCTTTTTAACCACAGAGTTAACCTGTGCAGCTGCTTTGAGCATCCTATGGAACTGGACCCCAAGATCCCTCTGATTCTCCACACTGCCAAGAGTCTTACCATTAATACTATATTCTGCCATCATATTTGACCTACCAAAATGAACCACTTCACACTTATCTGGGTTGAACTCCATCTGACACTTGTCAGCCCAGTTTTTCATCCTATCATTGTCCCACTGTAACCTCTGATAGCCCTCCAGACTATCCACAACACGCCCAACCTTTGCGTCATCAGCAAATTTATTAACCCATCCCTCCACTTTCTCATCCAGGTCATTTATAAAAATCACGAAGAGTAAGGGTCCCAGAACAGATCCCCAAGGCACACCACTGGTCACTAACCTCCATGCAGAATATGACCCGTCTACGACCACTCTTTCCCTTCTGTGGGCAAGCCAGTTCTGGATCCACAAAGCAATGTCCCCTTGGATCCCATGCCTCCTTACTTTCTCAATAAGCCTTGCATGGGGTACCTTATCAAATGCCAAAGACAGATATAATTTTATTTATATCTCTCTCACCCTAACTTCCTCTTCCTCAGTGCCTGTAGTGCAGTTTATCTGCAACTTGATTTCCTTGATCGCACCTCTTAAAAATGGGACACCATCATTGCAAGTTTCATGTCATACACCATCCTGACTTGGAAATATATTGTTGTCACTTCATTTTTGCAAGGTCTAAATCCTGGAATAGCTTTTACTTACATTATCCACAACAACTTTGCCAGAAAGACTATAAAGGATCAGCAAGATGGTTTATCATCACATTTTCACAGAGGTATTTTAGGATGGACATTAAACACTAGCAAAGCTTCACCTGCGGACAAGCTAAGAACAAAGCTATCTCATGTGACAAACACAAAATGCTGGAGGAACTCAGCCAGTCAAGCAACATCTACGGAGAGGAATAGTTGACATTTCGGGCCGAGATCCTTCATCATCAAATCCTGATCAAGGGGTTTTGGCCTGAAATATTGATTCTTTATTCCTCTCCATGGTGCCTCTAGGATTTTTCTGTGTGTTTGATTTTTTCTCTGACTTTCTAGCATCTGCAGAACCCCATGTTAACATATCTATTGCATTGTTTTTGTATTTTTATTAAGAGAAGAAACAATTTCTTCAATCATTATTGAATTTATAATTTTACTTTGGCATGAAAAATCCCAACAAGGTTGTGCTTTGGCCCATCTATTGTCTCAATATCAGCTTTTCAAAAGAAAGCAAACATTATACTTGAATCTATTTCACCTCATGAAGCCAGGTGAGACACAAAGCTATGACGAAGACAACATGAATCACATGAAATAATTCGGAAATTAAACACAGTGAACATTTTATATGGTTTCAAGTGCCTGAGTTTTTAAACTAAAAAGCAAAGAAATAATTGATATTAAGAAAGTGTCTAGTTTTACAGCAGCTGCTGATTCTTTGTGAACCCGTAGATGGAGCTCTTTCATTACAGTGGCAAGTCAATACATGAGCTGGTTAAATTGAAAAAAAGTTTAGTTGAGTTAGTCAGGCAATGGATGCATGTGATGTGTGGATGATTTTTAACCTCATTCTACTTTGAAGAAAAATCAGTGAATGTGGATTGCAAGTATGGTCATTAACACACAAAGAAATTGCTCTTACAGTATATATAGGAACACCTTGGACATCCTTGCTTAAAAGCATGGCAATGGTATTCAAAGAGTGGTCTGAAGTGCACCATGCCATTAGAAGCTGTAAATTGAAGACAGTCTGTTTGTTCCCTCTCTCCCTGCTCCCACACAATTGCCAGTTCTGCTCAGGTTTCTGCTTTAACAGGTTTTACACAGATTCTAGTCAATGCAGTATTCTAAACACAGATTCACTGGCACTCTCCTGCTAACCTATCATTTTCTCTCTCTCCAAACTGTTATTCCCTTTCAATATGACATGCTCTGGAGAAGCTTTTATATGCCAAATATGCCTTTTTACTTGTAAAATGACAACTTCCACACTTCCAAGTTATACTTAAAACCACATACTCTGATGAAGACAGAACTGGAAACAAGATTTGGGTTTTAGTTCTGTACCTCCGTGGCCACCTCCTGTTCCTAATAAAGCGGCCACTGAGAGTACGCTTGTGGTCTACTGCTGCTGTAGCACATCCACTACAAAATTTCAACAACTTGTGCATCCAGAGATGCTCTTCTGTTCCCCACTGTTGTATTAAGTGGTTAGTTGATTTACTGTCACCTACCTGTTAGCTTGGACCAGATTGGCTGCTCTCATCAGTCCTCTCTCACTAATGAGGCATTTTTTCCCCACAGAACTGACGCTCATTTGCTTTTGCAGCATTCGCTGTAAACTCTAGAAACTGTTGTGCATAAAAATTCCAGGAGATCAACAGTTTCTGAGATACTCAAACTGCTCTGTCAGGCACCAACAATCATTCCTTGGTCAAAGTCACTTAGATCATATTTCTTCCCCTTTTAATTTTTTTTCTGAACAACAACTGACCCTCTTGAACATGTCTGCATGCCTTTTCGCATTGGGTTGCAGCCACATGACTGGCTGATTAGATATTTGCATCTACAGATACACCTAATAAGGTGACCACCGAGCATACTCACTATTGGAAGTTTGACCCAGTCCAAACCAAAATGTGCTACAGTGATCCCTCAAAACCTTTCACAAGCTTGCAGGTAGTAATGCACAAGCACAGCTTAAATGTGCAATCAAAGCTCATGTAATGAGAAAAGAGATGTTGGAAGGTTTTGGTTAAAAATCACTGAGAAACCGCGAAGGGGGGATGATTTTGCCCATCTCATCCACCCTCTACTTTCTTACCTGTTTTCAATTGCTCAAACAAATTTGCTGATTTTGGAAGTGTCCTCAGGGTGTTAATTGGCCACTGTAAATTGCCTCCAGTGTGTAGGTGAATGGTTAGATCAGGGAGAGATGAGGGGAAAGCAGAGAGAAATAAATTAGATCAAATTAGGCGTACAGTAAAAAGAAAATGGGAATCTGATAGCTGGCATGGACTCAGTAGGCTTTAGCTCTTGGTAGGGTCAACCACGCCAAATAGGTCAAAGAGTACAGGCCAGACTAAGAGTGGTCTACCAATACTCTGAGTTCAGCTCAGGGATAATGACCCCGACTGGTAAAAGCAAAACTGCTACAGAAACATCAATGAAGAATCCTTTTACATCTGACTGCGATGGTATTCCTAACTCTCCACTTGGGACTTGCATGACTGACAGTGGTGAAAACAGAGAGGAAGCTACTGACACGATGAAGGAAGCCCTTGAACACCACCAGAGATGGAGGACCTTCATTGCTGCCCTAAATGCCAGCAGCATAATGACAGTAAGTAAGCAAAGATGACAAAACACGAAAATCAGCCATGATGATATTGAATGGCAGAGCAAGCTTGAGGGGTCAATGGCCTTCGCTTGCTCCGAATTAATAAGAAATCCAATCCCAAGTGAACACTGTCTGTTCAGAAAATGAAGATGAGAGGAGAAGGAGACAGGGATGTCTTTTCCACTATCCCTGAAGTCCTAAGGATGCCTCCATCTTAACTTTTCCATTTCAATCTGATGGCAACTGACTGCTGCATGAGACTGAAAACAACTGAGAACTCATCACATCATTATGTTGCTTCAACACACTGGAACACCCTCCCCCACCCCAGGTCAGCCTCTTGCTATTGTCACAAGAGCCAAAATAAGGTTGTGTTGAAAGTGAGGTGAAGCAGCCCTGGCCAGTTCTGATCCAAGTACTGTGAAAGTGCCTGGACATACTTGCCTGAAAAGACAATGACCATATTTAGAGACTGGTGTAGAGAAGTTTATCAAAAGCACTGCATTTGGGGTCGTGTGGGACTCATGATACATCTGTAACAAGATTTTGATGAGCCCACACTTTGAGTACTATGTGCAGCTCTGGTCACTTAGTCATATCATTAAGCTGCAAGGGGTGCAGAAAAGATGCACAAAGTTGATATGGATCTGGAGGGCAAGAACTACAAGAAAAGACTAGATAGACTTGGACTATTTTTCCTGGAGACAGAGAGACCAAGGCATAACTTTGTGTACAACAACAGTAGGGACAAAAATAAGGTGAAAGGGCACTGTGATTTTCTTCCAGGGTAGGGGCATCTAACACTGGAGTTTAGAGGTTTAAGAAGAGAGCAAAGTAATTGAAAGGGGACTCAGGGGCAATTTTCCCATACAGGGTGATGGATATGTGGAGTGAGCAGCAAGTGGACGGGGTAGTGGTGGGTGCAATTACATTTTAAAGACATTTTGTCAGGATACATGGATAGGAAATGGGCCAAATGCAGGCAAGTGGGACCAGCTCAGATGAGCATCTTGGTCAACGTAGAAGAGCCAGGTTGAAGGTTCTGTTTCCATCCCGGATAACTCTATGACTTGACAGATCGACTTCTTAATCCATTGGGATAATGTGCTTGGTTCCTGCTGCTTCTGACAGAGGTTCACTTACACACCCACACACACAAGATACTGCAAGGCTGCACCGCCCAGTACACATTGTTTGTAACACTGTCAGTCACATCAGACAATTCTACATTTAACTATATGTTGTATTTACTCTTAATTGTCAACTTATATATCTACTGAATATTTTTATTATCTGTTAATATTATTGTGTTGATATTATCTCATGTGCTGTCTGATGTACTGTACTTTCCACCTTGGTCCCAGAGGGATATTTTTCATTTGGCTGCATGCATGTGTATGGTTCAATTACAATAAGGCTGAACCAAATTGAATAATATTACTTATTTAAAACTCTTCACAAATGTGTGCTGGTTTCGTGACTTCTAAATTCATATTTGGATACCATTTATCTGATTGCCCCAATATTATCATGCTCTCTCATTACTGTGCTAAGTTATCCTCTAATATTTTCTCTCTTTCAGCCTCCTGCTATAATCACGCTGAACCTATGGCGAGCCAGTCATAATTCATTCTCTGACACTGTCACATCCTCTTTCTCCCATTGCTCTGTTATGCCTTAATTCAATCTCCATCTTCCTCTCTCCTGCTGATGCCTCCTGCTTGACTCTTGCAGTCTTCATACCACTGGTTCTCTCAGCCTATGTAGCTTTCATATAGTATCATTATTTATCACACTGAGAAGGTATGCCCCAGGGTAAGAATATTTCAGCTGTTTCACTGAGACTACAGAATCCAGTTGCGGAGTGTTTGAGAAGCAGTCTCATGATTATATACATAATTAAATCAAAAGCAAAGTAAGTCAAATTAAATTTAACATCAAAATATGTATACTTTGCAAAATTGAAAAAGGTGATGAATACAGGACTAAAGGTGTTATATTTGAATGCATGCAGTATACAGAACAGGGTAGATGATCTTGTAGTGCTGTTGGAGATTGACAAGTATGACACTTTGGGCATCGCTGAGTCGTGGCTGAAAGAAGACCATAGTTGGGAGCTTAACATCTGAGGACACACATCGTATTGAAAGGAAAAGCAGGTAGGCAGAGGGGTGGGGTGGCTCTCTTGGTAAAGAAAAAAGGAAATCAAATCCTTAGAAAGAGGTGATATAGGAACACGAGATCCAGAATCCTTGTGGACAGAGTTAAAAAACTGCAAGGGTAAAAAGACCCTGATGGGAGTCATATACAGAATTTTGCACAGCCAGGATGAGGGCTACAAACTACAACAGGTGATAGCAAAAGCATGTAAAAGGCAATGTTGTGATAGTCACAGGGGATTTCAATATGCAGGTAGATTGAGAATGAAGCTGGTTCCAAGAAAGTGTATTTGTAGAATGCCTACAAAATGGTTTTTTAGAACAGCTTGCGGTTGAGCCCAGCAGGGGAACAGCAATTCTGGATTGTGTGTTATGTAGTGACCCAGATCTGATTAGTGAGCTTAAGGTAAATGATCCCTTTGGAGGCAGTGATTATGATATGATAGAAATCACCTTGCAATTTGAGAAGAAGCTAAAATTGGATGTATCAGTATTACAGTGGAGTAAAGGGAGTTACGGAGGCATGAGGGGGAGTTGGCCAAAGTTGATTGGAAAGGGAAACTATCAGGGGTGATAGCAGAGTGGCAATGGCTGGAGTTTCTGTGAGCAATTTGGAAGGTGCAGGAAAGATAGTCCTTAAAGATGAAGAAGTGTTTTAAAGGGAGAATGAGGTACTTGTGACTGACAAGGGAAATCAAAGACAGTATGAAAGCAAAAGAAACGGCAAAACTTAGTGTAATCATAAAGATTAGGAAGCTTTTAAAAACCATCAGAAGACAACTAAAAAGCCATGGAGGAAAAATGAGATATGAAGGTAAGAAAGCCAATAATGCAAAAGAGGATACAAAAGATTTTTTGCAGATATATAAAGAGTACAAGAAGGGGAGAGTGAGTATTGGATCACTGAAAAATGAGATTGAAGAGATAGTAATGGGGGACAAAGAAATGGCAGATGAACTTAAGAAGTATTTTGCATTGGTCTTTACTGTGGAATATGCTAGTGGAATGCCAGGAGTGAGTGCTGTTGCTGTTACTAAGGAGAAAGTGCTTGGGAAGCTTAAAAGTCTGAAGGTAGATAAGTCACCTGGATCAGATGGACTACTCCCCAGGGTTCTGAAAGAGGTAGCTGAAGAGATTGTGGAGGCATTTTAAAAATCATTAGATTCTGGAATGGTTCAGGAGGGCTGAGGAATTGCAAACATCACTCCATTCATTAAGAAGGGAGGCAGGCAGAAGACAGGAAATTATAGTCCAGTCAGCTTGACTTCAGTAGTTGGGAAGATGTTGGAGTCCATTAATAAGGTTGAGGTTTTGGGGTTCTTGTAGGCTAAAGTTAGCACAATTTCCTTTGGGGAAATCTTGCCTGACAAATCTATTGGAATTCACTGAGGAAATTACAGGAAGGTTAGACAAAGGAGAATGGGTGTTGTTTATTTGGATTTTCAGGTCTTTGACAAAGTGCCACACATGAGGTTACTGAGACCATAAGATACAGGAGTTGAATTAGACCATTTGGTCCATCGCATCTGCTCGGCACCTCATCATGACTGATCCAATTTTCCTCTCAGCCCCAACCTCCTGTCTTTTCCCCGTATCCCTTCCTGCCCTGACCAATCAAGAATGTATCAATCTCTGCCTTAAACATAGAGATAAACTTGGCCTCCAGAGCTGTCTGTGGCAAAGTAGTCCACAGATTCACCACTCTTTGGCTAATGAAATTCCTCCTCATCTCCATTCTAAAAGGACACCCCTCTATTCTGAGGCTGTGTCCTCTGGTCTTAAGCTCACCCACCATAGGAAACATCATCTCCACATCCACTCTATCAAGGCCTTTCACCGTTCAATAGGTTTCAATGAGGTCACCTTCAATCTTCTGAATTCTAATGAATAAAAGCCCAGAGCCATCAAACACTGGTCGTATGACAAGCCATTCAATCTTGGAATCATTTTCGTGAACCTCCTTTGAACCTTCTCCAATTTCAGCACATCCTTTCTAAAATAAGATAAGATTCTGATTCTGATCTGATCCTGAAAACTGCTCACAGAAGTTCATTTGAGGCCTCATGAGTGCTTTATGAAGTCTCAACATTACATCCTTGCTTTTATATTCTAGTCCACTTGAAATGAATGCTAACATCACATTTGCCTTCCTCACCACAGACTCATCTTGCAAATTAACCTTGAGGAAATCCTGCACAAGGACTCAGAAGTGCCTTTGTGTCTCAGTTTTTTGTATTTTCTCTCCATTTAGAAAATAGTCAAACCTTTTATTTCTTCTACCAAAATGCATGGCCATACACTTCCTGACACTGTATTCCATCTGCCACTCCTTTGCCCTTTCTCCTTCCTCCTAATCTGGCTAAATCCCTCTGTAGCCTCTCTACTTCCTCAAAATACCTGCCCCTCCGCTTATCTTCATATCGCTCGCAAACGTTTCAACAAAGCTATCAGTACCATCATCCAAATCATTGGCATATAACATTAAAAAAATTGGTCCCAACACAGACCCCTGTGGAACACCACTAGTCACCAGCAGCCAACCAGAAAAGGCTCCCTTTATTTCCATTCTTTGCCTCCTGCCAATCAGCCACTGCTTTATCCATGCTACAATCTTTCCTGTAATACCATGAGTTCGTAACATGTTAAGCAGCCTCATGTGACACTTTGTCAAAGGCCTTCTGAAAATTGAAATGCACAAAATCAACTGATTCTGCTTTGTCTATCCTGCTTGTTATTTCTTCAAAGAATTCCAACAGATTTGTCAAGCAAGATTTTTGCTTGAGGAAACCATAATGACTCTGGCCTATTTTATCATGTACCTCCAAGAAAGCTGAGACATCACCCTCAATAATCGACTTCAACATCTTCCCAACCACTGAAGCCCGACTAACTGGCCTATAATTTCCTTTCTTCTGTCTCTCTCCCTTCTTGGAGTGAAATTTGCAATTTTCCAGTCTTCCAAAACCATTCCAGGATCTACTGATTCTTGAAAGATCATTATTAGTACCGACACTATTTCTTCAGTCACCTGATTCACAGGCCCGGAGTTTATACCATCTGGTACAGTTGTCTTATCCACCTTCAGATCTCTCAGTTTCCAAAGAACCTTCTCTCTAGTAATGGCGACTTCGCAGACTTCATGACCCGACATCTAGAACTTCCACAATCCTAGCTAGTGTCTTCCACAGTGAAGGCTGATGCCAAATGCTTATTCAGTTCATCTGCCAATTCCTTGGCCCCCCATTACTACCTGTCCAGCATTGTTTCCCAGCAGTCTGATATCCACTTTCCCCTCTCTTTTACACTTTATGTATCTGAAGTAACTTTTGGTATGCTGCTTAATATTATTAGCTAGTTTAGTTTTGTATTCTATCTTTACCTTCTTAATGACTTTTTTAGTTGCCTTCTGATGGTTTTTAAAAGCTCCTAATCCTCTAACTTCCCACTACTTTTTGCTCTATTATATGCCCTCTCTTTGGCTTTTATGTTTCTTTGACTACTCTTGTTTGCCGGACCTCTACTTAACAAGGTAAGAGTCCATGTTATTACAGGAAAGATTCTAGCATAGATAGAAGATTGGCTGACTGGCAGCGGGGCAAATGGTGGAGGGCCTTTTCTGGTTGGCTGCTGGTGACTAGTAGTGTTCTGCAAGGGTCAATGGTGGGATCACTTCTTTTCACATTATATTTCAATGATTCGGATGAAGGAACTTAAGGCTTTCTGGCCAAGCTTGTGGACAATGTGAAGATAGGTGGAGGGGCAGGTGGTGTTGAGGAAGCAGGGTGTCTGCAGGAGGACTTAGACAGATTAGGAGAATGAGCAAAGAAGTGGCAGATGGAATATAATGTAGGGAAGTGCATGATCATGCACTTTGGTAGAAGTAAAATAGGTGTGAACTATTTTCTAACTGAGGAGTAAATTCAAAATTCAGAGGTGCAAAGGGACTTAAGATTCTTTATGCCGGATTCCCAAAAGGCTATTTGCAGGTTGAGTTGGTGGTAAGGAAAGCAAATGTAATAATAGCATTCATTTTGAGAGGACTAGAATACAAAAGCAAGGGTGTAATACTGAAGCTTTATAAGGCATTGGTCAGGCTGCACTTGGAGTATAGTGAGCAGTTTTGGGTTCTTTAGCTGAGAAAATATATGCTGGCATTGTAGAGGGTCCAGAGGAGGTTCATGAGAATGGTCCCAGGAATGAAAGGGTTAATGTATGAGGAGTGCTTGCTTGATGGCTCTGAGCTTGTACTCACTGGAGTTTAGAAGAATGAGGGGGAACACACTGAAACTTACTGAATATTGGAGGGCCTAGTTAGAGTGGATGTGGAGAGGATGTTTCCTATACTGGGGGAGTCTAGGGGCATCTAGAATTAGAGGGCACAGCCTCTGAATTAAGGCACAGCAATTTAGAACGGAGATGAGGAAAACTCTCTTTACTGGTGCATCTGTGAAATTCATTGCCACCGTAGGCTGTGCGTGCCAAGTCATTTGGTATATTTAAGGCGGGGGTTGATAGGCTCTTAATTAGTCAGGGCATCAAAGTTTATGGGAAGAAGGCAGGAGAATGGAGTTGAGGGGAATAATAAATCAGCCATGATAAAATAGTGGAGCGTACTCGATGCATCAAATGGCCAAATTCTACTCCTATGTCTGTGGTCTTGCTGTCTACATATTAACACAGTGGGACGGGCAGTGTTGGTAGTCCTACCCTATACTACTAACTCTGCCAGGAATGACTTGGGAAATATTCCCCTGAGCAGTGGGGTAGTGGATGTACACCACTGCAAATAAAACAGTATTATATCGAGTTGGAGTAAGTGGTAAAGGATTGGGGATGGGGGTGAGTCCTTTGCCAAGCACTGGAAATAAAGATGAAGCTTAAAGATTAGGTTTACTTGTCACGTTCACATTAAGCATACAGTGAAATGTGTTGTTGGTGTCCTCGTGTTGAGGATAGAGCTGTTCAGCCTACAAGTGTCTTGATGCTTCTGCTGCCAACATACCATGACAACAACTCATTAACCCTAGCCCATGTGTCTTCAGAGTATGGGAGGAAACCGGAGCGCCCAGAGGAAACCCACACGGTCACTGTGAGAACGTACAGATTCCTTACCGAGAGTAATGGGAATTGAACCCTAATCTTATTACTGGCACTGTAATAGTGTTAAGCTAACTGCTAAGCTACCATGCTACCCAGAATACAGATAAAATACCAATAGGTGTTCACCAGCCAGCATGGATGAAGTGGGCTGAATGGTGACATAGCTTCTCTATGACTCGTGGCCAAGTGGTTAAGGTGTCGGTCTAGTGATCTGAAGGTCGCTAGTTCGAGCCTTAGCTGAGGCAGTGTGTTGTGCCCTTGAGCAAGATACTTAACCACACATTGCTGCTGTGACGACATCGGTAAGCTGGATTGGCCCTTGCCCTTCCCTTGGACAACATTGGTGGTGTGGAGAGGCAAGACTTGCAGCATGGGCAACTGTCATCATCAAAAATCGATGGACAGCCGAAGAAAGAGAAGAAGAGATGTTTCCACAGTAAATCTTTTGGGCAGTTTTTGAATGAGGATTAAATAATTGTCTGGTGTTTCTGCAAACAGTCTATATCTTTATATTCTTTATTACATAGGAGACAGCAGTTTGACCCACTGAGCTTTCAGTGGCTCTCAATTCCTAAACCTATTTATTTTTATTGTATTCTCTTTCAAGTGCCTATTAGTTTCAGCCTGATCCTCTGCTACCACCCAATGGTACTTGTGATAATTCAGAATAACCGATTATCGCAAACATGAGAAATCTGCAGATGCTGGAAATCCAAGCAATACACACACACACACAAGACAGAGAAGGAACTCAGAAGGCCAGCTAGCATCAATGGAAAAGAATAAGCAAATGACATTTCGGGCCGAGACCCTTCATCAGGTTAGGAAGATGAGGTCAAGAGAGGGGGAGGAAAGGAAAAGTACAAAGGTTGTAGTTGACAGATGAAACTGGGGGCGGGGCAAAGTAAAGAGCTAGGAAGTTGATTGGTGAAAGAGGTAGAAGGCTGAAGAAGGGGGAATCTGATAGGACAGAGTAGAAGATCATGGACGAAAGGGAAAGAGAAGGAGCACCAAAGGGAGGTGATGGGAAAGTAAGAAAATAAGGTGAAAATAATATGATCTGGATGATGGGATGGTAAATTGGATTAGTAAGAATGCAGATGATACTAAGGTAGGTGGCATTGTGAATAATGAAGTTGGTTTTCAAAGCTTGCAGAGAGACTTAGGCCAGTTAGAAGAGTGGGCTGAACGATGGCAGATGGAGTTTAATGCTGATAAGTGTGGGGTGCTACATTTTGGTAGGAATAATCCAAATAGGACATACATGGCAAATGGTAGGGCATTGAAGAATGTAGTAGAACAGAGTGATCTAGGAATAATGGTGCATAGTTCCCTGAAGGTGGAATCTCATGTGGATAGGGTGGTGAAGAAAGCTTTTAGTATGCTGGCCTTTATAAATCAGAGCATTGAGTATAGGAGCTGGGATGTAATGTTAAAACCATACAAGGCATTGGTAAGGCCGAACTTGGAGTATTGTGTACAGTTCTGGTCACTGAATTATAGGAAAGTTATCAACAAAATAGAGAGAGTACAGAGAAGATTTACGAGAATGTTACCTGGGTTTCAGCACCTAAGTTACAGGGAAAGGCTGAACAAGTTAGGTCTTTATTCTTTGGAGCGTAGAAGGTTGAGGGGGGACTTGATAGAAGTATTTAAAATAATGAGGGGGATAGATCGAGTTGACATGGATAGGCTTTTTCCAATGAGAGTAGGGGAGATCCAAAAAAGAGGACATGATTTGAGAGTTAGGGGGTAAAAGTTTAAGGGTAACATGAGGGCAAATTTCTTTACTCAGAGAGTGGTAGCTGTGTGGAATGAGCTTCCAGTAGAAGTGGTAGAGGCAGGTTCGGTATTGTCATTTAAAGTAAAATTGGATAGGTATATGGACAGGAAAGGAATGGAGGATTAAGGGCTGAGTGCGGGCCAGTGGGACTAGGTGAGTGTAAGCGTCGACACGGACTCGAAGGGCCAAGATGGCCCATTTCCGTGCTGTGATTGTTATATGGTTGTATGGAAAGAAAGAAATGGGAATGGGGAATGGTTAAGGGGGGTATGTAATTACTGGAAATCTGAGAAATCAATATTCATACCATGAGCTTGGAGACTACTCTAATGGAATATAAGGTGTTGCTCCTCCGACCTGAATCTGGCCTCGTTGCAGCAGCAGAAGAGACTATGGATTGACACATCGGAATGGGAAGTAGAAATGGAATGGGTAGCTGCCAGGAGATCCTGCTTTTTCTGGCAGATGGAGCATAGGTGCTCGGCAAAGTGGTCTCCCAATCTATGTCGGGTCTCACCGATACACAGGAGGCTACACCAGGAGCACTAAGTACAATAGATGACCCCAACAGACTCAATGCTGAATTGTTACCTCACCTGGAAAGACTACTTGAGGCCCTGAATGGTAACGAGGGGGGAATTGTAGGGACAGGTGTGGCACTTGTTCTGCTTGCAAGAGTAAGTGCCAGGAGGAACGAATGGACAAGGGATTAAAAAATGAAAATCCATTACAATTTAAAATATTTATGTTTGGGAATTCCAATTCACATATTTAAATTAACTTTTTTTAGGGCTAGAAAATATGACAAAAAGTAAATATGTCTTGGTACATCATCAGGATACAGGTATACCTCACGCAACAAAACACAACACTTTAGGATATTTTATGCCACAATAAATTTGATAAATTATTGATATTCTCTTCAACATATTTCCTTGACTGTAGCGGAGGAGGCTGTGGAACAGTATTGATTGCAAAGGAGCACAGAAACACTGGCAACTACTTAGAAACTATTGTGTGTGGAAAGTTTGCAAAACCTGCTAACATTTGTAGGGAGGCTATATATTGTACCCAGTGCTCAGGACTATTCACCTAGAATCATGAATTAAAATCATATCATGGCTATTGGCAAATTTAAACCAAATAACTAAATACATTTAGAATGGTCATGACATGCAGAAATTTTTTTCAAACTGCAACTGGTTCACTTGTCCTTTCAGGAAATATATCTACTGACCTATACATGACTTGGGACATACAGCAAAGTTGTTAACTGTTGACTGCAGCTCAAAATGGCCTGGCAATCTGCTTGCCATTCTGAACAATAATGGATGGCCAACCAATGCTAGCCTAGCAACGTTCCCATCCTATGAGCGAATGAATAAAAACAAAGATGACTTTAAGTTATAAACAGTTTTGCCCAACTTCCGGAGGACACAAGGAGGAGAATTCCAATAATCTGGCATCTGATTGCTTGGAAATTAAAATGGCTTTGGCACCTAGCTCTCTCAGTCCAGAATCAGACCAGGAATCCAAACTGCAAGTGGGCTGCGTGGTTATAGTTGGTGAGGAGGAGGTGGTAGGTGGAGGTTGGGGAGTGTCTGAACACCCGGGGTCAGGAATGTGAGTCGGGGTTTACAGCTATAGCCATGGTCTTTACATATTTATAGTACCTTTAACCTCATCACATTCCATGGAAAAATGATTATTCCGTTATGATTAACATGTAAAAAAAAGTGAGATTAAGGTGCATTTGGTGTTAACATTCAACAGACTGGAAAATCCATCTCTCCAGCCCCACCAAAATCCCAAAGATGTTGGATTACTGTGGTTTCACCAGCTCAATGTATTTGGATAGACTGAAGCAATTGGGGTGATGCTGTGATAGGAAGAAAAAAAAGTAATTACATTGTAAAAAAAAGTAATTATATTGTAACTTTCAAAAAAAACCTAAATGAAATTAGACATATATAAAAGGCAACAGCCAAATTGTGCAGATCAAGGTTCTAGTGATGATATTGTGACCGGACTATGAGCTTTAGTGGTATTGGTCCAGGGATACATACTGACCAGATACCCAGAAAAAATTCTCAGCCAATCATCAGGACTCGTGACAAGGCATCATTTACACTGCATTCAAAATGTAGTGTAGTACCTCTGACAGTGTAGTACACTTGGAAATTTGAATGGTTGTATTCTGTTGGGCTGTATACCAAATGTCGGAAAGCGAAATTAACAGGGCAGACGTGGACAGGATAGACCAAATGATCTTTTATGCTTTAAACTTCTATAGTACAGGAAGCTTTCGGCCAATCAAATTTCAGCCAAGATAATTTTATAAGTTCCTGCTGTGAGATTTGAACCTTCATTCAAGAGTCAAGGCTATGTTGCCAACTAAGTTAACGTTGTTTACCTTTGACTTCAGACAAAGCAAAATGCAGATTTAGCAAATGCTACTTATCAAAACTGCAACATATAACTTTAACAATAAGAAGCTTATGAACAAAAATAATCTGCTGGGGAAATGGTTAAGCCACTCACATAAAGTGCTAGTGAATTATATTGTTCATATGAAAAAATCCTCTATTTGGTTTATCTCAGTTCATCCAAAAACACATATTTAATAGACTTCTCCAAATGTTGTCAAGTTTTTAATTAAGAGAAGAAAGAAGTGAAATGTAGAAGATATGGAATAGGAACAGGATATGCTGGAAATTTTACATCGGCAGCAGATAGAACAAAACCAGAATTAAAAACAAAGTGGTTCGTTACAATTTTGATTGTGCTACTACTATGTGGGTGAATCAACAATCCAGCTGTGGTTGGTGGCAATTTCCACTGATTTTGAAAACATCAGCTGAATTTCACGGGCCAACATCCATGTCTGGTTAAAGACGATGGGTTTGTGTCCCACTGAGAAAACCCACTCACAAAGTACAGGTGGCATTCCAGTTTGGCACTGAAAGAGTGTTGTGCTGCAGGTGCTTTATTTTTGATGGGTGTTAAACTGAGTGCTTGACTGTTCGTTCAGGGAACATAAAAGATCCAACAGCATTCTTCTAAAGGCTGGGAAATTTCCTCAGGGTAACCAAGCCAAAATTTATCCTTCTAAAACTATCACACAATAGATGTTGCAGCTGTGGAAGCTTACTTTCTATATTGCTGCAAGCAACAGAATTGAATTTAATTCTCTCTGCATAAACTAAATCTGCAATTCTGTAAAGTCTAGAACTGATTATTGGAGTACTTAACTGATCATACAAGCATGACAATTGGGAGAAGTCCATTCATTCTCTCACTGACTGCTCCACATGGCTGAGCTGACTGGAAACCAAACTCGCTGTAACCTTTCATCCCATTTGCTTTCAAAAGATTCAAAGAATCTGCTTCCACTGTTCTTTGAGGAAGAGCTCCAAAGACTCGCAGACTCTGAGAATAAATTCACCATAACTCTATCTTAAGTCCAAATGGATATATAGGCTCCCCTCTGTCAAACATAATTTGCCTTTCATGAAACCTTAGTTTGATGTTAAGTTTTCATTTTATTATTGCATCTAGCCAACTGATGTTAAACTAACCGTCCTATAGTTTCCTGCATTTTGCCTTCCTCCCTTCTTGAACAAGTGAGTCACCTTGTTCAAAACACCTTTACTGTTTTCCAATCCATTGTTATTCTCCCCTCATTCAGCAAAGGTTTAAAAACATCAACCAGTGGATTCCTCATCTCTGTGGCCACTTCATTTAAAAACACTCAGGTGCACATCATTAGGTCCTGGTGACTTGACTTCCTTTATTTTCATCATTACTTCTAATTATACGCCCTCTGTGATTGCCAACATTATAAGTTCTTTGTGTTTTAATCCTCCAAAGTGAACACTAAGGCAAAAAAATTATATTAGCTTGACATATCTGCCATTTCCTTGTTTCCTGATATTAGTTTCACAGCCTCATCCTTGAAAAACTCTACACTAACCTGAGCCATTCTCTGCCATAGAAACTTTTACAGTTACTTTTGATATTATGCACAACTTTAACATAATGTGCTTGGAGTAGTTTGAATAGATATCTTGGTTAACATGGTGAATTAGGTCAAAGGGCCTGTTTCTATGCTGTGTAAATGTGACTCTTTGGTTCTTTTCTCGTCCCTTGCCAAAATAGACAATTTCACATTTTTCCACATGATATTCCATTTGCCGCACCTTAACTTGCTCAAACCCATCTGTAGCCTCCCTGTATTCTCTTTACAACTTAATTTCCTTATCTACTTCTAAGTCATTGCCAAACTTATCAACTTTACCTATAATACCTTCATCCAAGTCACTTAAGACCCCAGTGCCAGTCACACTGCACCCCACTCATTACATCGTATGAAGCAGAAAATGGCCTATTTTTGCTTAGCCTCTGTTTCCAGAGAACCAACCAACATTTTATCCAAGGCAATAAATTGCTACCCCAAAGCCTTCCTAAATCATCACAGACTTAATGCTTACATTGCAGAAGGAATTTCTTCTGCAGCGTCCCTTGATTGCTCAATCCATCCCTTCCCCCTACTTCTTCCTTACGTTACATCAGTGACCATGATTTGAAAAATATTTCTTAGACTATAAAGCTTCTTTAGACAGTGGGAGACTGTGAAAAGTGCTTTGGGAACATATGCATCTTCTGCTTCTGTGTAAAACAAACTGTTCTTCTGTAATCTCTTGTTCTACACATTACCCATAATCAAACTGGGAAATTTATCCATAGGAAAAGCTAGCTTGCATGCTTGCTTTTCATTTTCATTTTCAGATGCTCAATACAGATAAGTACCAAGCAGAATTCAATACAAGAATCATATCCAGAATGTAAAACCTCTCCGCCCCCACCAGAAAACTGCAAGCCAGAGGAACTAATGACAAGCTTTGAGCAGCCATAATATAAATTAATAATGTGATGCTTCATTTATTATATGGGAGTATTCCAGGAAGGCACATTGTATGGCTGGATGCCAGTTAAAACCAGTTTTACTTCCACTGACGCCTGTCTCCTTTCTAATTCTTAATGGGAATTGAAGTGACATACGGTTGCCATGGAAACTCCTCAAACAGTCGCATATCCCGAATGCTGGATCTGGAATGTCAAAGTATACGTAGATGTCTGAATAAAAGAACCACTTATTTCTTTAAGGTGAATAAAACCAAATTAACTATTTAACTATTAACTATTCTGAATATTAACTATAAAATTCTGTCTATTAACTATTAAATATATTAACTATTCTGTGTGGAATGAGCTTCCTGTAGAAGTAGTAGAGGCCAGTTCAGTTGTGTCATTTAAGGTAAAATTGGATAGGTATATGGACAGGAAAGGAGTGGAGGGTTATGGGCTGAGTGTGGGTAGGTGGGACTAGGTGAGATTAAGAGTTCGGCACGGACTAGGAGGGCCGAGATGGCTTGTTTCTGTGCTGTGATTGTTATATGGTTATATGGTTAACTATTAGTTGTATGCTTTGAAAGCTGTAGAGATTTAGTAATGTTTTACTGTATGAAACATAAATTCCCAAACTCCAACCCCTTAGCAAAACAAATCCCCAGGTTGAAAAGTTAAAACACAACAAGATCTACTTTCCTTTGGTATTCCTGAAATGGAAGGAGAGGGCAATGAAAGTAAGTTGCTGTAATTCTGTGAGATGAAGAATACTTCAAAGCTTTGAAATCAGTGACTGTTTCAGATATTTGTCAAGTCTAACTACATTCAACAAAGCCTAAAATCTCTCTGATTTTACAGTTTATTTGTGGGATCCTTCCCCTTCGGGTTAAGTGCCCTAATTATACCAAAAATTCAAGTGAACATCTGCATCACCTCTTTGTTGTATGAGTAGTTCTCATTTGCTCATTTACCATCAAGATCTGAAGTCACAATTACTGACATTTGTTAATGTGTATTATAATAAATTGGCATATGCAAAAATTGTGGTAGATTTGCATGATTTTAACCAAATTCTGATTAACCCGCTGATAGAGGTAAATTAAGTTGCTAATGTGCACTAATGTTGGCCTCTCTGCTGTCAGATAACTACAATCACTTCCTGGAGATGTGCCAAACACTTTAACCTTCAAGTCAGTACATCATTGCCAGGGTCTTGTATTAGTGAAGAAATCTGTGACCTTGTTCACAGAGAACCATATAGCCCAGGAGACCATTCAGCCTAAAGCTCTCTTTCTTTTATTTCCATTGTCCTGCTCCTTTCTCAAAGAAAAAAGAAATAATGCAGAGAAGAAAGTAAGTCAATAAAGACTTAACGACAGGAACAATAAATCTCCTTCTCCTTATTTTTCCCTCCTTGTCCTATGCTCCACCTCATGTCAGAACCTCCTGGTCCTCTCCCTTTCTCACCCATGTTTTCACAACTCTTCTTCGTTCTCCAACAGATCCATTCCTTCAACCAGCAGCATTTTGTGTTCCTGACTTCCATGAAGGATCAGAATTTCGCCCACCTACGGTCAGCTGAAGATCCATCTGGACTTCACGGGTCTGCCGCCCGACTCCATACTACCAAAGACCCTTCAAGCCCCGATGCAGAGCCTTGACCCAAGACAATTCCTTTCCTTTGATAGACGCAGCTTGACCTGCTGAGTGACTGAAGCAAATTGTTGCTTTATTTACAAACAGCTGCAGCCTTTCTCCGCCGGAGAACTCAATGGATCAGGCAGCATCTGTGCAGAGGAAAGGAACTGCCGACACATTAGGTAGAGTAGAGAGGAGAGATGGCCATTTTCAAGGATAGAGAGGAGAGATGGCCATTTTCAAGGAAAGGGGAGCAGTGAGACAGGAATCTGAGGTACCTACTCCTCCCTGTATGGTCCATCACCCCTTTCCACTCTGAAACCTGATGTAGGATTTCAACCTAAGTGTCAACAATTCCTTTCCCTCCACAGATGCTGCTTGACCTGCTGTGTTCCTCCAGCAGTCTGCTTGTTGCTCCAGATTTCAGAATCTGTAGGTTTTTGTGACTCTGAGGACTAAATTATATAGTTCTAAAGAATCTACAGGAACAAAATATGCTAGATGTGTACATAAATGCACCAACTTTGAATACTGAAAGAGCCCTTAATGCATGTGGGATCCTGAGCTACATAAATGGGACATAAAAGCAGGGAGGTTATGCTGAATCTTAATAATATTAACTTGGGCCTCAACTGGAGTACCTGATCCAGTTCTGCTCAGCACACAAGGTAAGATTTGATGAATGGCATACAGAATGCTTCAGGGGATGAGTAATGTTAGATTCACAGTCAGAATGGGGAAACTGAGTACAAAGATTGAGAGGAGGTATACAAAATCATGTTAGGTTCAGAGTTAAAGTACCCACCTCTACCCCTTTCTGACATTTCATGCTACACACCCACCACTCTCTTCGTGAAAAACCACCACCGAAAGAATCACTTGCAAGGTCTCTACAGTTCATGCTCTCAGTATTGTTTATTTTTTATTTGCACAATGTCTTATTTTACTCATTAGTTATTTGTCAGTCTTTGTGTGTGTATACTTTTTCATAAAAGCTATTGTATTTCTTTATTTTCATGTAATTGCCTCCAGAAAATGTATCTAAATATGCTCTACGGTGACATACTTTGATAAATTTACTTTGACTTTGAAAGAGCACTGGAATGATAGCATTACAGAGAGCAAGCATGAGCACTGAAAACTCATGGCTTCTTCTTGTGCCTAACCTTATATGATTCTGTTTACCCAATCATTTTGGCAAGATAACAATGACTGCTATTTCAACAGTGACTTTTTAGATCAAAACAACTCACTTCATAAAAAGAATACTAAATTCCTTCTATTTCTTCTAATTATCATAATGTACACCTGATTAAGAAGATTAACACTTTCCCTCAGGATACTCCATACTGCAGCAGGGTTTTAAATAAAATGAGGCTGTTTAAAGCAATATCACATCCAAATTTATCTAGCCTGGCCTTCACTCTATTATCTTTGTCTTTAAGAGTTTACCAGTGGTTGGTATATTATTGTCAGATGTACAAAAGTACAGTGAAAAGCTTGCTTGCTCACCATCCAGATGGATCATTCCATACATGAGTACATTAAGGTAATACAAAAGAAGATGTAAAAGAGTTGAATGATTATAATAAACACAATGAATAGATATGTAGAAGGCATCTTAATTTCCTTGGCCACGTTGTACTCAGGCCCTCTGGATTCAGAGCTTGAAATTAGCAACAAGAAAATCAACAGATGCTGTAAATCCAAAGCAAAACAGCTGGAGGAACTCAGCAGATCAGGCAGGATCTATGGAAAAGAATAAATAGTTGATGTTTTGGGCCGAGACCCTTCTTAGGACTGATAGTGAGAGTGGGAGATTCTCCCCCCACCGCCCCCCCCCCAGTCCTCAAGATGGGTCTCGGTTCAAAACAGTGACAGTTTACTCTTTTCCATAGTTGCTAACTGACCTACTGAGTTCCTTGAAACTAGCAAGTCTTATACAGGACATGAAGCAGTGCCTTTCCAATGATCCAATACACAAACCTTTTCAAAGACAAGAAGCTGCAATATTTGATAAATCATGGTGGAATCATTGGTTATTCCCTTTGGTCAATAAATTGGTTTATTACTGCCACGTGCACTCAGATGCGGTGGCAAATCTTTGTTTTGCACGCCATCCACTCATTATTTAATCGCATCAGTGCACTGAGATTAGTATAAGAGAAAGCGATGACAGAATTCAGGATAATGTTTTACAGTTACAGAGAATGTACAGCACAGGCAGGCAATCAGGTGCAAGGCTACAACAAGGTAGATTGTGTAGTCAGGAGTCCAGTTATCATATTGGAAGACCATTCAATAGTCTTATTACAGCAGGATTGAAGCTGTCCTTGAGCCTGATGCGACAGAGAAGTTAAACTAATAAATAGTTTAGCATCATGCAGGATCAATGGCTTTATGGTCCAGACATCAGAGAGAGGGTCAGAGTCTGCAGACCCGGAAGGATGACTCCAAAGGAAAGATTGTAGATTGTAAGAGAAATAATAACAATCTTCAGTGGAAATCATTGAACATCCTGATAATTAAAAATGGGAGAGCTGGGTTGAACATGTTACTCCAAACCCAATGAAAGATTTCATCACCTCACTCAACCAATTGGAAGCATTCCTTTTTGAATGAGACCATCTGACAGAAAGTGGGAATGTGACCAAAGCATGTTACCAGAGGTGGAGTCATAGTCTTAGCCCCAGGGTTGAGGAGTCCAAACTCAGACACAGATAAGAGGGGAGAGATTTAAAAGAGACTCAAGAGGTAGCTTCTTTACACCGAGGGCAGCTGGTACCTGGAATGAGCTGCTAGAGGAAGTGGTTGAGGCAGGTACAATTGCAACATTTAAGAGGCATTTGGACAGGTACATGGAAGAAAGAAGCTTGGAGGTTTATGGGCTGAATGCTGGCAACTGGGACTAGCTGGGTATTCTGTGGTCAGCATGGACCAGTTGGACCGAAGGGCCTGTTTCTGTTGCTCTATGACTCTATAACTCATCAACCCTTTAAAGAAGCAATCTGCCTTCTTTTTAATCCAAACTTTAACACTCCTGTTCCAACTAGGATCAGAAAGCAAACTTCCATCATTTTGCTGGTCTACAGTAACAGATTCTGGGAGGGTGTGGGAAAAACATTTGTATTAGCATTTTCTACTTAAAAGAAATGCAAAGCTTTGAATACCTACAATGCTAAACACTATCTCATGAGCACTTTACGGCCAATGCTGAACAGTTGTCGATGTTACAATGCAGCACCAATGAAAATTATACGGAAGAGTACATTGTAAACCTCTAGCATACTGAAGGACCTAATTCAAATCAAACAGCCCTTTGTACACAGAGAAATAATGAACTAGTGGGAATAGGAATTAAAAGAAAAAGGAGGACTTGTGCTTTTTAGATCTAAGTGATTTAAAACAAACTGAAGGAAAGATGATGAAATTTCTATTTGATTTTAGTAGAATATTAAATCAATCCGCCTGTCTACAATGTGTTACTGTCATTGACTTAAGTTTCAGATAAATTGATGGGACTTTGCATTTGATTTTGCAAGTGGTGGTGCTCAAATTTTGACTGAAATGCAACTCAAGCCTATGGACAAATTGCTCTTTTTAAAAATGGTCACCAGTTATTGTAAACACTGAAAAAATTACCATGCTGATAGCAACTGGTGGCCTCCCAGAATTCATACCTTGCTTTCAAAATCTATTTAAGTGTTATGTGAAATCTGCCGGCTGACAACTGACCAAATTAATTTGTATGTGAGAGGTCATGCCCAGGAATGAATGAAAGTAATGTATAAAAATGAATGAAACACATACTACTCCTGTCTGAGAAGAAACTTGGATCCGCTCTTATTTGCCTGCCATCACAACAGGTCCACAGCAGATGCCGTTTCATTTGCTCTTCACCCAATCTCGGAACATCTGCACAGTGAAGATGCATACATCAAGATGTTCTTCATTGAATACAATCTATTCAATCACAGGTAAAGCCCCCCTCCCCCCACCGATGAGCACATCCACACGGAGCATTGTTATAAGAAAGCAGCAACCAGGCCATACTCTTTTCTTGCTGTTGCCATCAGGAAAGAAGTGCAGGAACTTCAGGACAAACACCACCAGATTAGAAACAGTTACATCTCCTTAACCAGTGAGGATAACAAGACTTAGCTTCACTCATGCCAACACTGAATTAGTTCCACAACACACATAAAATGCTGGAGGAACTCAGCATGTCGGATGTTTACTCTTTTCCACAGGTGCTGCCTGGCCTGTTGAGTTCCTCCAGCAATTTGTGTGTGTTGCTTGGATTTCCAGCATCTGCAGAATTTCTCTTGTTTGCAATTGGTTTCATAACCTATGGACTCACTTTCAAGGACTCTCCATAATCATGTTCTCAATATGTATTGCTTACTTATTTATTAAAATTATTTTGTTTTTTTTCTCTTCTCTTTGCATCGGCACAGATCATTGTCTTCTGCACTTTAGTTACTTGTCCATCTTTGTTGTGTGTGATTTTTCATGTATTCTATTACGTTTATCTGTAGTTACTGTGAATGCCCGCAAGAAAAAGGATTGCCGCATAGTATATGATGACATATATGCACTTTGATAATAAATTGACTTTAAACTTCTCCCCCTGTTGGGGAGAAATTGAAGGGAGATCAGTGGGGCAATTTTTAAAAAAATATTGAGTGGTAGGTATCCAGAATGCTCTGTTGGGGTGGTGTTCGAGGCAAATAGAACAGAGGCATTTAAGAGTCTGTTAGAATGTGCCAATAATGGAATGATGCAGACATTTTGTAGGCAGAAGGAATGAGTTCAGTTGGATGTTAAATTAGTTCAGCACAACATTGTGGGCTGAAAGGCCTGTTCCTATGTTGTACTGTTCTATGTTCAGGTCACCAGAGCTGTGGGACAACAGCTCAAACAGGTGCACTGGCATTTGCTCTCTGGGGTTCAAGAGGGATACATGTGCAGGATTCCTGTTCTTTGGTATACACCGTGATAATGGCCTGTTGGTGCATGGCCAAGTGGTTAAGGTGTTTGTCTAGTTATCTGAAGGTCGCTAGTTTGAGCCTTGGCTGAGGCTGTGTATATGTCCTTGAGCAAGGCACTTAACCACACATTGATCTGCGACGACACCGGTGCCAAGTTGTATGGGTCCTAATGCCCTTCCCTTGGACAACATCGGTGGCGTAGAGAGGGGAGACTTGCAGCTTGGGCAACTGCTGGTCTCCCATTTAAAAAAAAACCTTGCCCAGGCTTGCACCCTGGAAACTTTCCAAGGTGCAAATCCATGGTCTATCGAGATTAACGGAGGACTACCTACTGATAATGGCCGGTCTTCATATCATAGAAACAGGACAGTCAATACAGCATAGAAATAATGCTAATTAATCAATACAGCTGATTAATTCACACTGATACAATTGTATTTCTGTGCTATATTGGCTGTCCTGTTATACATAATATTTATTACAAATGACTATAAGTTTCACACCGCACATATAGACGGAGACGTAACATAAAGATTTTTACTCCTCATGTATATGAAGGATGTAAGAAGTCTATTCAGTTCAACCCAAAAATCAATTCAATTCTTAACTCTGGTTTTTAAGGAGGAGGTAGATTTTGTCATTCATTCTGAAGCTTCATTCAGCCATATCAAAGTAAACATCCTATCAAATTACGTAACTATCACCATATACTACCTTGAGATTCATTTTCTTGCAGGCATTGAGCAGGAAAATAAAGAAATACAATAGAATTGATGAAAAATATACATAAACACTAACAAGCAACCAATGTGCAAAAGGAGACAAGTTGTGCAAATAAAAAAAGATAGAAAAAGTACTGAGAATATGAGTTGTAAAGTCTTTGGGAGCGAGTCTGTAGTTTGTGCAGTTAAGGTGAGTGAAGTCATGCATGTGAACAGAGGCAAGTCTCCGTTGTAATCTGCCAGGAAGTAGGTTTAGCACTGTCAGCCGTCCTGTCAGTGCTCAGTGGTTTTCTATTACTGCACAAGATCTCTGAAATCGCTCTGGCTGAACTACTTGGCAAATTCCTCCCTTTCTTTCACTTGACTACACACTCTTCACTTGCTCTTCTTACTCTATGTCCTCCCGCACTGTTACTCCTCCTCCTTTCAAAGTTCGAGGTTCAAAGTAAACTTAATATCAAAGTACGTATACATCACCATATATAACCCTTAGATTCATTTTCTTGTGGGGAATCCCAGTTAATACAAGAAACACAATAGAATCAATGAAAAACCACAGCCATAAAATGGACAGCCAATGTGCAGAAAAAACAAAAAGAGAAGGAAAAAATTGTAAATAAATAAGTAATAAATATTGAAAATATGAGATGAAGAGTCCTTGAAGGTGAGTCCAAAGGTTACAGGAAGTGTTCAGTGATGGGGTGAGTGGAAGTTGAGTGAAGTTATCCTTTCAGGTTCAAGAGCCTGATGGTTGAGGGTTGATAACTACTCAGGAACCTGATGGTGTGGGACCTAAGGATCTGTCTTCACGGTGGCAGCAGTGAGAAGAGACCTTGGCCTGGATGGTGCAGGTCCTTGATGGTGGATGCTGCTTTCCTTTGAAAGATGTGCTCAGTGGTGGGCAGGACTTTACCTGTAATAGACTGGGCCGTAATTACAACTTTCTGCAGGCTTTTCCACTCACTGGAATACCAGGCCGTGATGCAACCAGTCAGTACAGTCTCCACCGAAGAAGAGAGAATGTCTAGGATGGGAGGAACTTTTGATTATGCTGGCTGCTTTACTGATGTAGCAGAAGTGGACAGCACTGTAGCGCAGCATTCAGCGTACTGCTTTAGAGTGCCAACAATCGAGGTTCAATTTCTGCCACTATCTTTAACAAGTTTGTACACTCTCCCCATGACTGCATGGGTTTCCTCTCGTGTTCCAAAGGTATATTGATTAGCAAGTCGTGGGCACACTAATGTTGGCTCTGGAAGCTTGGTGACACTTGTGGGCTGCCCCTGCACATTCTCGGTCATTGACGCAAACTATGCATTTCACTGGGTTTCGCAGTGACAATTAAAGCTAATCTTTAAAAAAATGTTGTCAAGTTCCATGGAGGGGAGGTTGGATTTTGTAAATACAGTGGTCAACTAACTGACCAATCTGCAAGTTTGGGATATAGGAGGAACCTGGAACCTTTTGGTCACTGGGAGAACATGCAAACTCTACAGAGTGAGCATCAGAGGTCTGGACTGAATCTAGGTCCCAGGAGTTGTAAGGCAGTGGCTCTACCAGCTACAAAATTACGCCATTAACACTCAACTTCAAATGCATACACACTTAATTTTAAAATTATGATTTTCCCCCTGTTGTTGCCATGGAGATTGGCAAATCTTTGGTAACTCCGGGGCATTCCCAGAGAGTTGGTAACCCCTCCACTCAGTTGCTCCCACCCAGACTTTCTCAGGCAGTGGCTGCAGCTCTGGAATATTCCATCCCACAGGAATTGAGGAGGGAATCCAACCCCTTTAAAGCAGCTGGTGGACGGACAAAACTTCCACACACAGTTCTCCCGGGCAAAAAGAAAACCAACAGAAAGTTGATCTAAACTGGAGCGGAAATGGGTCAGGCTAGTGCCTGCTGAGAATCACGAAACTGCTGGCACAGAATCCCCACAACCCCCACCTTCCTGCCAGCTCCGACCCTATAACATGCAGCTCTGCCTGTCAAAGGAGAGAGAGTGTGGAAGAGAGAGAGCATTCAGCTGCTGGTCATGAACGTCAGGTAAAGGCACTCTTCTGATGTTCTTTCTATTAACCTAACTAGTGGTTAGTCGACTGGGTCAGCCAGGGGAACCTCCTCTGTTTTTTAATGCAAAGGTTCCCACTTGGACTTTCATGGAGTATTCTGCTTACTGGCAGGGGATGGCATTTTTAATCCTGCAGGACTGAAGTGATAAACCTTGCAAATGTTTGCTTGACTGACAAATTATATTTAGTTAAGTACCTATTAACTGATATCCTTGGCAGTTCCTCCACTTTGCAAAGTGCCTCAAAAGCTCCAAGGGGAAGGGTTTGGGTTAAGAAAAGGGACAGATACATTTGAAGGGAAGGATTTAAGATGTATTTTGAAAGTGGAAAAACGAAAAGAGTTGCCCTTATGATTTTCACAGCACAATACTCTGAATGTGCTCCACAGCAATAGAAGTACTTTTGAGGTGTAGTCGTTGTTGTCATATGGCAAATAATTTGTGCGCACCAAGCTCCCAGAACCAGCACCATTAGAATTACCAGATCATTTTCTTTTATTGGCACCATCTTAGGGTGCTCTATCAATGTTTGGTAGAACACTATTGCCCCAAACCACGTCCACCAGAGAAAGAGCTGACAGAACTACTCCCATCTGAGCATCAAGATTGATCCTGAGTAGCACTAGTACTAATCTAGATTTTTTTTTAATAAGTATCTACTAACTGGTGTTCTAGTTAGTTCCTTCACATAGTGAAGTACTTGAAAAGCAAGGGAAGAATTTGGGTTAGAGAAAGGGAAAATGTTGTCTCCAGATTGGAGTTACAATAGGAGTCTAAAGAACTCCCAAGGCTTTCCAGGTGGGATCTTTCAGAAAATAAAGGTAGTCATAAGGATCAGGATAGAATCAAACTGGTGCAACTGATCAACCGGCTCAGTCTTGCAAAATTTTGGATGTTTTCTTCCTTCAAATAAATACCGGTTATAGGATTAAAATCTCTCCTCAAACACAAACAAAAACTGTCTTCTGATGATTTATAAGTTGTGATTCTTTTTCTAACTGCTTCCTAACAGTTCATGAATGTCCTCAAGTTTCTTGACTCCTTATGGGGTGGCTGGACACTTGCAGACTCAACCTCTGCTGCTACTGATAGATGGCTTCTGTAAGTTCAGTCTGTGACCTTCCAATCCCTAACCATGATAACAAACAGCACAAACTGCAACCATCAATTGATAGGGCCTGTTGACGTAGAGATCCTCACCTGGTGATCAGGCTGAGTGAGAAGGGTAGACAAGATCAAGAAGGGTTTGATTTAAACACCATGAACTTCCGTCTTGGGTCCTTCAAGTGAGAAAAAAGTAAATCAAAAGGTTACCTATTCCTTTCTTGGTGAAGAGGAAGGGCTACAATATATTCTATACACACCAACAACTGGTCCTGTTTGTGTGTTATGATGAATATGGTATGTAACTTACAGAACAATAATTCCAAGGAAGACTATGACAGATGAGGAAGGAGGCACGGCATCCCAATGGCCACGAATGATCCACAAATCAGAAGCTGTTTTTCAGAATTTGAACAGCAAGTACGTTCAAGAGAGCTGAAGATGAAACATGCTATTTCAGTCATTCCTCAGCAGTTAGGCTGCAGTAGTTAATTCCGGTGACTTTTTACAATATGCGGCGATACTGTGGAAAAATGTCCAGCAAGCAGAGTGTTGTGCATACCTCAGAGGAATCTGCCACCATTTAGTTGGTGCGTTAAACTGCTTAAAATTAATACATTAGGTCAGCGATAAAACATAGAACTTTGGTCCATGATGTTGTGTTAAACTGATTAAACAAACAAATAAAACCTAATTGCCTACACAAGTTCATACCCCTCCATTTTAGGCATTTTAGGTACCTATCTAGGAGCCTGTTACATGCCTCTTTATTTTGCTTCACTACCACCTCGGCAGGTACTCCAGGCACCCTCTATCCTTAGTGTAAAAAAAACTTGCCTTGCTTATCTCCTTTGAACTACCCCTCTCACCTTAAGTGTATACCTTCTAGTATTAAACATTTTGACCCTGGAAGAAAGATTCCACCTGTGTTTCTATTGCCCTCTTCATCTTACAAACTTCTATTAAATCTCCCCTCAGCCTCTGTCGCTCCTGAGAAAACAACCCAAGTTTGTCCAACCTCTCCTCCTAACACATGCCCTCCAATCCAGATAGCACCCTGGTAAACCTCTTCTCTCTCTCCAAAATCTTTAAATCCTTCCTGTAATGGAGCAACCACGTTTCAGGTTGATGACTTTCATAATGCTTCCTGGCTAAAGTAAGTGAGAAGTGAGCTGATTATTGAAAGCTCAGAGCTGAGGTAAAGACCACGAGTGAGCAGAAATTTCAGCAAACAGTGGCATGAAACAGGTTGTAAGAGAGCAAAGTAAAGTTTACTCAGGATAGCAGGGGCCGTGGGTGCTTTATACCAATCTTCTCAAGGAAGATGGTGTTATTGAAGTCCCAGGAACTCGGTGGGTTAAAAACTGATGAAGTGGATATGTCAGCCGGTCCAAACAGAGTGCATGCTAGATGCCGAGGCATGAACTGTGGAGGACCTGGCCAAAACCTTTCAAGTATCTAAAGATTCAAAAATGATGCTCAGAGACAGAATATCTCCTATTACATACTTTTCAATTTAGTGTTTGAATAAAGTGAACAACTGCAGACCTCCAGAAAAATGTAGGGTGATTAAAACAAAACATGAATTTGTTAAAAGCAAATGTTGTCCAACTAACAACAGAATTTTTTTCTGATGAGATGAGAAAAAGCATTAATGTGAGAAATACAGTTGATATCATTGATATGGTCTTCCAAGAGACATTTCCTAAGGGGCCAGTAATGGAAATGTCATCAAGACTGACCACAGAATAGAAATTTTAGCAAACATGGATAGAAAATTGGTTAACTAATAGGAAACAGAAGGTTAGTGAAGCATATCTTTTTGATTGGAAGGAAGTGGAATTCCCTAGGGATTGACCAAAGAATAACTAATTTTCTTAAGATATATTCATGATTTGGACTTGGACATACAGGGCACAATTTCCAAATTTGCAGATGACACCAAACTTGGTGCTGTACTAAATTGTTAAGTATACAGTAATAGACTTCAGCAGTAGGCTTATGAAATGGGGGCAGATGGATAACAGGTAGACTTAGTATATTCTGAGAAATGTGAAGTATTAAACTTGATAAGGAGAATGAGCAAAGGCAATTTAAAACAGCAGGTACAATTTTGAAAGGAGTACCGAACTAAGATTGGGTGGTGTACATGAACAGTTTGTTGTGAACAGGAGGGAAGACTGCAAAAGTGGTTCACACAGCAAATGAGATTTTAGACTTGCAAAGAGAAGAGTGGAGAACAAGAGTAAAGGGACGATGATGAACCTTAATAAACACTAGTTTGGTAATATCCAAGTCTAATTTAGAGTGACACTCTGTAGAATAGTTGCAAAAGTTTTACGGAGAGTGGCAAAGAGATTGACAAAATGATTCCAAGAATAAGGGGTTTTAGTTACGTGGAAAGACTGGAGAAGTTTAGATTGCTTCCCCTCGAAGCAGGCAATAGGAGATTGGAAAAGGGTATTTGAGATCATGAAGAGCACCTACTAAGGAAAGAGTTCTCCTTGGTGGCAAGGACAAAGAGAAGAGGATAGAGAATGTGATTGGCAAAAGAACAAAACCTGACATGAGGTTAAGTTTTATTGCCCGTGGGTGGTTAGTGTCTGAATTGCAGAGCCAGGGCCAGTACTGAAGGCAGCTTTAATTGCCATGTTCAGAAGGGAACTGAATGGATTTCTGATATGAAAGAATTTACAGGGCCAAGGAAGTGAAGCCTGCTTTGAGGAAAGTTGGGCAAACTTTGATTTTTACACTGGAGCATCTTAGGCTGAAGGGCAACCTGATACAAGCGCACATATAAAAATAGGAGAGGCACAGACGGGAAATATGGAGTCCATATCCCAGGATGGAAATGCCACACACTAGAGGGCAAAAAGTGAGAGGGAAAACTTTAAAAGGGGATTATGTGGCAAGTTTTGCTTTTAACACATAGAGCGGTAGATGAGTGGACCATACTGCCAGGGTAAGTGGTGGAAGCAGATATGATAGCAACACTGAGAGGCATGATTTATGAATAGTCGATGAACACTACTTCACTGTTCCTTGTCTGCAACAGTTATTTATTTTATTTATTGTTCTAACTGGTAATAAGTTTTGTAAGTCTTGTGTTGTACTGCTGCCACAAAACCACAAATTTCATGACATATGTCAGAGATAATAAATTTCTGATGTGCAGTTTAAAACTGGCATCATAATCAGCATAGACGTCATGGAGTGAAAGGCCCTCTCCTCCGCTGCGCTATTCTATGGTCTATCTGCTGGATTAATCTTAATAAGAGCCAGTATGGAGGGGTGAATGACTTCCCTTCATGCTGCTATCTCTCTGCAATGTTGTCCACTCCCTCAACTACGGTTGCTGAGTGCTCCATCTATGAGACACATGATGTTGGTCATCTCTCCAACAGAACCCCCTGAACAGATCAGCTCAACCATTGCGGACATAAGAACATAAAAAAAAGAGACAGGAGAAGCCCACCCGGCCTGTCAAGCCTGCTCTGCCATTCAATAAAATCATGCCATGGACTCGGGTTAATCGACTTGCTTTTCCCCATAACCTTGAATTCACCTTCTATACAAAAATCAAGTTCAAGTTTATTGTCATCTGACTGTACATATATACAACCAAACGAAATAACATTCTTCTGGACTGTGGTGCACCCACGCTAAATACATCCCACACAGCAGATAGAACAAATTATCACCACAAGTACAGTGCTGTGCAAAAGTCTTAGGCCTGTGTAAAAAAAAAAGATCTGTAAAGCGAAGATGATTTCAAAGATAATGAAATAAGCAGTTTCTAAATATACAAAGAATCACTGTAGGAAAAGAAAACAATAAAAAGACTAAATTAAACCAATATATGGCATAACCACCCTTTGCCTTTAAAACTGAATCAATTCTCATGGGTACACTGTCGTAGGATTTTATAGAAAAGTCAGCTGGCAGATTGTTCCAAGCATCTTGGAGAGCTTGCCACAGTTCTTCTTCAAGACTTCGGCTGTATTGCTTGCTTCTGTCTCTTCAGGTAATCCAAGACAGCTTCATTGACGTTGAAATCTGGGTCTGTGGACACCATATCATCTGAAACCATATTTTAACAAGTCTAGGGTGCCTAAGACATTTTTCACAGTACTTACAAGTTAATAAAATATAATTCATAAAGCATGTGAAGTGCATAACACAGGTAAACAGTAAACAGTTTGTGGTTCTACTGATGGGACCTCAGTGGTGCAGGGTAATCATTAGTCTCACAGACAGGAGGAAGATCCTGTTACCCAATTTGGCTGTCCTAGTCCTGTTGCAGCTGCACCTCCTTCCTGATGGTATCAGGTCAAAGGGTTTGTGGGAAGGATGGTAGGGATCCTCAGCAAAGCTTTGGGCCCCTTAAAAACAATGGTGTCAGTAAATGTCACAAATAGTGGGGATGGAGACCCTATCAGTGGTTTTTAACTATCAATCCAATAGTGTTTTAAATATATTTAATGAGATATCCTCTTCTGTGTCCCTGGGAAGAGAATTTCACAAATTCACTATTCTCTGGGAAAAGCAGTTTCTTCTCATCTGAGTCCTAAATCTATTCCCCTGAATCTTATGACTACTTCCCCTAGTTCTAGTCTCACTTACCGGAAGAAAGTATTTTTGACAGTAGTATGTTTATTGAGAATTAATTACCAGCCACAGTTTAAAGTATGAGTAACTTTTTCTCAGGGGATTGTTCTTTGCAAGTTAAGAGGCAGAGCCGCAGGTAGTTCAAATTTAGTTGTCATTCAACTATACATGAATACTAGCAAACAAAGCAGCGTTTCTCCATGGCCATGCAAAGCACAGTATCAACAGTCACACACAGCCCAAGGCACGTATAAAATAGCAGTAAAATACAGTCACACAAAAAAGATAGTCCAAGTCTGAGTCTATGAACGTTGCAGGAGTCTGTTGCCAACTACGATATGGCTTGTCTTCTGCCAAGTGAACACTGAATGGTACTGACTACAGCCTGTACACCGTGCAACACTGCCTCCAGAACTCCGGTAGAGCCTATCAACTCCAATGCCTTTCTCCTAGGTGGCTGCAACAGGCAACACCACAGCCTGAGGGCTAGTCTTCGCTACGACTGAGGCCACACGGCTCCCCCGGACCCTTCCAATGAACCAGTGTCGGACTTGCAGCATTTCACATTCACACTGTCTAACAGGGTCTAGCGATCACAAGAAAAACGACTAAGGTGATCACTTGCTGTTAGACTGCACACCACCTTTGTGGGTTTACTCCTCCCACGCCTCTCTGATGCAGGCAGCAGCACGATCCAAGTCCAACTCCTTCAGTTTCCCTGCCAATGAGCAGCTTACTGATGGGGTAGGCTTGCAGTAGTTTAAGTTGATAATGGCCAGCTGGATCTTGTGATTGCAAAAAATACATTTATAAAAAACAATCACTCCTTAGGTCGGCCCCATAGAAGCTGCTGTATCCGAGTGTGCAGCCATCTTAATGGAAGAAAGAACCACTAGTAGGTTCCCTCCAAGTTATGTACCATTACTATCCTGGTAGTTTTCTCATTGCTACTGCCAGGAAGGTGCTACTGAAGCCTGAAGGCAGACACTCAACAATTCAGGACCAGCTTCTTCCCCTCTGCCATACAATTTCTGAATGGACACTGAACTCATGAACACTACCTCGCTACTTTTTTTTGTTTCCTATTTTTTGCACTATTTATTTAACTATTTAATATATTTATTTACTGTAATTCAGTTTTCTTTTTCTGTCTATTGTCACATATTACATTGTACTGCTGCTACAAAGTTAACAAATTTCACAACATATGCCAGTGATATTAAACAGATCCTGAATCCGATTTGGAAATTGACTGCCTTTCCTTCACTAAGTTCAGGAATTCCTTTGTCAACAGCACAGGTGGGAACACCAAAGGACTGAAATGGATCATAACAGCAGATAATCGTCACCTTTTCAAGAACAATTATGGAGAAACAATAAACACAGTCCTTGCAAAAAACTCCAACAAAGAAATTAAAAATGACTAAAAACAACTCTTAGCAAGCTTGAGTTGGGGAAAACTCAAGGAACATCTGAAAAAAAAAGTATTGTGAACCACTGCAACTCTACATAAATCAATCCCCCATAAAATAAACACAAAAATCTCAAATATTTCACAAGAAATACCACACACCCAGATAATTCCAGTTATATTAGAGGTCATTTCCTGCCTGAGTGACAGCAAGGCAGGCGGTAAGGGCCAGGGGAGGTTTACAATGAATACTCAGCGACACGAGGTAAATAACAAGACGTTGGATTCATCAAACTTTGCTTGCACTGTGGAAACCCGAAACTGAATGGAGTCTTTCATAAAACCCAGTCAGGAATAAAGACACTGAATAAAAGGCTTTCAATGTTCCATCATACTGTGGGCAACAGCGACTGGACAGTGGAAAAACACTGTGGCTGGAAAATATAACATTCTGTGCAACAGAAAAACCAGTGTTTGTTAATAAGGTGCCTTTGTAAATGGAAAAGTTCAATGCAAATCTGTCTGTAAAGATTCCAATCTTGATCTTTTTTCATGATGCAGATGAACAGCATAAAATTTTATATAGGGTCAAACAGTATGGAAAGGGGCCATTTGGCCTCACCCTGCCCTTGCCAACCAATGGACAACCATCTATATTAATCCCATCTTCCAGTACAGTATGGTTGCACAGCAATTAGTGCAGCACTTTATAGTACCAGCAATCAACAACTGAGGTTCAATTCCCATTGCTGTTGTTAAGAGGTTGTATGTTTTCCCAGTGACTGCTTGGGTTTCCTCTGGGTGCTCTGATTTCCTCACAGATTCCGTACGTGTTAGTTAAGTTGTGGGTATGTTAGGTTGGTGCTGGAAATGTGATGACGAGTGCTTCCCCCAGCAGATTCTCAGACTCTGTTGGTTATAACACCATTTCACTGCATATTTCAATGTCCATGTGACAAATAAAGCTAATCTTTAAATCTTTACTTGCTCATTACCTTCCATGCCTTGCCAATTGAAATGCTCATCTAGACACCTCTTAAACACTGCCAGCAACCTTGCTTCAACTAATTGTTCCCTGATGACTTTGAAAAAGGCTGTTCAGCCCACTTAGCCTATGTTTTGTCAGCTATCCCATCAGTCCCATTTCCCCCACACATTTCGTTATGTCCTCTCTCACCTGCCCATTAACTCCGGCAGTTTTCCCACCTTCAACAGGGGATAATTTCAGCCAGCCACCCACACACCTTGGAGATGTGGATGGAAGTCAGAGAACCTGGGGAAACTCACCTGGTTACAGTAGGAAATAACAAAATCCAAAAATCCAAACAGTCAGCACCTGAGGTCAGGATTGAACGTGGAGTTTTGGAAATGAAGTATCAACACTACCTGCTGCCTCAATGGCTCACATCGTGTGATTCGGTTTCATTGTGCATGACACCGTTTCTGTATATTTAGGGAGGATAGAACAACAACCTCAACTTCCACTGGCATTGTATGTTGCTGAAAGGTCCCAAGTCACAGGGATGACTGACGGGCAATAATTAGTCCAGGGGTCAAAGAGGGTAATGTCAAAATCAAAACCTTTTCGCACCGAGGTTGGGTGAGACTAGAAGTAGAGGTCATGAGTTAAGGGTGAAAGGTGAACAGTTTAAGGGGAACATGAGGGGGAACTTCTTCAGTCAGAGGGTGGTCCGAGTGTGAAATATGCTGCCAGCTGAAGTGGTAGATGTGGGTACAATGCAAACACTTACATACCGTAAGAATTGTTTGGATAAATACATGAAGGCTATGGGTTCAGGTACAGGTTGATGTAATTAGCCAGAATAATACAGTACTGTGCAAAAGTCTTAGACACACATATATATAGCTAGGGTGCCAAAGACTTGCACAGTACCTTAATAATTTTATGTACTGCACTGTACTGCTGTGAGAAAAAAATAAACTTCATGACATGTGAGTGATAACAAAAATGATTCTGATATGGGACTCCATTGTGGACTGAGAGTTATAAGGGGGCAGTGAGAAAGGCAATCATGGTAGAGAAAAACAGAAGGGAGAGGGAGTGGGAAGCACCAGAGCGACATTCTGTAATGATCAATAAACCAATTATTTGGAATCAATTGAATCAAAAATCAGACCTTGCCTGGTGTCTCAGGGCTGGGTGTGTCTGCAACCGTGTCATCCCCTGCCCCAGCACTCCTTCTCTGCCACCTGTCCCACAAGCCTCTTGTGGCGTTCTGCTATCACCATTCCCAACATCTTTAGCCCTGCTAGATTTTCAACTCACTTTCCACTCCAGGCTAAAAATAGAGTACTGTGCAAAATTCTTAAGCACTGTAGCTACGGTATATATGTACATATATATTTATGTACCTAAGACTTTTGCACAGTACTGTAATTTGACATGGACTAATTGGGCTGAATAGGTCTGTTTCTTTGCTCTTTGACTTTATGACTCTAATAGATGGATTTAAAGGAACTGGCTTAAAAGTAATTACAATGTGTTAGATGAATATTACAAAGACAGCCATATAATTGATGTCTTTACAAGAGACAGCAGACGCTGGAATCTGGAGCGAAAAACAAACCGTTGGAGAAACTCCAAGTCCGGCAATATCTGGTGCAGACTAAATTTGGTCAGGGATAGGAGGTGTCCACGCACAACATTGACTGTCTGTTTCCATCTACAGATGCTGCCTGACCTGCTGGGTTCCTCCAGCAGTTCATTTTCTCCATTTTTGCATCTTCTTATGCCACTCAATCTTATGTTTGACAGTGTGGCTTGCTGTTTCAATGCACTCATGACCAGCACATGACTTGGGCAATCCAGCTCAAGAAGAGGCCTTCGGCCCACAATATCCATACTGGTCATCTAACACCCATTACACTAATCCCATTCAGCACCACTTGGTGCACTGATTTCTGTGCTGTAATGATTAAAATCAATTTTTAAATGAGAATGCCAGCCTTCAGAACCTTCTCATGCTTCTCAAAGGGCCTGGACAGCATGTTGCTGTAATTAGCACTAGTTATCAAGAGCAATTTAGGCTAAAATAGAAGTGGAACTGGCCAGCAACCTTTAACTTAAGTTATAGTCATAATGAATGTGTGTTAAACAATTGTTAGTGGCACTTTTCAGATGAAATACTACAGCCTGCCTCTCCTCTAAGGTGGCCCTGTAAGATCCATGTGGCTATATTTTAGAATGTAAATTCTTGCTCGATCTGCAGGCATGAAACATGCAGAAGAAGTTCAAGTATGCTTCTTCACAACTTGACTGTCCAGTATGGTTTTCCTTTTCTCTTGGGTTTGCCCGTGGGCAGTTATTCACATCTGCCCAGCACAAGGAGCCAATTCTATAGCATGCACCAAGAGTATCTCTGAGATTAGAGCTGATGCTTCAGTGCTCAATAACCCTTGAACCAAAACTGGAAGCTTACTGCTTAGCTCTTTTGATTACATCCTGCATGCTCTGATAACTAGAAATTGATGTCACACGGTACTGCACTGTATCAAAACCTTATTTATTAACTTCTATGGGTACCTTCTCCTAGACAGAGACTTGAGGACATGGCTCCTTAAATGAAGGGACAATTTTCACGCGTGTTTATGTTCAATTGAATGTAGACACTAACTAACACAATTGCACTGAAACAGGAGGCAGGGGGAGGAAAATATAGAGAATATCTTCACAAAATTGGATGGGAGTATCAATTTCTAGAGAGAAAATGGGTTGAATGGCCAGATCCTACAGGTCTGTACCACACTCTGGGTGCAGAGATTCTTCCACATCTCGATTTTCAAGGGGTGTCCCTTTATTCTGAGGTTGTGTCCTCAGATGCTAGACTCTCCTGCTGCCTGGATTAGAGGGCATATTTTATGAGGATAGTTTGAGCAAGCTAGGGCTTTTCTCTTAGGAGAGAAGACAGATGAGAAGTGAGTTGTAGAGATGCACAAGATGATAAGGGGTGTAGATCAAATGGATAACCTGAGACCTTTTCCTAGGATGGAAAGGGCCAACTACAAGTGGGCATAATTTTAAAGTGATAAGAAAAGCATGGGGAGGGGGTGTCAGAGGAAACATTCTTACATGGAGTGTGGTGAGTGTGTGGAATACCCTACCAGGGGTGGTGGATACATTAAGGGCATTTAAAAAGCTCCTGGAAAGGCATGGGGATGATAGAAAAAAAAATGGAGGGCTATTTAGAAGGGAAAGGTTTGATTAATCTTAAGAGTAGGTTAAAAGGTTGGCACAGCATCCAGGGCTGAGGGGCCTGTACAATACTAACATATTCTTTGTTGATGGGGACTTCATTTCCATGTCCACTCTATCCAGGCCATTCAGCATTTGGTGGCTTTCAATGAGATTTCCTCCATGTCCACCCGCCACCCCCCCAACGTTCTGAACAACATCAAGTACAGGCCTAAATGCTCCTCATATGTTAGTACTCTCGCTCCTGGTATCATTCATGTAAATCTCCTCCGCCCCCTTTCCAGGGCTAGCACATCCTTCCTTAAATATGGGGCCAAAAGTTGCTCTAAATGAGTTAAAAAAATTAGGAAAACTCATACTGTGACAGCAGTCAGCTTGGCATCAAGATGATTCTTCAATTTAATCGTAAAATGATGTCAATTTTTATTGTTAAAGAAATTCTGTCAACTCCATTTGAACTGTAAAGCACACATGATCACAGGTCCTAGTACTGCACTGAGACCTTATCAACACACTGAGTTATGAGGTGATAAACGGAAAGGCAAAAGCATGCTCAATATCCTGATATTTCAGTGACATCTCTAAGCCACTGAGTGCTGGAAAATCCCAAACTGTTTTAATAAATTTGCTATTTTTTTCTCAAATCACTAACAACATTCCCCTGAAAATTAGTATAGAAGATCAGTAAAGAAACAGCTTGCAAAAAGGAAAGGGATTAGCAATGGAGTGTGTGAAGAAAAGCAAGGTGGCTTCAACCTGACCTTGGGTCTATATTTTATTACGTTTAACTAGCAGGAGGGCTTCCCGTCAATCACAGGATGACATGCCTCTTAAAGTTATAGTGTTGGTTAGATGACAGGGGACGGGTGATGAAGAGCTGTGCGCTTAACACCCTACTACAGTACTATGATAACTCTTGGCTGAGTTATGGCCAATTTCAATGAGTGGGTATAAATCATTGTTGCTCTTGGTTATGTATTCTGTTTGTATTAGACATCAACCAGCTCTTCATTTGGGGTTATGTTACCTCCCACTGTCACCTCAGTCCCGTGAGATCCAGTGCAATTGTAGCTTAAAGGATTTTCGGCATGTCTGCGTCCCCCAGGGTCTATTATATTCTAAATTGCTTTTATTACATGTAGGGGATGGCTGTGGGACTGATTCCACGTTGATTTTCTGTCTAGATACCTTGAGAAATCTGATTTGATTTACACTTCCTTAATGGCCACGGCACTCTCCTGGCTGTTAAGAATTTGATTTATCACCCCCAATATAATGAATTTACTGTTTGCCAGCTGTAAACGCAGAGTAGGAGGAAGGCACCTCAGCCAGGATGCCGGGAGTCAGGTTATGCCACGTGGAATATCGTATCAAGGTTGCTTTGCACTTCAGTTTAAATTCAAATCCTCCACTAACAGTTGAGCACTTCTGTTGTTCAATTCCAAAACTTCTCTCTGGATTATGTGATCAAGACCGAAGTGGGCTCAAACCCACAACATTACAGTTAAAGTGAAACATACAATGCGGGAGGAGCTCAACAGGTCAGGGAGAGTCATAGTCAGAGAATCACTCACCATGGAAACAGGCCTCTTCAGTCTCATCCAAGCTGACAGAGAGTTACTCCCATTTGCCTGCTTATATTCGGCCCATAGCCCCTCCTATCCACGTGCTTATCTAGATGGCTTTTAAGTGTTGCTAATATGCCCACCTCAACCATAATTTTTGGCAGCTCCTTCCAAATATGCACCGCCCTGGCACAGCACAGTAGTGTAGTGGTTAGCACGATTGCTTTACCATGCCATCATCGATCAGGGTTTGATTGCCACTGCTCTCTGTAAGGAGCCTGCACTATCTCCCTGTGACTGCATGGGCTTCTTCCTGGTACTCAGGTTTCCTCCCACAGTCCAAAGGCGTACGGTTAGGGTTTGGGTCAGTGAGTTTGTAGGCATGCTATGCTGGTGCTGGAAGTGTGACGACATTTGCAGGCTCTCTAAACAATACATTTCACTGTATATTCCAATGGTTTGATGTACATGTGACAAATAAAGCTAACCTTCTTTAATCACACTATGCATGAAGAACCACCTCCTGATGTCCTTATTAAATCTCACACACTCATTTAGACTGAAAATATTGAAGGGAAAGAGGCAGTATGAAAAGTTGGAGGGAATGGGCAGAGCAACATGGCAGATAATCAATGTTCGGAGAGATTCTACAATGAGCAATGCAAAAATCGTTTATAAATAGTACAGAAACAGGTCCCCAGCCATGATATTTGCACCAGTCATCATGCTAATCCAAAACTAATTGCATCTACCTGCACATTGTCTAAAACTCTCCATTCTCTGCCAATTCATGTGCCTGCCTAAATGCCTCTTAAACAGTGCTATCATATCTGCTTTCACTACTTCACCCAGCAGTGTATTAGACACCTGTCATTCTCTGTTAAAACAAAACATTTCTCAGAAATTACTCTTAAACTTGCTCATAGAGTCATAGAAATATACAGGCCCCTCAGCCCATCTATTCCGTGTCAATCCTTTTAAACACCTACTCCCATCTACCTGCATCCAAGCTATAGCCTTCCCATACACCTGGCATCCATGTACCTGTCCAAATTTCTCTTAAACATTGAAATTGAGCTCACACGCACCACTTGCATTGGCAGCTTGTTCCACTCTCTCACGTCCCTGTGAGTGAAGATGTTTTCCCTCATGTTTCCCCTTAAACTTTTCACCTTTCACCTTTAACTCATGACCTCTAGTTGTGGTGGAAAAAGTCCATTTGCATTTACCCTGTCTACAATATGCCCCTCATAATTTTACATACCTCTATCTAGTCTCCCTTCAGCCTTCTATGTTCCAAGAAATAAAGTTCTAACCTATTTAATCTTTCCTTATAACTTGGGTGCTCCAGTCCTGGCAACACCCTTGAAAATTCTCTCTGTACTCTTTCAATCTTATTTATATCTTTCCTGCAGGCAGGCAACCAAAACTACAGACAATACTCCAAATTAGGCCTCACCAATGTCTTATACGAGTTCAATGTAAAATCCCATCTCCTATATTCAGTACTTTGAGTTATGAAGGCGAACATGCCAAAAGCTTTCTTTACGACCCTATCTACCCATGCCACCACTTTCCATTACAGACCTATATTCTTATATCTCTTTGTTCTACTGCACTCCTCAGTTCTATACCATTCACTGTGTAAGACCTACCCTAGTTTGTCCTACCAAAGTGCTACTCCTTGCACTTGTCTGCATTAAATTCCATCCGCCATTTTCCAGTCTACTTTTTTCCAGCTGGTCCAGATTCCATTGCAAGCTCTGATAATTTTCCTCTCTGTCCACTACATCCCCAATCTTTGTGCCATTCATAAATTTACTGATCCAGTTAACCACATTATCATCCAGATCATTGATATTGATGACAAACAACAATGGACCTGGCACAGATCCCTAGTCACTAGTCCCAGGCCTCCAGTCAAAGAGGCAACCATCTACTACCACAAAGCCAATGTCTAATCCAATTTATTACCTCTTCTTGAACGTTGAGTGACTGAACCTTTTTGACCACCTCCCATGCAAAACCTTGTCATAAGCTTTGCTAAAGTCCATGTGGACAACATCCACTACCTTGTTTTCATCAACTTACCTGGTAACTTCTTTAAAAAAACTCTTTATAAGATTGGTTAGACATGACCAACCATGCACAAAGCTATGCTGTTTATTCCTAATCAGTCCATGTCTATCCAACTACTCATGTATCTGGCCCCTTAGAATACCATCCAATAATATTCTCACTAGTGATGTCAGGCTCATAACCTATAATTCCCTGGTTTATACTTGGAGCCTTTTTTAAACAGTGGAACAACTTTATCTATCCTTCAACCTCCGGTATCTCACCTGCCCCATTCCACACTTGCCAGATCATTTCTGATACAATCAAAATTGGCCTCTCTCCTATTTAAAGTCTCAAACCGCAGATCAGACCTATCTTTTTCCATATTTACTTTGAAACTAATGGTGTTATGATCACTTGATGCAAAGTGTTTCTCTACACAAACTTCCACTACCTGCCCTCTCATTCCATAATAGGAGATCAAGTATCGCACACCTTCTTGTTGGGACTTCTACATACTGATTAAAGAAACTTTCCTCAACGCATTTGACAAATTCTACTCCTTTGACAATATGGAAGTCCCAGTCAATATGTTAAAAGTTAAAATCACCTATAATAACAACCTTATAGTTTTTGCAACACAGTAGGTTCTCTACAAATTTGTTCCTCTAAATCCTATGAACTGTTGGGTGGTCTATAATATACCCTCATTAACAAAGTCATACTTTCTTTTTCCTTAGTTCCACCCACAAAGCTTCAATAAATGAGTTCTTCAGACTGCCCTAAGAACTGCCTTGACATTTTCCTTGACTAGTAATGCCATCACTACCCCTCTAATCCCTCCTTCTCTGTTGCATCTAAAACAATGAGACCATGAGACCATAGGAGCAGAAGTAGGCTATTCGACCCATCGAGTCTGCTCCACCGTTCAATCACGTGCTGATCCAATTCTTCCAGTCATCCCCACTCCCCTGCCTTCTCCCCATTCCCTTTGATGCCCTGGCTAATCAAGAACCTATCTATCATGCCTTAAATACACCCAATGACTTGGCCCCACAGCTACCTGTGGCAACAAATTCCACATATTTATCACCATCTGACTAAAGTAATTTCTCTGCATCTCTATTCTAAATGGACATCCTTCAATCCTGAAGTCATGCCCTCTCGTCCTAGATTCCCCTTCCATGGGAAATAACTTTGCCATAACTAATCTGTTCAGGCCTTTTAACATTCCGAATGTTTCAATGAGACCCCCCCCCCCTCCATTCTCCTGAACTCCAGGGAATACAAACCAATGGAACTCCAGAATATTGAACTACCAGTCCTGCCTCTCCTGCAACCAAGCCTCACGAATAGATAATTAGATACTTCATTGATCCCAAAGGAAATTATAGTACACAATAGCATTATAAGTGCACAAATATACAATATAAAAATTTCAATTGCTGATCCATGTCCTGAGCTTGTGCCTTTCATGCAATGCCTCTTGCATTGAAATACGAACATACGTAGCCCAGAACATTAGTCGCAACATGCTCAATCTTTTGATCCCTAACTTTTTAGGTCTTAACAACATCTGTCTCCACAACCCTTTTGCTACCTGTTCTGACACTGTGGTTCCCATACCCTGCAACTCTGGTTTAAACCACTCTTCCACTCAATGCAGCACTAGCAAACCTTCCTGCTAGGATATTAGTCCCCCTCTAGTTCAGGTGTAAACCATCTTTTCTGTACAGGTCCCACCTTCCTTGGAAGAGAGCTCAATGATCCAAAAATCTGATGCCCTCCCTCCTACACCAACTCTTTAGCCACATATTAAACTGCATGATCTTCTTCTTTCTGGTCTCATTAGCAAGTGGCACAAGCAGCAATCCTGAGATCTCAGCTCTCACTTAACGTATCACCTTAACTCCCTGAACTCACTTTGTAGAACCTCATCACTCTTCCTACCTGTGTCATTGGTACCTACAAGGACCACAATGTTGAGCTGCTCACCCTCCCACTTAAGAATGCTGAGGACTTGATTCGAGATGTGCCGGACCCTGGCATCTGAGAGGCAACATGCCGTCTGGGAATCTCGTTTTCATCCACAGAAGCTCCTTTCTGTTCCTCAAACTAACAAATCCCATAACGCCACAGCTCACCTCTTCTCCCCCTTTCCCTTCTGAGTCACAGAGACAGATTCAGTGCCAGAGACCTGATCACTGTGACTTTCCTCAGCTAGATCACCCCCCACCCCCCCCAACAGTATCCAAAGTGCTATACCTGTTATTGAAAGGGTTGGCCACAGGGGTACTTTGTGTTTAATCCCTTTCCCCTTCCTGACTGTCACCCCGTGTCCTACATCTTGGGGGTAACTATCTCTATATATCCTATCTATCACCCCCTCAGCTTCCTGAATGATCCAGAGTTCATCCAGTTCCGACGTCAATTCCTTAACGAGGAGTATTAGGAAGTGATGCACTTCTTACAGGTGAAGTCGTCAGGGACACTAGTGACCCCCTGCATTCATGGATCCCGCCAAAGGAGCATTCAACCATCCTGCCTGGCATCCCTACTGTTCTAAATGTGCAAATATAAATATAAAAAAGGTAACAACAAGTAAATTGGGAGAAAAAAAATCAACCTACAGCTTTTCACCTTCTCTCATTCAAACCTCACCTCACTGATGCCTCGAAGAGCTAAAGCCTCAAATAACTGCTCTAACATTGTCCACGCCAACAAAGGTCACTCCTCTTGCCCCTACCTTATTTTAATTTGATAATGTCAATTAATCCCATTCGCTGATTGGCCATTGTTCAAATGATAAACTACCACGAATTGATGTTTTACGTACTCCGTCAGCTAACCTGAATGAGCTACGCTTCTCATGTTTCCAATCGCTAACTGGCTGTTGTTTCTCCACTCATCTTAAAGCTATGCTCTCTAGTATTTGACATTTTTACTCTGAGAAAATACCTCTCTCCCTCCTCCTTAGTGATGTCGCATGAATAAATATGAAAAAGGGCAACAGAGAGGTGACTGCCTTGGTCACTCTGAAAGTATTACCAGTACAGTTCCACCAGAGATGGTATGCAGGGTCTTGACATGATGCTTTGGCTAACACTTCAGCAATTGTTTATAGCATAGTAAACACAAAACAATCTACTTGAAATTAGCACAAATTGTGATTGAACCTACTCACACAAGTAGGTCAAAGGAATGCCATGGGATCCTTTATATCTACCCAAGAGGGTAGACATGGCTTTGGTTTAAACATTGCAGTTGAATGACAGTGCAACACAAGATCATTCTAGATTTTCTTGGCCTAGAACAGAAATTAAATGCAAATTTTCATCTTGACCAATGTTGATTTATAACTGATACAAGTCAACAGATTTTTGAGGCAAGATTGGCATTCAGTTAGCATAAATCTGAATTACATACAGTAAAGACATCACCAAGTGCTCTTCATCATGATTGACGATTTCTAATGTTTGTTTTATATTAGTCTGGCAATGTAAATTTCAGAGGAAACTATCCTAAAAATGCAAATATAATCCATGTGTTGAATTATACATCTATAAATCATTAAATTTAAAAAAAACTTCACTGATCTAAAAAGATATCTTTCTGAAATTACAAGACAGCATTTTGAATTCTCTTTGCTCTGAAGAACCTTCATGGTTCATGTGCCCTTTTCCTTTCTGGCCTTGTAAATAACCTTCGTCAATGTTTCAGGAGTCTAATATTAACTTGATGACGTGGCCTTGCCATTACATTATGAAATGCTGAGGATCAAATGGTGATTACTGAAAGACTTAGAGATGAGGTAATTAAAATTTCCATTGATATTTTATTAACAGCTAAAATGGGAGGCTGCTTATTTCTCCCTCAACCCGTCACACTACCCTATGAACATGTGGAGTGAATAGATGAGTGACAGGGAGAGAGGGGGAGAGAAAGAGAGAGGGTGGGGAGGAGGGGAAGGGGAAAGGGAGGGGGTAGGGGAGGGAGAGCAAGAAGGATAATTAGTAGGTTTAACCAAATTTTCATTGAGGAAAAAGGGGTTCTAGCAGCTGGTTTGTAATTAAATGGCAACAAATTAAGGTTAATCATTAAAATCAGAATCAGGTTTAATATCATCAGTATATGTTGTGAAATTTGTTCATTTTAAAACATAGAAAACCTACAGCACAATACAGGCCATTTGGCCCATAAAGCTGTGTTGAATATGTCCTTACCTTAGAAATTATCTAGGGTTACCCATAGCCCTCTATTTTTCTAAGCTCCATGTACCTATTCAGGAGTCTCTTAAAAGACTCCATTGCATCCGCCTCTACCACCATCGCCAGCAGCCCATTCCACACAATATTGTGGCAGGAGTACATGAAAAAAACTGTGAATTACAGTAAGTATATATGTATAGAATAGTGAAATTAAATAAGTATTGGAAAAAAAGAAATAAAAATGCAGTGAGGTAGTATTCATGGGTTCAATGTCCATTCAGTCATTGGATGGTGGAGGGGAAGAAGCTGTTGCTGAATCATTGAGTGTGTTCCTTTAAGCTTCTGTACATTCATAGAAAAGTTATAATACAAGAGTTTATCATTTGGTTAATCATACACATGCTTGTCAAAAAGGTTCAACACAGAATTTATTCACAAACAAGAGATGGTGGAAATCCGAGCAACACACACAAAATGCTGGTGGAGCTCAGTAGGCCAGGCAGCCTCTATGGAAAAGAGTACACTTGATGTTTCGGGCTGAGACCGTTCAACGGGACCTTCAGCTGAAAGGTTTCAGCCCGAAATGTCAACTGTACTCTTTTCCATGGATACTGCCTGGCCTGCTGAGTTCCTCCAGCAATTTTTGTGTATTGCAACACAAAATTTATTCAGGTAGGGAGTTGAGATGCAGTACATGGTGGCTGAAAGAGCAGTGGGTTGAGATTCCAAAGTAACTTTCAAATGATATATTAGATACTCAGAAAAGAAAAGATTTGCAGTGTTGAGGGAAATGTACAGCAACTTGAATTTCTCTTTCAAAGGCCTCCTGGAATTATTATTCAGTGATCTATAAATTTGCTGATGATACTGGTGGACTGGTGCTGCAGCAACAACCTGGCACTAAGCGTCAGTAAGACGAAAGAGCTGATTGTCGACTTCAGCAAGGGTAAGATGAAGGAACACATACCAATCCTCATAGAAGGATTAGAAGTGGAGAGAGTGAGCAGCTTTATGCTCCTGGTTGTTAAGATCTCTGAGGATCTAACCTGGTCCCAACATATCAATGTAGTTATAAAGAAAGCAAGTCAGCAGCTATACTTTATTAGGAGTCTGAAGAGATTTGGCATGTCAACAAATACACTCAAAAACTTTTGTAGTTGTACTGTGGAGAGCATTCTGACAGGCTGCATCTCTGTCTGGTGTGGAGGGGCTACTGCACAGGACCAAAAGAAGCTGTAGAAGGTTGTAAATCTAGTCAGCTCCATCTTGGGCACTAACCTACAAAGTACTCAGGACATCTTTAGGAAGTGGTGTCTCAGAAAGGCAGCATCCATTATTAAGGACCTCCAGCACCCTGAGCATGCCCTTTTCTTACTGTTACCATCAGGTAGGAGGCACAGAAGCCTGAAGGCACACACTCAGCGATTCATTAACAGCTTCTTCCCCTCTGTTATCCAAGTCCTAAATGGACATTGAATCTTTGGACAATACCTCACTTTTTAAAACATATACAGTATTTCAGTTTTTGCACATTTATTTTAATTTATTCAATATATGTAATTGATTCACTTGTTTATTATTATTATTTTTATTTATTATTTTTTCTCTCTGTGTTCGATTATGCATTGCATTGCTGCTGCTGCTAAGTTAACAAATTTCATGTCACATGCCGGTGATAATAAACCTGATTCTGATTCCAAAAGAGCTTACAGCAATAGGATATGCTGTACATTAGCAACACTCTTAACAGGAAAACATTTTTCTCTGTTTGCTGTGTTACCATCACCAACACAGCTTCACAACTCAGCACAAGTTTTAACCACAAGTCCATCTTTTATTTGATCCATCAATGACAGTTGAATTTTACAAGGAAGTTTAGTTCCGTTCATTATTTGACCCATCAATGACAGTTGAATTTTACAAGGAAGTTTAGTTCCGTTCATTATTTGACCAAGAATAAACATTTTTTTATGATCACTTTCAGGTTTCTGACGAAACTTAGCTTCAGAAGACCACATATTATGGATAATTAGTCATGAGATGATTAATGCGATGTTCTCCACATATATGTAGGATTTTGTAGTGATTTATTGCAAACACCTTTTGATAATTAAAGAGTCAGAGAGCATTACAGTACAAAAACAGGCCCGTCAACATATCTGGTATGTGCCACATTAGCATTCTGCCACATCACATCGATGTTAGCTCTCGTCGCATCCATATACTTATCCAAACTTCTCTTAAATGTTGAAATCAAACCTGCATCCACTACTTCCGCTGGCAGCTCATTTCACACTCTGGGATAAGTTGTTCCCCTTAGGTTCCCCTTAAAAATTTCATCTTTCATCGTTAACCCATGACCTCGAGTTCCAATCTGGAAGCAATTCCAACATCAACCTCAGTCAAAGCTTACTGATGAATGAGAAGTCGTGGGTCTGGAGAGTTGAACAAGACATCTCACTGTTCAGCCTATTCATCCTCTGAGGATCTTTCATGTGATTGATTCGGAAATCTTATCATTGTACATATAGATTAAAGGTAGCAAATCATATTTAGTCTGATAAAAGTAGCAATTTTGCTCAATAAACCTTATAATCATAGCTTGGGTGGTGACTATATGTCACTCTGATACAGCCCTGGTAGTTGGAAGGTAAGGACACTTTTAGTTCTACCCTGCTGTGCACCAGTCTCAGGTGGGGGATGCACATTAACAGAAGTGATAAAGTGACATGGACATGTCCTCCTCCCAGTATTGAGATTTCCAATGCAGTCAGCATAGATGTTGTGTCTCAGCATAGGTATCTTTTGAATAAATATTTAAGTTAAAAAGACCACAGATGAAAGATGAGAGGCAAAGAAAAATGCAGGAAATATTCGTTATTACATTAAGAACAGAAAAATATCATGTTTTCCAAACCATGTCCTACACCTCAGTGTAGCGTTGTAATGAATTGATCTACACTCAATGGCCACTTTATTAGGTACACTGCTTATTAATGCAAATATCTAATCAGCCAATCATGTGCCAACAACTGAATTCATAAAAACATATACAGTGGCATGCAAAAGTTTAGGCACCCATAGAAAATTACAGCACAGAAACAGGCTTTTGGCCGTTCTTGGCTGTGCCGAACTTTTTTTCTGCCTAGTCCTACTGACCTGCACCTGGACCATACCCCTCCATACACCTCTCATCCACGTACCTGTCCAAGTTTTTTTTAAATGTTAAAAGTGAACCCGCACTTACCATTTCATCTGGCAGCTCATTCCACACTCCCACCACTCTCTGTGTGAAGAAGCCCCTCTACCCCCAATGTTCTCTTTAAACTTTTCTCCCTTCACCCTTAACCCATGTCCTCTAGTATTTTTCTCCCCTATCCTCAGTGGAAAAAGCCTGCCTACATTCACTCCATCTATACCCATCATAATTTTGACCCCTGTCCAAATTTCTGTTACTGCGAATAGTTAAGTGAGTAAAAGATGAACTGATCTCCAAAAGTCATAAAGTTAAAGGTGAAACATTCTTTTCAACATTTTAAGCAAGATGAGTATATTATTTTTCTTTTGTACAAGTTTAGAGTGAGAAAAAGGAAAGGAGCACCATGCAAAAGTTTGGGCACCCCAAGAGATTTAAGTTCTCAGATAACTTTTACCAAGGTCTCCGACGTTAAATAGCTTGTTAGGGCTGTGGCTTGTTCACAGTCATTGTTGGGAAAGGCCAGGTGATGCAATTTTCAAAGCTCTATAAATACCCTAACATCTCAAAACTTGTCCCAACGATCAGCAGCCATGGGCTCCTCTAAGCAGCTGCCTCGCACTCTGAAAATTAAAATAAATAATGCCCACAAAGCAGAAGGCTATAAGAAGATAGTAAAACATTTTCAGGTAGCCATTTCCTCAGTTTGTAATGTAATTAAGAAATGGCAGTTAACAGGAACGATGGAGATCAAGTTGAGGTCTGGAAGACCAGGAAAACTTTGAGAGAACTGCTCATAGGATTGCTAGAAAGGCAAATCAAAACCCCTGTTTGACTGCAAAAGACCTTCAGGAAGATTTAGCAGACTCTGGAGTGGTGATGCACTGTTCTACTGTTCAGTGACACCTGCACATATACAACCTTCATGGAAGAGCCATCAGGAGAAAACCTTTCCTGTGTCCTCACCACAAAATTCAGTATCAGAAGTTTGCAAAGGAACATCTAAACAAACCTGATGCATTTTGGAAACAGGTCCTGTGGACCGATGAAGTTAAAATAAAACTTTTTGGCCGCAATGAGCAAAGGTAAGTTTGGAGGAAAAAGGTACAGAATTTCATGAAAAGAACACCTCTCCAACTGTTAAGCATGGGGGTCATCATCATCATCATCAAAAATCTGTGGATAGACCTCAAAAGTGCAGTGCATGCAAGACCGTCCAAGAACCTCACAGAACTAGAAGCCTTTTTCAAGGAAGAATGGGTGAAAATCCCCCAAACAAGAACTGAAAGACTCAGCTGGCTACAGAAAGCGTTTACAAGCTGTGATACTTGCCAAAGGGGGTGTTACTAAGTATTGACTATGCAGGGTGCCCAAACTTTTGCTTCGGGCCCTTTTCCTTTTTGTTATTTTGAAGTTGTAAAAGATGGAGATTAAAAAAAAGTAATCTTGCTTAAAATATTAAAGAAACGTGTCATCTTTAACTTTATGCCTTTTGGAAATCAGGTCATCTTTTACTCACTTAGTTATTCACCTTAACAGAAATTTTGACCAGAGGTGCCCAAACTTTTGCATTCCACTGTAGATGTGGCCAAGAGGTTCAGTTGTTGTTCAGGCCAAATATCAGAATGGGAAAGCAATGTGATCTAAATGACATTGACTCTGGAATGATCGTTGGTGCCACACAAGGTGCTTTCAGTATCTCAGAAACTGCTGATCACTTGGGATTTTCACACTCAACAGTCTCTAGAATTTAATGTGAACAGTGTAAAAATAAAAATACACCCAGTCAATGGAAGATCTGCTGGCAAAAAAACACCTTGTTAATGAGAGGGATCAGAGGAGAATGGACAGACTGATTCAAGCTGACAGGAAGGTGACAGTAACTCAAGTAACCATGTGTTACAACAGTGGTGTGCAGATGAGCATCTCTGAATGCACAATGTGTTGAAATTTGTAGTGGATGGGTTATAGAAGCAGAAGACCATGAACATATACTCAACAGCCACTTTATTTGATACAGGAGGTACCTAATGAAGTCGTCACTGAGTTTTTCACTGTACAGTACCTCAGTACATGCAATGAAAACAAAATAATTTACCACTTCCCTGAGATTTGTCACTGGCCTCTTGAGTAAACAACATTTCCAAGCATGAACACTGAAACATAAACCTAAATTTTTTTGTATAAAACACAAATATGCCACCACTGGCAGATGTACTCTTGGTTTACAAGATAAAGTCCAAACCCAGATGTTAAGGCTTCAAGCTGAGACTGATGACCTAGGGAATTCAAGTTCCCTCACAATGCCAGTGACCCTTCAATCTACTAAATCTATGCTGCCTCTCAGAGCATCGATCCCTTTTTACCCCATTCTCTCTCACCTGCCTATATTTTATAGTCAAAGGTTCTTTTTTTTGAAAAGGCAGATGCTGGAAAACTAAAATATAAAACAGAAAAATTCTGGAAACATCTTAGGAAAGACAAACTCAGAGTTAATGTTTCAGGACCAAATACAAGAACGAAGAATCTTTGACTTGAAAGTTCAACTCTGTTTCGCTCTCTTCAGATGTGGCCTGACCAACTATTTCCAGAACTTTGTGTATTTTTAATTTGACTACATTTTATTTTTTATGTGGAGAATGCAATGATAAAGATCTAAAAGACGTACAGTATATAACTAAGATCTTGCCAGGGTGCATGACTTGAGAAAAAAAAACACTTCATAGGAAGTGAATACAGACAGATAAATTCCATCTATTTTGCAAATTCATGATTATACAAGCACCACCATACTAATGGGTTGAGACAGATGAGCTGTTCTATCTAATCTGCAACTCATTAATAGTAGACTGTATGTTGTCTAAGCCCTCCTCATACTCCTGCTGTCTTTAATATGCCATGCACTCTTTTTGGCAAAAGTACAATGTCCAAGCATCAGTGGACTGTACTGCATTTTCTCAGGTAAATATTAAAGGAATTAACAATCTGCTGGAAAAACTCCAAAAATTTGTTGGAGGAAAGGAACTTGTCCTTATGAACAGTTTCGACTGGAAACTCCAACAATCCTCACCTCCCACAGACACTGCTTGACCCCCGCCGAGTTCCTCAAGCAGATTATTTGTTGCAGCAGTTTCCAGCGTCTCTTGTATTTTCGAAGGAACTAACTTTGTTCTCTTTTTCTTTTGTAAATTAAACCAACAGGAACAATGACATCAGAGACCAAGAATGGGACAACTGTAATGCCAGATGTTCTTAAGCTTCTTCTAAGAACCACAGAAACCCTGGAGAGGACTGAACCATCCACTGAAATAGCAGACCCCTTACCAATTATCATAGCCTTAATGTGCATCTTCCTGCTCTTGGTGTCATGTGTCAGTTTTGTGGCCTTGTGTAATCCTGCAGGGCTCGATAGTTCCCGCTACAGCCCTTACGAATGTATGCCCTACCACATCCAGGATACCAGTGAGCCCCGGTTAAAACTGTGGAAAAGTTTAGGTTCCTTGAGATGGTCAATAAATAGCTTGAAGCGGAATCGTACTCCCGTTCAAACTCTACAAACTTCTACAAGTCAGTGCCAAGTGGACCACATTGACTCAGATCATGCAGAATCAACAAAAATGTAAAGGACCAGTGACGATAAAACTTGTGCACAGACTTGTTTGGTGATAAGAGCCAGGGATTAAAAGTCATAAAGGATTAACTATCTGCTGTAATCAATATCAGCAAAACAAACATCATTGTTCAGTTAGCTTTTATAGTGTGTAGCAGATAATGCTAAGGATCTATCATGCTGTATGATATCATCCAGAGAAACACCCATGAGCTCTGATGAGTTAATCTATAGATATCTTTTACACTTGAACACAATGAGCTGGAGGATGTAATGACACCAGATTCTATTAACTGTTGGTTTGAATTTATTGTCTTTGGGCTATGATTTCATTAGATCTATAAATATATCTTATAGAAACGGAATAAAGGCAGGAGCTGGCCATTCTCCCTTTCAGGCCTGATTCATCATTCAACACGATCACCCACTTCAGTATCCTGTTCCTATCTCCATACCATATCCTTTGATCTCTTCAGCACTAAATCGATCAACTTCTCTCTTAATTACTTAGATTCCACGGCCTTCTGGAGAAAGAATTCAAAAGGTACAGAACTTGCTTGGTGAAGAAAATTCCTGTGATATCCTTATAAATGTCATATTTCATAACTTGAGGGTGTGACCCTTGTTCTGAATAGTCCAGCCACCAGGAACATCCACCCGCTTTACACTCTATCTAGTCCTGTAAGAAATGTATTTATAAATTTTTAGAACATATAACAGGCCCTTTGGTCCATGATGTTTGCCAACCTTTTTACCTACTGTAAGATCAATCTAACCATTCCTACATAGCCCTCCATTTTACTTTCATCTATGTGCCTAAGAGTTTCGCAAATACTCATAATGCATCTGCCTCTAGCATTGCCCTCACAGAGTGTTCCATGCACTGACCACTCTCTATATAAAGACCTTGCATCTGATAGCAGCCCCCCCACCCACCACCTTCTATACTTTCCTCTAACCACTTTAAGATTCTATCCCCTTGTATCATCCACTTCTATCCTGGGAAGAAAGTCTCTGGCTATCATTTGAATGATGCCTCTTATCACCTTGAACACCTCCATCAAGTCATCTCTCATCCTCCTTTGCTCCCAAGCTCACCCAACCTATCTTTATAAGACATGCCCTCTTGTCCTGATAGAATCCTGGTAAATCCCCTCTGCACCCTCTCTCTTTCACATCCTTCCAATAGTGAGGCGACCAGAACTGATCACAGTATTCCAAGTGTAGTCTAACCAGGAATTTCTAGAGCTGCAAGATTTTGTAAAATTTTCTCTCATTCTCCCATTTGCCACTGAATATAAGCACCACCAACCAAACCTCTCCTCATGTATCAATCCTGTCACCACAGATATCAATCTAGTAGACCTGTGTTGCACCTCTTCAATGGCAAGAACACCTTTTCACAGATGAGACCAAAATACTTGCACAATTCCAGATGTAGTCTCACCACTGCCCTATATATCTGCAATAATACATTACAATATTATTGTTTAATCTCTTTCCTCCCTACCAACAGCTTACACTATATACTGCAATCCTTGAGATCAGTTCCATATCTTGATGTGGCAATCAAAAGCAACAATGTCCAAAGGATGATGAGTCAAAAGATAAACTTGCCACAAAATGTTATTGGTACAAGATAGGAGACAAATCATGGAATATTTGAACCAATTTATTAATGACTTCAAGGGCAGAATTTTAACTACTGTTCGTCAGAAATAAATTCATACTTTTTGAATCTGATAATGAGCAAAACAGAAATTCATTCAAATACTCAAGAAGCTATTGAAATATTCATTTTATAAATGAAACCAGCTGTGCTCTGCCACACAGCACTATACAGGGTTGTCTAGTCAGTTCCAATAAAGGTTATGACTGATGGAGCCTCTTTATGACTCATTATATCTGCACCTGTACTCACTGAAGTTCAGAAGAATGAGGGGTGAAGGGGTAATCTCTTTGAAACACATCGAATATTGAGAAGATGTTTTCCATCGTAGGGGAGTCGAGGGCCAGAGGGCACAGCTTCAGAATACAGGACATCTCTTTAGAACAGGGATGAGGAAGAATTTCTTCAGCCAGAAAGTGCTGAATCTGTGGACTTCATTGCCACAGACAGCTATGGAGCCCATGTTATGGTGATATTTAAAAGAGAGGTTGATAGGTTCTTTATAGTAAGGGCAACAAAAGTTATGAAGAGAGACATGAGAATGGAGTTGAGAGGGATAATTAATCAGCCATGATGGAATAACGGGCCAAATGGTCTAATTCTGTTCCTATGGCTAAGTAGATGGAAAAACAGGATATTTAACTTCTAGGCATTTTTATATGCACAAAAATGCAATCACTGCTTTCTTTCACTGCTGATTGACAGTTTGTACCTTACTCTCTTGCAAAAGGTAAATTTATTTAACTTTTATTTAGGGACACAGCACAGAAAAAGACCCTTGAGTCAGTGAGTCAGTGCTGCCCAATTACACCCATTTTACCAATTAACTTACTAACCCGTACATCTTTGGAATGTAAGCGGAAACCTTTTGTGATTCTTTGTTCTTGGATTTTCGGAAGGCCTTTGACAAGGTGCCACACATGAGGCTGCTTAGCAAGGTAAGAGCCCATGGAATTACAGGGAAGTTACTAGCATTGGCTGATTGGCTGAAAACAGAGAGTGGGAGTAACAGGATCCTATTCTGGCTGGTTGCTGATTACCAGTGGAGTTCCACAGAGGCCAGTGCTGGGACCACTACTTTTCACAACGTATATTAATTATTTGGACTATGGGATTAATGGATTTGTGGCTTTATTTGTCGATGATCCAAAGATCGTTGCAGGAGTGGTTAGTGTTGAGGAAACAGAGAGACTTAGGTAGTTTAGCAGAATTGGCAAAGAAAGCAAATGAAATACAATGTTGGAAAGTGTATGGACATACACTTTGGTGGAAGAAATAAACAGGCAGACTATTATTTAGATGGGGAAAGAATACAAAATGCAGAGATGCAAAGGGACTTGGGAGCCCTTGTGCAGGATACCCTAAAGGTTAACCTCCAGGTTGAGTCAGTGGTGAAGAAGGTGAATACAATGTTAGCATTCATTTCTAGAAGTATAGAATATAAAAGCAGGGATATGATGTTGAGGCTCTATAAGGCACTCATGAGACCACACTTGCAGTATTGTGGGCAGTTTTGGGCTCCTTATTTTAGAAAGAATGTACTGACTTTGGAGAAGGTTCAGAGAAGATTCACGAGAATGATTCCAGGAATGAAAGGGTTACGATATGAGGAATATCTGGCAGCTCTTGGGCTGTATTCCCTGGAGTTCAGGAAAACGAAGATGGATCTCATAGAAACATTCCAAATGTTAAAAGGCCTGAACAGATTAGATATGGCAAAGTTATTTCCCATGGTAGGAGAATCTAGAACAAGAGGGCACAACTTCAGGATTGAAGGACACCCATTTAGAACAGAGATGTGGAAAAACTACTTCAGTCAGAGGGTGGTAAATCTGTGGAATTTGTTGCCACAAGCAGCTGTGGAGGCCAAGTCATTGGGTGTATTTAAGGCAGAGATAGATAGATTCTTGATTAGCCAGGGTATCAAAGGGTATGGGGAGAAGACAGGGGAGTGGGGATGACTGGAAGAATTGGATCAGCCCATGGCTAAATGGTGGTGCAGACTCGATGGTCTGAATGGCCTACTTCTGCTTCAATACCTTACGTTCTTTTAGCCTAAACCGGAGCACCATGAGGAAACCCACATGGTCATGGGGAGAACGTACAAGCTCCTTACAGACAGTGACGGGAAATGAACATGGGTCGCTGGCGCTGAAATAGCATTATGCTAACCACTATGTTACCATGCCACCAATTTAAGACATCAGGAAATTATCTCTCACAGAGCAAATGAAAAGTTGAGCTGAATCAAGACGATGCAATGCACAGAAATCACTACACTCAGGCTAGTTTCAAATGGGTGGCCTAAGACTGGATAAAGGTCTTTCTTTTCCACACCAATGCTGTGAAATCTACACTTTGCAAAAATAATAAGCACATTCTGTACTGAATGAGAAGCAACCATTCAAATACTAATGGCTACAAAGACCATGCATAATTTATTAATCATTTACTCTGACTCACTGAACCAAGTAAAATCAGCATGATTGAGAAACCAATCCCCACAACAGCAGGTAACTGTTCAATGCTCTTGGATACTAATCCCATTTTACAGACCACACTTCCGAAATCCAATTAGGTGCATATCATAAATGGCTAAACAATAATCCCAGAAACAAAATGACACAACCACCCAAGGAGAAATTAAATATTCCCTTTGTTGCTACAGAGGGGTGAAATTTCAACTGTCCCTTTGAGATATGTCCTCTGTAGATTCTGCATTAATAGCTTAAGAATGGTCTGCAATGAAAAGTTTCTGCTGAGCCAGTTAAATAAAGTTTAGAGGGAAATTTGTGAAATCAAAAAACCAAACAGCACAAAAACAAGCACTTCATCCCATCTCGTTCATCTCTAGCTACACTAATCCTATTTTCCCACATTAGGTGGGAATGCATATTACTCTCTTATGCATATTACTGTTCAAATGCCTTTTACATGTTACAACTGCATCCACCACCTCGTCAAGCACTGTGTTTCAGATATTCACCACCTTCTCAGAGTCCTCTAGTTCTAAACTGCCCTGGAAAATATTCTGATTTATCCTACCTATTCCTCTCACCCAAGTATGAGAACTCTGCTTGCTCCACTGAGTTCCTGTGGTCGATTGTTTGTTACTCTAGACCCAAGCATCTCCAGTCTCTTGTATCTCCAAGGAAAGATAAAAGTTTAACAACTTTGGACCTGTATTCACTGTAGTTTATAAGAATGGGGGGGGGGGGGGGAGGGAATCCGATTGAAACCTATCAAATCTTGATAGGAAGAGTAGATGTGGAGAGGATGTTTCCAAAGATGGAGGAATCTAGGACCAGAGGGCACAGTCTCAGAAAAGAGGGATGTCCTCTTGGAACAGGGATGAGGAGGAATTTCTCTAGCCAGAGTGGGGTGAAGTTGTGGAATTCATTGCCAGATAGCTGGCTAGTGATGTAGTGGCGTCTTCACTGGACATCAAGGTGAGCAGTCCTGAGTCTGAATCCTGCTAGTTCCTTGCACGCTTTTCATCTGTGCTGGGTTGAGCGTCGAGCTACCAATTCAGCCTTGTAAAAAAAGATAAAAATACTAAAGAAATGCCAAGTATGCTGCCCAAAGTGCCACAAAGTGTGGAAAGGAACGCAAATTGCCACAGATAGCAGCAGAGGCCAAATCTTTGGGTATGTTTAAAGCATAGGTTGATAGCTTCTTAATTGGTAAGGTCATCAAAGGTTACAGGGAGAAGGCAAGAAAATGGGTTGAGAGGGATAAGAATTCTCATGATGGTGCAGAGTTGATGAGCCAAATGGCCTGATTCAGCTCCTATGCCTTATGGTCTAAGAATGGTAGGATGTGGAAAGGATCTAATGGTAGTTCTTTCTGTGGGCTTTCAAGTGAGGGAGAAAGGGGAAGTGCTTTAGGGACAGGGAGAAGTGAGGTGGGGGTGATAAAGTTCTCTACTACAATTCTGTAACTGAGAGTCAGGGTTCTCAAAATAAATGACAATGGATAGATTGCTGAATTCCAGTCACATGCTGCGTTTTAGCTTGAACTGAAGCAAGTCAGCATCCTGAAGGTCAGAATTGAGGGAGAAATAAAAATGATAACTTATAATCTCAACTGACAGCCAACAAAAGGCACCTGGAGCAATTTGAAATGGCAGTGAAAATTGCTTACACTCAAATTCAAGACAGCAAAGGAAACGTGATCATTGATAGTGGTTCATGCAAAGTAGATGTGCATCAAACCAAGTCAATTGCCAAAGTGATCTGGATACATATTTGGGCAATAATAGGGCAGTTGTTCTAATTATAGATATTTGGAAATGTTACTGGTGCTTTGAAACACTTCTCAGAGTTGACATGTTGTAATACAGCAAAATACAAGAATGGCAGGACAACTCACCCCCCCCACCATGCTTTGAATTATGCTTTGAGTTATGAACCTCAGAATATTCTTTCCTGAATCATTTGTCAAATCTTGACTTTCCAAAACAGAACACAGAAACTTAAAATTCCAGGAAAGGGGTGAAACCTGACTAAATTTCAATGCTCTTCATGAGTAGACAAACACAAGTGAAGATAGATCTGCATTTATGTTGTGCCTTTCAGGACAATTCAAAGCACTTTAAGCCAATGAACTCAAATTGAAGCTTAAATGGCATTCAATTCCACACAGCAAGCTCCCACAAATGGCATAATGGGAAAAGCATAATTGGTTGTCTTCAGAGAGGGAAGAATAGTGGAAGATCTCCTATGATCATTCCTTTCCTTTCCATCTGAACTGGTAGCTTTGTGGTGGCATGGTAGCATAATAGTTAATGTAATGGTATTACGGTGCAGTGACCCTGGTTCAATTCTGCTGCTGTCTGTAAGGAGTTAGCATGCTCTCCTCTTAAACACGTGGATTTCTTCCAGGTGCTCTGGTTTGACCCCACATTGCATGTCGGGGTTAGATGATTAATTGGTCACATGGTATAATTGGGCAACACAGGCTTATTGGGCTGAAAGAGTCTGTTACCATAAGACAAAGGAGCAGAAGTCGGCTATTCGGCCCATCGAGTCTGCTCCACCATTTTATCATGAGCTGATCCATTCTCCCACTTAGTCCCACTCCCCCGCCTTCTCACCATAACCTTTGATGCCCTGGCTACTCAGATACCTATCAATCTCTGCCTTAAATACACCCAATGACTTGACCTCCACTGCTGGCTGTGGCAAAAAATTCCACAGGTTCACCCATCCTCAGGCTAAAAAAATTTCTTCGCATCTCTGCTCTGAATGAGCACCCTTCAATCCTTAAATCATGCCCTCTTGTACTAGACTCCCCACCATGGGGAACAACTTTGCCACATCTGCTCTGTCCAAGCCTTTCAACATTCAAAATGTTTCTATGAGGTCCCCCCTCATTCTTCTAAACTCCAAGGAGTACAGTCCAAGAGCGGTCAAACGTTCCTCATATGTTAACCCTCTCATTCCTGGAATCATTCTAGTGAATCTTCTCTGAACCCTCTCCAACATCAGCACATCCTTTCTTAAATAAGGAGCCCAAAACTGCACACAGTATTCCAAATGAGGTCTTACCAAGTATCTTATAGAGCCTCAACATCACACCCTTGCTCCTATACTCTATTCCTCCAGAAATGAATGCCAACATTGCATTCGCCTTCTTCACCACCGACTCAGCCTGGAGGTTAACCTTAAAATACTGCATCTCTACACAAAAAAATAACTATTAACTTAACATTCCATACAAAATCTCTGAAGGTTCTCTAGTCACTCAGCTTTGGAACAGAGTGTCAACCTATGGTCCACTCAAATATCTAAAAATTCAACTGTCAGAGGTAAGAGCATTCTGAACTAGACGTGTTTCCCCTGGCTAGTTGGTCTGGAGCTAGGAATCAGAAACTTAAGTTCGGATTATGCCATCCAAGACTGAAATGAAGAGAAATTTCCTTCTGCAAAGAGTGGAGAATTTTTTGGAATTCTTTGGCCCAGACAGCAGCCGAGATTCGTTTGACTTACTTTTGGGAGTGAATTGGTGAAGATATTCTGTGGGACCAATTGCACCATGTCATATATGCCTGCTTTGCATTTAATGATCTACATCTTTCCTGATTTTTATATCCTATATCCACTGAGGCTCATAGGAAAGAACTTAACTACCACTCACGATCAACCGTTATCCACTCTCAGTTCAAACACAGCATTTTACCCAAAAATATTGACTGTTCTTCCCCACACTCTCCACAAATGATGCTCAATCACTGAGTTCCTCTGGAGAATTATTTGTTGCTCCAGATTCAATCATCTGCAGTCTCTTATGACTCACAATAGAAAGCAGTTTGGCTCAGTTGATCAAAAATGTTCACCCCCCGCTGTACAGTTGACCACCTACAATGTGAATGACACATTTCACTGCATAGTTCAATGTACATGTGACAAATAAAGCTAATCTTTAACCACTCTTTAGGAAACAATTGTTTGCTTCTTGTGCTATCCCAGCAGAGGTTATATTTACAAGCTCATTGGGTATTTTAATCAATTTACAGACATGTACTTGATCCACCAATTTCCTGTTGAAAATCCAAGGAAGAATATTTTTTGCACTCTTCCTTAAACTCAAGGTTGGTAAGTGAAAAGTCATACTGTACTACAGCATGACAATGGATGAATGAATGACACGGAGGTTAATAGAAATAGTTTATAAAACACCAAACTATTATATAGCAGCAACAGCAAATAATCCCCAAGATTCTTTTCAGCAAGGTCAGGGTCACAATGCAGTTTGTAGATAAGTTTTCCTCTCTCCTCCGTGTTATCATTTTAAAAAGTGACTCTTACAATGATGCTGCCGCACAGAAGATGCTAATGCTGGGATCACAATAATGTTGAGCTGGCATTCAGTGTCTCCAGTTATTTATATGGACAAAAGTCAAAGGAACCTACAAAATTCTCAGAGTTCAATGGAATTGGTTTCCTCTGGCTAAATTCAAAGTTCAAAGTAATTTTTTTTATTATCAAAATACAGGTGTGTTCCCCCCAACAAAGGTAGAGTGTTCCTATGAAACCTTTCTTAAGCCGAAATTGCGTGAAGAACCATTAATTTATATGGGAAAATTTTTTGTAAAAGCAAAAATTCTCTTTGTAATGCGATAAAAGGTTACTAATGTATGTCTTTTGTCAAAGTGAAGTGGCGTAAAGCGGGGGACACCTGTACATATATGTCATCTTATACAAACTTGGGATTAATTTGCTTGTGGGCATACTCAGCAAATGTATAGAAAACATAAGAGCATAAGAAATAGGAGCAGTAGGCCATCTGGCTGTTGAGCCTGCTCCACCATTCAATAAGATCCTGACTGATCAGACCATGGACTCATCTCCACCTACCTGCCTTTTCCCCATAACCCTTACTTCCCCTACTATGCAAAAATCTATCCAATTTTGCCTTAAATATGTCTACCGAGGTAGCCCCCACTGCTTCAATGAGCAGAGTGTTCCACAGATTCATCACTCTTTGGGAGATGCAGTTCCTCCTCATCTCCGTCCTAAATTTACTCCCCCGTATCTTGAGGCTATGTCCCTTAGTTCTAATAAGTATAACAGGATCAACGAAAGATCAACCAGAGTGCAAAACACAACAAACTGCAAGTGCAAAATAAATAGCAATAAATAATGAGAACATGAGATAATGAGATAACAAGTCCTTAGAAGTGAGAGAATTGGAACTCTTCAATGATGGACAAGTGGAAACTGTTATCACCTTTTATTCAAGAACCTGATGGTTGAGTTCTGAGGCTCTTGTGCCTTCTACCTTATGGCAGGAGTGAGAACAGAGCATGACCTGGATGGTGGGGAGCTCTGATGATGGATGCTGCTTTCCTATAACAACGTTTCATGAGGGCCTTACCCATGACGTACTGGGCCAAATCCAATACTTTTTGCTGGACTTTGTAGCAGTCTGCAACTAGGAATCACAAGCATAAATAGGGGTTAGGCCATCCAGGATTTTAAAGGGAGAGTTTTTTTATGTAAAGAGTGGGGAATCTTTGGAATTCCCTGGCTCAGAGGGTTGTGGAGACTCCGTCATTGATTCAAAATCGAATTTGAGAAGTCTCTGAATTTAAACGAATCAAAGAATAAGGGAATGTGACACAAAAATAGCATCTGACGTGGAAGATCAGCCATGAAACTTGAGAGGCAGGCAGCTCCAAGGTTAGACCACTTCTTCCTGCTGTTATTCTTCATTATCCTTACGACAGACATCCTAACTTCCTTTGGAGGAAGTTTGGTGTTACCCTACGAAACAAACCATTGCATTGAAAAGAACATGGAAATGTTAACGGGGAGGGTTAGATTGATTGTAGAGAGAGTGGAAGGTCTGTGCAACATTGTGGACTGAAGCACCTGTACTGTGCTGTCATATTTCATCTTCTATTATATAAATGGCGTGTTACATGGGATGGAATGGTTAGATTGATCTTAGGTTAAAAGGCCAGCACAGTGTTGTGGACTGAAGGGTCTGCGCTGTGCTCTAGTGTTCTAGAGTACCATGCAAAAGTCTTTGACATGTATAAGCTGGGGTGCTTAAGACTTTTGCATAGTACTCTATCTGTTAATGTGGAACAGAGAATGAGTTTGTAAATCTGGTGGGAGCAAAGGATGTTTGGAATGGTGAGGGTGGAGCACCGTAGGAGGGGGGGGGGGGGGGTGGGACAGGGAGCAGAGGAGTGCCGGTTCAGACACACCCAGCTCTGAGACACCAACGGAAGTTACTTGATTCTAAACAATTGGTTTATTGATTATCACAGAATGTCTCTGGTGCTTCCCACATTCTTTCCCTTTTCCCAAACATGATTCCTCTTCTCTTTGCCCCTTACCCACTCTAAATCCACAATGGAGACCCATATCAGAATCAGCTTTATCATCACTCTTGTATGTCATGATTTTTTTGGTGTGGCAGCAGTACAGTGCAATACATAAAATTACTACAGTACAAGTACTCTTAGGCACCTGATCTATATATATTTATATCTATCTATCCATATTATTAAACTCTTCTGCACAGTGCTCACAATATTGTACATTCTTTGTTTAATTTAAAGAAGCCACTCAGCCCAAACAAACCATGCATGCATTACTGCTCCACTCAACCCTCCTTCCACCCCTTTATATCATGATTGCCTAATCAAACCTCTTATAACAGAGGAGGCCTTTAACATCCTTCTCTTTTCCAAGCACAAAAACCTCAGCTAGTTCAATGAAACTACATCTTAGGGCAAAGGATGCTGAAATCAGAACAGAGAATCCAAAATGGCAGACTGTGAGGCTTCAAAGTCTGACAAGGTGGTCCTCGTCTCAGAGGACCTGAGACCTCCTGTATAAGGAATGTACTTGGTACACAGATTGTTCTATGAATGGTGGCTTTGTTGTGGGAAGGGATTAACTTCATGGGACGTTCTCCATGATGGCAAAAAGGATGGCAAAAATTTGGAATTCTCAGAAGGGCTGCAAAGGCCTAGTTATTGATTAAGATATCGATTCATAGATCTTTGGATATTAAGGGAATCAGTGGATATGAGGAAAGTATTGGAAAATAGCCCAGAGGAAGATGTCTAGACATGAAAGAGGCCAGAGCTACCAATCGTGGGATTGGGTTTAGGAGCCGAGAGGTAATGTTGCAGCTGTATAGGACTCTAGTCAGACCCCACTTGGAGTACTGTGCTCAGTTCTGGTCACATCACTATAGGAAGGATGTAGAAGCCAAAGAAAGAGTGCAGAGGAGATTTACAAGGAAGTTGCCTGGATTGGGGAGCATGCCTTATGAGAATAGGTTGAGTGAACTCGGCCTTTTTTCCTTTGAGCGACGGAGGATGAGAGGTGACCTGATAGTGTATAAGATGATGACAGGCATTGATCACGTGGATAGTCAGAGGTTTTTCCCCAGAGCTGAAATGGCTTGCACAAGAGGGCACAGTTGTAAGGTGCTGGGAAGTAGGTACAGAGGAGATGTCAGGGGTAAGTTTTTATACACAGAGTGGTGAGTGCGTGGAATGAGCTGCCGGTGATGGTGGTGCAGGTGGATATGATAGGGTCTTTTAGGAGACTCCTGGACAGGTACATGGAGCTCAGAAAAATAGAGGGCAATGGGTAACCCTAGGTAATTTCTAAGGTAAGGACATCTTTGGCACAGCTTTGTGGGCTGAAGGGCCTGTATTGTACTGTAGGTTTTCTATGTTTCTATTATCTCAATATACAGCCAACACGAATGAGGTTCAGAATAACCGAATCCGGCTCTGGCCTCTTTAATGTTCTTGGGGTATTTTGGCTTCATCTACTTGCCCAGGTGAACACAGCTCCAATAACAGCATCATTCAGGCCAAACAACCCAAAGACCATAATACTTAGGAACAGAATTAGGCCACCTGGCACATCAAGTCTGCTCCGCCATTCAATCATGGCTGATCCTTGTTTCTCTCCCCTCCTCAACCCCAGTTCCTGGCCTTCTCCCCATAACCCCATAAAAGAAAACAGCATCCATCATTAAAGACCTCCACCATCCAGGCCACACCCTCTTCTTGCTACTACCATCAGGCAGGAGGTTCCGTAGCCTTAGGTCCCACACCACCAGGTTCAGGAACAATTTTTACCCTGCAACCATCAAGCTCCTGAACCGGTATGGATAATTCCAATCAGCGTTACTCTGAACTGACTCTATGATCTACTGACCAACTTTTAAGGACTCCTTACGACTTCCATTCTCAGTACTAATATTTTTTTTTAAATTTGCACTGTTTGTTTTCTTTTGCACATTCATTGTTTGTATAGTGTCTCATAAAATTCTGTTGTATTTTTCTCTGTAAATGTCTGTAAGATAATGAATCTCCAGACAGCATATGGTATATAAATACACTGATAATAAATTTACTTTGAACAGTCTTCTTATTGGTCTCCCATCCTCCACAGTGAACACTGATTCAGTCAGTTACCACTGTACTGTAAAAAGCTATCTGTCAAGACTTGTTCCACAGTGTTTTCCAAACTCTCAATAACAACAAATATATGGAAATAGCATCACTTGCAAGCTCCCTTCCCAAATGCACATCATCCTGACTTTGAAATTAAATCAGTATTCCTTCATTGCTGATAAGTCTGAAAAGTTCCCTGCCCAAGGATTCCTTCATTAGAAGAACTGAGGTGGTTTAAGGGAACTTTTAGCACTTTGGTCTTAATAAATTGGGCACTGAGAACAGCTGAGTTTGTGGAAGACGTTGGTGAATTTAGTGGGCAGTTCTGGTCAAATACCTACAGGAAAGTTATCAATGTTTGAAATAGTGCAGAGAAGATTCACGAGGATGTTGCTGGGACTTGAGGACCTGAGTTATAAAGAAAGATTGAATAGGTCAGGACTTTATTGCCAGAGCACAGGAGAATGAGGGGAGATCTTATCGAGGTATACAAAATTAAAGGGGTTGGGGGTGAACAGTGGGGATATAGATAGAGTGAATGCATGGAGGCTATTTCCTCTCAGGTTGGGTGAGACTACAACTAGGTGTCATAGGGTGAAAGGTGAAATATTTAAGGGAAAGCTAAGAGATAACTTCTTCACTCAGAGGGTGATGGAAGTATGGAATGAAATACCAGTGGAAGTGATAGATGTGGGTTCAATTGCAACATTTAAGAGAAATTTGGATAAACATGGAGATGGAAGAGATATGATACAGATGGAGGCAGATGTGACTAGGCAGAAGATCAGGTCAGAATGGACTAGATGGGCTGAAGGACCTGTTTCTGTACTGTTGTAATATATAACTCTAGGATTCCCTATCCCTGCTTTCTCATCAGATTTAGCAACAAATTCTGATCTTCACAGTGCAGTCATGTCTTCTGAATTAATTAAAAAGATTCTGACTTGGTCTGAGGAATGGTTTAATCTCAGTCCATTGTTTATGGAGTTCTAAAAATTAGGGTTCCATTTCAGATTAGCAGGGAGTTTTTAAACCCAGGAAATCCGCAGGTTAATATCACTGGAAACAGAACTGTCACTGATTTAGCCCGACAATTAATTTCATGAAAAGACTTCACAAACCAGCAGAGAACTGAGACAGCACCTCCCATGAATAAATGTAAAATTACTATTTCAATTACTAAAAGTCCTGACCATGTTTTAAAAGAAAAATAATTGTAATTTCTAGTACAGATAGGCTGAAAATCATTAAGACAGTTGAACCAACAGCAAAATTGAAATCTTAAACACAAGAGATACTGCAGATTTTATACATCTTCAGCAGCACACACAAAATGCTGGAGGAACTCAGCAAGTCTGCATCAATGGAAAGGTATAAACAGTTGATGTTTTGAGCTGAGAACTTCTATCAGGACTGAAAAGGAAGGGGGCAGAAGCCAAAATACGGTGGTGGAATGGAAGGAGTACAAGCTGGCTGGAGATAGGTGAGTCTAGGTGAGGGGGAAGAAGGGTGAATGGGCCAGGGAAAATGAAGTAAGAAGCTGTTTGGAGATAGGCAAAGGGCTGAGAAAGAAGGAAGTTAATAGGAGAGGACAACAGAACATGGAAGAAAGGGAAGAAGGGGGAGGGGGAACCAGAAGGTGGTGATGACCAGGTGAGAAAGTTACCTGAATGAAGGGAAATAGAGAGAAGGAAGGCAGGGAGAGAAGGAAGTGGGGGGGGGGGGGGGAGAAAGGAAGTGGGAGAGAAGAAAGGGGGGAGAGAAGGAAGGGGGGGGGGAGAGAAATTACCATAAGTTCATGCCATCAGGAACTCAGCAAGTCAGGCAGTATCAATGGAGGGGAATAAATGGCGAGCCCCTTCATTGAGACTGGAAAGGAAGGGGCAGAAACCAGAATAAGAAGGTTGGAAGAGGGGAAAGTGTAAGGAGGAAAGGATGAGAAATCACTAGAAGTTAAGAGAAATCAAACTTCCTGCCATCAAGTCAATGCCATCCAGATAGAATAGGAGGTGTTGCTCCTCCAATCTGAGTTTAGTTGCAGTATGACAGTGGAGGGGCCATGGACAGACCCCTTGGTATGAGGATGGGAAATCACTGGGTGATCCTGCCTGTTGCTGTGGACAGAGCAAAGGTGCAGAATGAAACAGTCTCCCAATCTACATTGGATTTCACCAGACACAACAGATGACGCCAAGAGACTGTCAAGTGAAGTGTTGCCTCACCTGGAAGGACCGTTTGGGGCCCTGAATGATAATGAATTCCAGTTTGTACAGGGCAAATGCTGAGAGGCCGCTCAGCCGTAGACACCAGTAATTATTTAACTGAACATGAGCTTTCTGCGAGCAGATTGTCAACATTAAGATGCACAAATAAAAGGATTGTCACAGAAGTCAATAAGTGAATAAATGACTTTCACTCTTAATGTGTAGACATAGGATTTAATTTGCTGATATAACACTCCTTGACGTCAACAGTGATGTAACTTGGTAAATCTCTGTAAGAAATACAGACATACTTTGCTAGAGCTGAGGGCTTGGCATTTTAATTATTGATCACATGAAAAGAAAAAACTAAATTTAAAGCCCACATTTCCATGCTTCTTCCAGAATGGCAGAAAGCAAAGTGAAGCCGATAGAGTGTATATGAAGTGGAATTATTGTCATCATGCAGTAAGTGCCTCAGGCAACTTGGGCAGAACAAGCTTCCACTAACAGGAACAGAAGCTGTGAGTAGGGGGTTTGCAGCTGCTATCGTTGCTGTTAATGAAAGCTTGTCCACTGGGAAGGCAGGATGGATCTCAGTTTTAGCTTCTCAACTGAAGCACGGTACTTACAACAGTGAACAACACCACCACCCCCAACTCTATTAATGTTGCACAGCTCTGTGCCCTCCTCATATTTGGACAACTGTGAAGAAAACAAATTGTGACTGGGGGTGGTGGGGGGAGTGGGAGGAGTCTGGTAGCTGAAATAGGCATAAATGAATCGGGGCAACTTAGAGTCATAGAATAAAGCACCTTCAGTCCATCTAGTCCATGCTGACCTGTTCTGTCTAGTCACATCTACCTGCATCCGGACCACCTTTCCCTAAACCTCTCTCCTTCATGTACCTTTCCCAATTTTTCTTAAATGTTACAGTTGAACCCACCCCTAAAATGTTTGCTGGCAGCCGGTTCCACACTTGCACCACCCTCTGAGTGAATAAGTTTTCCCTCAAATTCAAGTTTCAAGTTTCAAAGTACATTTATTATCAAAGAATGTATAAACTATACAACCTTGAGGTTCGTTTGCTGATAGGCAGCCACAAAGCAAGAAACCCTGAAAGAACCCAATTTAAAAAAAATGAAGACCACTCTGAACCGAAGCCTCTGTAAGCTTCTGCCAATCTTAAAGGCTTTTGCAATTCATGCACAGTTCTGTGCAATATACTTTATATACAACAGTAGTGGTGCTTTGTTGAAGGTCAAATGTTAACTGCTCTGTTGCCTCCAGCAATGCTGTCTGACAAGCTTGGGCTGAGCAGTAGTAGTAATTCTATTTATTTAAAGCTGAGTGGAAGTTGATAACACAGTGATTACCTGCAGGTCATTGAGGTGATGCAGATGCATCTCCATAGTTCCTTACACGTCTGTTTCAGGATATTCTAAGGTCTCTACAGCTAATGAAGAATTTTCAAAGTGTAATCGTTGCTTTAATACTGGAAATGCAGTGTTCTAATTATCATAAACACAAGCGATTCTTCAGACACTGGAAATCCAGGGTAACACACAGAAAATTCTGAGGAACTCAGCAAGTAAGGCAGCATCTATGGAGAGAAATAAGCAGTTGACATTTCGGGACCTGATGAAGGGTCTCAGCCTGAAATGTCAGCTAGTAATTCTTCAGTAAACCATTGTTACCTGTTCAATTGTGCATGGAAGAAACTGTACCCAGCATAGATCTTATGATATTCACTTCTGAATGAAATTGCACTGATCAAGAAATTGGCCTGGAGACTTCCACACACAGTCGTCCCATTTTCAAGGCACCAGTCACATTCTTTTCACCTTTTCATCATTTTCTGTTTTTATTTCACATTTCCAGCATCTGCTGTTTTATGTTGATTTCCCACTGTACAACAATACAGTATTGTATTACAATACAGTATAGAACATAGAAATCTACAGCACACAATGTTGTGCTGACCATGTAACCTACCCCAGAGATAAACTGGAAACTTTTGGATCCAATCAACATTTGTTGAACACTCATACTACATCAATGCTTGGTGCTACATCAATACACTTGTGAGTATTTAGAGGGACATTCTGGACCTGACTGGGTGGATTCAGAACTAACTGCAAGCTGCCATCTGAAATCTACAGAATGTGCCTAAACCGACAGGGATGGAGGGCGGGGTACATTTTCAGCACGTAATTGCTGAGAATAATCAGATGCTTCAGTGTTGACACCACTGAATTACTCCATTAGTGACCTTCCACTTCAGAGAGCAGTGTCTGCACAATGCCAGCAGCTGCCACACCAGTGTAGTTTATAATTGGCAAGGAAGGGTATTATTTTCCCCTAAGTGAGAATGCATTTCCAAAGCTCTATTGTAGTCAGAATCACTTATAACAAGGAAAAAGTATAAGCAGTGAAAGTCATAACATATTTCAATAAAGTTACACTCCTTACTGCTTTCCTATTTCACTGCCTTATCTGGGAATTTTCAGTCCAGGTGCTACATCATGGTGTCCCCTACCAGGGCGCTGGAGAGCGAATGGGAAGATATAAAGTACAAAATAATAGTCATTACTCCTTTACAGTTGTGGTGAACTATGTGCCTGTCAGGACACACCCCTGCTGACTGCTCCTGTGGCTCCTCCCACAGGCCCCTGTATAAAGGAGATCTGCGGCCTGACGCTCGGCCTCAGTCTCCAAGACATTGTATGATAGACACTCACTCCTGGTTCCTTCTTCCAGTCAATAAAAGCTGATATCTCGCCTTACGTCTCAGTGTGAGTTATTGATGGTGCATCAACAGTCACGAGCTGAATTGCTGACTACCCCTTTGAGTTTGTTGACTCAACAGCCAACCAGCAGTTTGTTTTATGCTCCAAATCCCAGCATCTGCTGTTCCTTGAGCCTCAGTATATTTATACATATTTTCTAAGTGTGGCAACTATCAACTTAAGACTAGGCTATTCCAGTTCATTTATCAAAGAAGCAAAAATTTCTACTTTCATTGCAACTCATCTCCTAGTCTCAAGAGTCTCAAAGTGCTTTGCATTAAACTTAATTACACTGAAGTCTATCAGGGACCATTAAGTGGATCAATGTCATTAAATTGAACATTCTGAATATAGCAAGGGCTTACAATAAAACGAATGTCCAATTAGTATGTCTTGGAGATGTTTGTTAAGTGAAGGAGATTGAGAAATAGACCAAGGACTTCAGCTCTTCTTTTAGCAAGATTAATTGAATCCTTCTGAACAGACTGACAGAGCCATTATCGGCTGATAATGCACCACTCTCTGAGTACTGCAGTGGAATTATAGCCTTCATCACCTTTTGAGGCCCCATTGGAGGTTTTGAATCAACACCAGTCAAATCAGTTGTACAAGACCTGGGCGGGTTAGCACTTGATGTGTTGTGTTCAGTTTTAGTTACCCTGCTGTGGAAAAGATGGGATTAAATTGGAAAGAGTTCAGAAAAGATTTACTAGGATGTTTCTAGGACTCGAGAGACTCCTGGCACCAAGGGACCTGCAGTACTGGAATGTGAGTTATGATATTGCAAGCGTATTCACTGGCATAGAACACTTGTCAGGCCATAGCTCAGGTAAAGCTTACATCGCTTGACACTGCGTCATGACAAAGACAAGGCAGCAATACAGGGAGTAGCGAGGAGACTTGCATCAACATCACTGGAGCTAGACAATCATAGTTAAGGAGAGAAGCTGATTAGGGTGGACTTACAAAGCAAACAGAAGTGAAAACTCATTATGGATAAAATTATGAGAAGCCAAGGAAAGAAGGATTTATTCTCCTGACTCAAATGATTAAATAATTAGAGAACATTGACTTAGGTAGAAGAATTAGAGGGAAGTTGAAGAAGAATATTTTCACCCAAGTGGAGTCAGAGCCAGGAGATAGGAACCACTTACTACCTTACAGGATGAGGATCTATAAGTTGAAAGGCTATGGATGGAGAGCTGTGAAGTGTAAGTTAACTACTCTTGACAGCAAAGACGGGATGGTCCCCATCACCACATTCTCTAGCTGCAGGTCTATATAAAAAGCTCCATTCAGAAATTACACCAAAATTATTTTTATTTACAGATACAGTGCAGAACAGGTCCTTCCAGCCCAATGAATTGCACTGTTTGGTAACCTATCTATTTAATGGTAGCCTAATCATAGGACAGAACCAATTAACTGACTAACGTCTTTGGACTTGTGGGAGGAAATTAAAACATTCAGAGGAACTCCATGCATTCATGGGGAGAATGTACAAACTCTTTACAAAGGATACCGGAAAGTGAAATCTCAACTCCAATGCCCAGAGCTGTAATAGCATCATACTAACCACTATGCTACCGTGGCACCCCGAAATGCTAAGCTACAATGGCAACCCTGTTTGGGACAGGATTTTGGCAATGTGGTAGAGGGGTCAAGTGAGGTTGATGCTCTTAAAGCACGGTGCACTCAGGCAACCTCCACCTTCTGCTACTGGTCTATCTACTTCTTTCAAGCCGACTCTGTTGCTCTTCGACAAGTGTTTGGAAACAGACACAGTATGTAAGACACAACCTTACTTTCTTGTCTGCTCCCAGCCAAGACTGTATGCTAAATACTGTCTGTTAAACATTTGAACAGGCAACTATTGAACGGCAGCCAGATTTAACATGGGAAATAGACATTTCACATGTTGGCAGAAATTAATCACATACAACAGACCAATCGGATTAGTTAAAGGATCAATGTGTTTATTTACTCTACGCTAAACATTCCCAGTGTCTGGCATCTTATGGAAAAAGGATTACTACATCCCTCAAAAGGAGCAGTGAAAATCAGTCTGCTCCATACTGGAAGTAGTTTTGGATGTAAATTTATCCTGAAGCTCCAAAGTGTTGATTTTTTTTTCCTTTCATGAAAGAATTTACTAATGTTTTCTCGAGTCTTTAACCCTGCTGACAGTGTGTGCTTTGCTAAAAATAAAGCATTTCACAACTTCAAGGCACAAGGGAGAGGAAAGACTAGTCTGACCAATTTGAATCATATTTTGGAAGCTTTGATTGATCAAGCAAACCTAATACTGCAATTCTTCAACATTTAGCGAATTCTTACTGCTTCCCAAAGCACCTAGCAACAAATTAAGTCACTGCGACTCAATCCTTCATAAAATATAGAACACATGGCTGGAAACTGATGGATTGTAAACTTCTACAGACAGGAATGTGATATTGCATCAGATTAATTATTTGATTCAAAATGAATTAGGGACACATACTGGTTAGAACATTGGGAGTAACTTGCATTGAACATAGAATAGTACAGCATAGGAACAGGCCCTTCGTCACGTTTGTCCTAATCATTATGCCACTCCAATTTATCTGAACTGTCTGCACATGGTCTGTTCTGTTTCAAAATGATGGACAAACCTCAATTGTTTCCTCAGGAGTGCCGTTGGCTGAGGAAAGAACTGATGGAAGTTTATAAAATTACAAAAGGCATAGATAGAATCACAGGCACTCCTATGAAGGAGGCATAGGCCTAGAAGGCATAGGTCAGAATCTGTTTCTTCTGCTTCTGAAATTTTGTGGCGGTTGGCAAACAGCTTTAAAGTGCATTACTGCCACCTTCTGAACTGGAGTGAGGGTCAGGATAGCTAAATCCTATGTATTTATATTTGTATCAAATCTATAAAAGAAAGACCTATATTGTTAATGAACTGAATGATGTATTTAAAGCAATAATCCTGTGATCCTCTCTGCAAAATATTGTTAATGTTAAATTGTAATTTATTCTAGGATGACTTTAAAATCAACCATCCCCCCCCCCATCGATTATATTAGACACCTCACCAGTACTTGCACAATGGTTTCTTTCTGATTACAATACTCACACTTCCCATAATTGTGTTTCTTCAGTAACAGCAGTGTACTATTTTAACCCTGCATACTCAAACCTCAATCTCAATATTATCAACTCTTCATCCTGCTCTTTATTGGAATCCTCGACCATCCTAATTCTTTCTTCCCAGAGTAGAACTATTGAACTCTGGAGCACATAGCTTTACGGTGAGGGAATATGTGGGGCAAGGTTATTCTTTACAGTAAGTGGCATGCGCTTGGAATGGGTTGCCAGGGGACATGGTGGAACAGGTACACTGTACATCTGCTTGCTAATGCAAATATCTAATTAGCCAATCACATGGCAGCAACTCAATGTATAAAAGCATGCAGATGTAGTCAAGAGGTTCGGTTGTTGTTCAGACTGAATATCAGAATGGGGAAGTAATGTGATCAAGATGACTGATTGTGGAATGATTGTTGATGCCAAACAGGATGGTTTGAGTATTTCAGAAACTACTGACTTTTGGGATTTTTACACATAACCGTCTCTAGAGTTTACAGAGAATGGTGCAAAAAACAAAATACATCAGGTGAATGTCAATTATGTGGGTAAAAATGCTTTGTTAATGAGAGTGGTCAAATGAGAATAGCCAGGCGGTTTCAAGCTGACAGGAAAGCGACAGTAACTTAAATAGCCACACATTACAACAGCGGTGTGCAGCAGAGCTTCTCTGAATGCACAACACATCGAGCCTTGAAGTGGAAAAACCACATTAGCAGAAGATCACGAGTATACACTCAGAGTGGTTATTATATTAGGTACAGGGGGCACCTGATAAAGTGGCCACAGAGTATGTGTTTGAAGCCTCAATCTTTTTTTGTGTTGACTTCATTCATTAAGCAAGTCTAATACAGGTGGCCCCCATTTTTTGAACGTTCGCTTTATGACACCTCGCTGTTACGAAAGACCTACATTAGTTACCTGTTTTCGCTAACAGAAGGTGTTTTCACTGTTACGAGAAAAGGCAGCACACACCGCGAGCAGCCAAGTTCCTCCCCTGGAACTGCATTCTAGCCGCCACGTGCTTAAGCACGTACCTGCGAGCATCTGTGCTTTATCTCGATTTATTTTGTGCATCTGCTAGCAAGATGAGTTCTAAGATATTGGAAAAGCCTAAAAGAATTCATAAGGGTGTTACACTTAGCGTAAAACTAGACATAATTAAGTGTTTCGATCGTGGTGAATGAAGGACATTGTCCGCGTGTTGAACTTACCTGCGTCCACCATTCAGACTATTTATACACAGAACATAGAATAGTACAGCACATTACAATGTTGAGCCGACCCTCAAACCCTGCCTCCCACATAACCCCCCCCACCTTAAATTCCTCCATATACCTGTCTAGTAGTCTCTTAAATTTCACTAGTGTATCTGCCTCCACCACAGACTCAGGCAGTGCATTCCATGCACCAACCACTCTCTGAGTGAAAAACCTTCCTCTAATATCCCCCTTGAACTTCCCTCCCCTTACCTTAAAGCCATGTCCACTTGTACTGAGCAGTGTTGCCCTGGGGAAGAGGCGCTGGCTGTCCACTCTGTCTATTCCTCTTAATATCTTGTACACCTCTATCATGTCTCCTCTCATCCTCCTTCTCTCCAAAGAGTAAAGCCCTAGCTCCCTTAATCTCTGATCATAATCCATACTCTCTAAACCAGGCAGTATCCTGGTAAATCTCCTCTGTACCCTTTCCAATGCTTCCAAATCCTTCCTATACTGAGGTGACCAGAACTGGACACAGTACTCCAAGTGTGGCCTAACTAGAGTTTTATAGAGCTGCATCATTACATCGCGTCTCTTAAACTCTATCCCTCGACTTATGAAAGCTAACACCCCATAAGCTTTCTTAACTACCCTATCTACCTGTGAGGCAACTTTCAGGTATCTGTGGACATGTACCCCCAGATCCCTCTGCTCCTCCACACTACCAAGTATCCTGCCATTTACTTTGTACTCTGCCTTGGAGTTTGTCCTTCCAAAGTGTACCACCTCACACTTCTCTGGATTGAACTCCATCTGCCAATTCTCAGCCCACTTCTGCATCCTATCAATAGTCATGTACCACCTCACACTTCTCTGGATTGAACTCCATCTGCCAATTCTCAGCCCACTTCTGCATCCTATCAATAGTCATGTACCACCTCACACTTCTCTGGATTGAACTCCATCTGCCAATTCTCAGCCCACTTCTGCATCCTATCAATAGTCATGTACCACCTCACACTTCTCTGGATTGAACTCCATCTGCCAATTCTCAGCCCACTTCTGCATCCTATCAATAGTCATGTACCACCTCACACTTCTCTGGATTGAACTCCATCTGCCAATTCTCAGCCCACTTCTGCATCCTATCAATAGTCCCTAGGCAATCAATATCTTCTGCAATCTTCGACAATCCTCTACACTATCTACAACACCACCAACCTTTGTGTCGTCTGCAAACTTGCCAACCCACCCTTTTACCCCCACATCCAGGTCATTTAAAAATCACAAAAAGTAGAGGTCCCAGAACAGATCCTTGTGGGACACCACTAGTCACAACCCTCCAATCTGAATGTACTCCCTCCACCACAACCCTCTGCCTTCTGCAGGCAAGCCAATTCTGAATCCACCTTGCCAAACTTACCTGGATCCCATGCCTTCTGACTTTCTGAATAAGCCTACCATGTGGAACCTTGTCAAATGCCTTACTAAAATCCATGTAGATCACATTCACCGCACTATCCTCATCTATATGCCTGAGAAGATATAGAGAGAAAGAATCTTGAAAACTGCCGATGTTAATGTTGGTTCTGCTTGTAGCAAAGTGCTCTCTCTTAGTCGACATCCAATAATGGATAAAATGGAAAGTCTATTGCTTGAGTGGATTGATGGGTGTACAGAGCATAGTGTTCTGTTAAGTGATCTTATACTTAAGGAGAAATCAGTCTGTCTTTTTAATAAGCTGAAACAGAAAGCATTGGACGATTGTGATGAAAGTGTCGCAAAAGTGGAATTTAAAGGTAGTCATTGGTGGTTTGATCGGTTTCTGAGGCGAGGGCAGCTTCATAGCTTAAAGTTTACTGGAGAGAGTGCTTTGGCTGATTCTGAAGTTGCTGAAAAGTTCCCAGCAGAACTGAAGAAAATAATTACAGAAGGTGGTTATTCATATAAGCAAGTGTTTAACTGTGACAAAACTGCAAATTATTGGAAAAAATTGCCGAGCACCCCAACCTCCAACGACTCAGCATAACACACATCATCAATGTGCTCGCTGTCTTCCCAATTCCGGTAAGTGAAACAACACTGTACATACATTATTTCTACTTTATATAGGCTGTGTATTTTTACGTGTTATTTAGTATGATTTGGCAGCTTCATAGCTTAAAGATTACTGGAGAGACTGCTTCCACTGAGACTATTTCTACTACGCTAGTAGCACTACGTAGTGAGATTATACGCTACGTAGTGAGATTATATGCTACGTAGTGAGATCTTCGCTATGCTAGACATTCTGCAATGATTGCAGAAATGTATTTCTACTTTATATAGGCTGAGTATTTATCAGATCATTCCAGCTTTTACTATATGTTACTGTTATTTTAGGTTTTATGTGTTATTTGGTATGATTTGGTAGGTTATTTTTTGGGTCTGGGAACGCTCACAAATTTTTCCCATATAAATTAATGGTAATTACTTATTCACTTTACAACATTCCAGTTTACGAACCATTTCATAGGAACTCTTTTCCTTCGGCTAGCGGGGGAAACCTGTACTTGCATTTCTTCAGTACTTAGCACATTCTTACTGCTTCCCAAAGCACTTAGCAACTAATGAAGCCACTGTGATTCAAGTCCTGATAAAATGTAGAAAACATGGCAGGCAATTTTTGGATTGTAAGCTTCTACAAACAGAAGTATGATATATTGTTTCAGAATAATTACCTGATTAGTAACGAACCAGGGTTTGGTTGGAAAATTGAGAATGACTGGCATAGAACATAGAAGAGTACAGCATAGGAACAGGCTCTTTAGCCCTTCGTGTTTGTGCTGACCATAATGCCAAACTCACTTCTCTGATCTGTCTGCACATGCTCCGTTCTGTTTTACAATGATGGACAAACCTCGATTGTTTCCTCTGGAGTGTCAGAGGCTGAGGAAAGAACTCAAAGAAATTTATAAAATTATGAAAGGCATAAATAGAGTAGACGTTCTGAATCCTCTAACTGAGATAGAATACTTCAAGGTGAGAGAACGTGTAGGGTAAGCTTTTTCTTTACAAAGCGTGCTTGGAATGGGCTGCCAGGAAACCCACCTTTAACCCACCACAAATTCTAGCACTTTTTCCACACTTCTCTGTTCTCTCACACTGTTTCCAGCGCCTCCTGCCCTGGATGGCTGTAACTGGCTATGGGATGGTGTGAGGGCCTGGTCCATGCAACAATCCAAGGTTACGCAGCTCCCCTGCTCTTGGTCTCACTTAATGAACCTGACTTCTAGTATTTTATATTACTAATGTCCAACAATGTTTTGCATCCCTAAGAAAAACGTGGAAGACAAACATTGCAACATTTGTTGGACACAGAGAGACCGCTGCGACTAAACGCACCGTCATCTTACCAGAAAGGGTGGTGAGGTTATAGAAATAGATGATAAAATATCCTATGTCCATTTAATGATCTGGCTTTCTGCTTCAAATTGTTCAGGTACTCTGTACAACTCACCTGCAGCACACTAGTGGACACTGTGATGTTCTCAGGGACACTGGCCTCATAGGTATTCTGCAAGAAGATGGGTCGATTGTCATTGACATCCATCACCGTGATATACACCGTCGCTGTCCCAGTCTTTCTGTCACCAGCGGGCCCGTTATCTGCACAGAGATCACACCCAGTCACTCCTTCATGCATTTTCACCAACTTAAATAGTGTTTTCTCTCTCAATCTCCAACTGTTTAAAATTCTCTTTTCATAAACTCATCCAGTTCTTTTCTCACGTGTACAGAAAACTCACGGTCAGAGGCAGAGACATTATTCAACTGGAATTACATGGGGTGCGTGCCACATGGTCATCTTTACTACATGGCATTCTCACCTGCATTATATACCAGTTCCCATACTTTCCAATATTCCCTTTCCACAAGCAGCTGCTTATTTTCCTATCTTAGATTAAATGCACACAGAATAACTGAAGTTGAGTTGGTGTGGATACTTCCCAGGGAAGTGAAATAGATGGGAATTATACCCATAAATGTTATGGATAGCAGGGGAGTTAATGAATTTTGAGGAGGTTACATTGCTACCCAGCCGCACAGGCAGTTCCCTATCAATTACTTCCGGCGCTCAAAATGCTATGGATGACCGGATTGATTTTTTACAACTATTTGCCGTTCTCTGGATTCGTACAGAATAGTGACACGACTTTTATTGGGAGAAGCCTCTGCACCGCTGACCATGAATCCTATTCGCTGTATGCACCATGTACAGAGACACTATGCCATTGGTTACAGAGTCAAGCAGCAGGGAAACAGGTTCTTTGGTTCTCTGAGTCCTTGTTGATTATGAAGCAACTAATTACACTAATCACACTTCTATTCTCCCCACATTCCCATCAGCTCAGAATCAGAATTATTATCACTGCCCTATGTGGTGAATTTTGTTGCTTAGTGGCAGCAGAACAATGCAAAACATACGAAAATACTATAAGTTACAACAGGAAAGATGTTTAAGAAGTACTAAAAGAGAGCTAAGTAGTGAAATAGTCTTCATGGGTTCATCGACAACTCAGAAGTTGATGGTGGAGGGGAAGAAGCAAATATGTTGAGTGTGTGTCTCCAGACTTCTGTGCCTCCTCCCTGATGGTAGTAATGAGAAGGGGGCATGGCCTGAATGATGAGGGTTCTTAATAATGTATTCCGCCTTCCTCGCTTTCCCCGTCAGATTCTACCACTCACCGACACACTAGGCGTACAACTACAGTGATCAACTGATCTATCAATCTGGATGTCTCTGAGATACTGGAGGAAGCCCCCATGGTTATGAGGAGAGCATACAAAAATACATATAGTACTGGAGGTCAGTATTTAATCTTGGGTCAATGGGGCTGTGAGGCTATCAGCTGTGGAACTCTCTCGGCTTTTGAGAGACTGAATCATAAAGAGTAGAAAAGTGATCCATTCTAAAGGAATAGGGAAGAAACAGTGAGCCCAGAAGGTAAAAAAACTAAACAAGAATGATTTAACTACAATAGAAATTGGAGTTTGGATGGAAAAACTTGATAAGATATTTTATTACACCCTCTCAGAAATCCCATTATGATAGTAACCTCCCTGTTTGCTGGAAAAATTGTGGAAATCAAAATGCAAATCATTATCATATTTTTTGGGACTGCCCTGTTATCAAAAACTATTGGAGGGGGATACACAATGCCCGACAAGACATCTTTACATGTGAAATACCCTTAGAGAATAAGACCATATATTTTGGATATGTACCTCAAGAATAGTTGAAAAGAGATAAATATTTAATGAATATACTGTTGGTGGCTGGTAAAAAGACACTTACTAGGAAATGGTTATCACAGGAGAGCCCAACTTTAAATACATGGATGGAAATTAACATGAACATTTATAAAATGGAGAAGATAACAGCATCTGTTAATCATAAGCTGGAACAATTTGATTCATACTGGGTAAAATGGTTTAACTACATAATGCCTCATAGGCCTGATTTTATTCTCACAAATCAATGAATCTGTTGTAAAAAAAAAGATCACTCCCTACTTGTACATAGTTCTTTCCTTTTGCTTGTTTTTTCTTTCCACTCTTTTCTATAAGCATATACCTCAGATAAATATTCTGTGGAGATTTGTGATATATATGATTTTATGATATATATGTACAATGTCTGAAATACATCTTATGGAAATGTTTGATGATGAACTTCAATAAAAAAATAAATTACAAAAAAAAAGATATCACATCTATAAGGAGCTAAAACTCACTAAGAGTGATTGCAGTGAGTAATTCTTTGCTAAGCAGTTGCTGAGGCAAAAGAAATTAAGATAGGTGCGCAAGAAAAGATCATTGAAGAAATTAGAAAGTGAGGAAGGAATGGTTATCAAATCATGGAGATAAATACTGCTGTTGATTTGTTGGGCTGAACTCCTCATCTCATCACAGAAAAGTATCTGATTCCACGTCTCACAGCTTCAGGCTCCCGAACCAGTGTGGACAACTTCACTCACCTCAACTCTGAACTGACTCCACAACCTACGGACTTACTTTCAAGGACTTTAGAACTCATGTTCTCAATATTATTTACTATTGTTATTTGTATCTTTTTGTTCATACACAGCTTGTCTTCTATTACCATTAGTTGTTTGTGGGCCTTTGTATGTAGTTTTTTACTGATTTTATTTTGAAAAATGATCTCATCTTTTCGGGTGTACATGACAAATAAACTCTTTTTGGGCTTCCATTCGGGTACAGGTATTGATTTTAACCGACATTTCGATGACATAGTCTGCCATTTTCATCATGGATAATGTCTAGGCACATCTAGTTTGGTGGTTATATATACCCTCGTCATCCATCCCTCCTGATCGGTTAGTCCACAACCAATCAGGTTGCTGCTACACACCTTGTTTACAATCATATTTCAGTTCTTCCTGAGAGTGAGACCATTGTCTTTGTTAAAATTCTTATTCTCTAGCCTTACTTTAATGGCTTCCTTCACCAGGAGGTCCCAAAAGTCACTGGCGCAGTACAGTAGTTTTTTCCCATTGGTCTATCATGCGGCCGCTGCATATGTGATGTTCTGCTACTGCAGATTTCTCTGGGTATCCCAAAGGAATACACCCCCTATGATCCTTGATGCAGGTTTTTACCGTGCGTTCCATCTGACCAATATACACAGCTCCGCACTCACAGGGAATCCAGTAAGTGCCAGCCATCCTGAGTCCCAGGTTATCTTTGACCCGCATTGGATGGGATTTGAACTTTGTTACGGGTTTGTGGATGCGTCTCCATGAGGAGTTAAGATGATTACACACAATATTCCTACAGAATGGCTGCAAGGCAAAGGAAATCAAACGGGCTCTTAAAACAGCAGATGGAAGAACCAGGAAAACTAACAACAAGGAGGAACCCAACACTACTGCTTGTGTTCCCTATTTTTCCACAGTTTCTGGAAGGATTGTCAGGATCCTGAAGAAATGCTGGATTAATACCATTCACAAACCCATAAGAAAGCTCAAATCCCAGCTTATGCTGGTCAACAACGACCTAGGATACATCACAACAACTGGGGTGTATTTACCACCAGTCTAGATGCGGCTAGGCATCATACCTGATGAAGATGATGGAGTTTGTTATTGATACTTTGATTAAAACTGATACCGGTTTCTAACTGGAAGCCCAAGAAGGGTTTCTTTGTATCTACTTGAATGCCTACAAGAAAATAAATCTCAAGATAGCATATGGTATCATGATAATAAATTTAGATTGAGCTTTGAACTTTCAGAATTTCTAGGGCAGGCATTGCTATGCAGATCAATGTAGCAATAAGTTGTGGAGGAAAATGACCGGTGTCAGAAATGAACACAGCGCATTTCAAAATAGTTTTATTGCTGGTAAAAACAATTACTCAGGGTAGTAACTTCTATTACTTCAAGTAGATTTACTCTAGGTTAATAGTAAAAATCACTTTACAAAGAGTTACTTGAAGAAGTATTTCAATTTTAAAATCACGATGACAAGTGCGGTTGCACAGGTTATTTGTTTATATGACCATTAGACAGGAGCAGAATTCGACCCCTCATGTCTGCTCTGCTATTCCATCATAGTTGATTTATTACCCCTCTCAACCCCATTCTCCTGCCCTTTCCCTGTGATGGCATTATTAATCAAGAACTGATCAGCCTCTACTTTAAATATAGCCAATCACTTGGCTTCCACAGCCATCCCATATTTCTCATATTTTTTCCCATATAAACCTGAAACTTCCCGTCTCATTCTGGAAAAATCTCTTAAATTATTCCAGCAATTTGGCCTTCAATCTTTTTGTCAAGATATCTTGGGACATCGAAGAGCTGATTTTACTGGGTTGACCCCATTCCTGAGACTTGCTTAGTATGGATTAAATGCAAAGTGAAGGGTCTTGCTTCTTTTACATCCTTTAGAAAGTCAAGATGCTTTTGAAAATCATAAAGAATGCTAAGAGATCACGAACGGTCTAAATTATGGTCTACGCTCATGACTTGTCCCTGTATAATTTGCATAGTCAGAGCCCTTCAGTACGCATCAGTGACCAGAAATAAAATACAAAAAGGATAAGCTGATGTTTACAATACAACTAGAAAGAAAACTTGGCTAATCAGCCCATTGAGTCTGCTCCATAAGTAACATCATGGATTGTACTTATTAACCTTCTCAATCCAGTTCTCCTGCCTTCTCCCTGTTGATGCCCTTACTAATCAAGAACCTATAAACCTTGACCTTAAATATACCCAATTACTGGGTCTCTACAGCCATCAGTGACAATGAATTCCACAGATTCACCATCCTCTGGCTAAAGAAATTCCTCCTCATCTCTGTTCTAAAGGGACATCCCTCTATTCTAAGGCTATGCGCTCTGGTTCTAGATTTTTCCACTACTGGAAACATCCTCTCCATGTTCTCTCTACTTAGGCCTTACAATATTTGGCAGGCTTATATGAGATCCCCCTTCATTCTTCTAAACTTGAGCAACCAGAGATCCTCAGCCATCAAACACTTCTCACACATTATCCTGATCGTCCTTAAATTCCTCCCTGTCTAAAAACGGCAGCACATTTTTAGATAGGGGACCCAAAGCTGCTCACAATACCACAAGTGTCTTGCAAAGTCTCAGTATTACATTCTTACTTCTATATTCTTGTCCTCTCAAAACGAATGCTAACATTGCTTTGCCTTCCTTATTACTGACTTAGCTTGCAAATTAAACTTTAGGGAATCCTGCACGAGGACTACCAAGTCTTTTGTATCTTTGATTTCCTGAATTCGCTCCTCATCTAGAAAATAATCTACACCTTTATTCTTTCTATTAAAGTGCATGACCATACACTTCCCTACACTGTATCCCTTCTGCCACATTTGTGGCCTTTCTCCTAATCTGCCCTAGGCCTTCTGCAGCTTCACTGCTTCCTCAGCACTGCCTGCTCTTCCACCTATCTTTGCCTTATCCGCAAGTTTGACAACAAAGCTGTCAATTCCGTCAACCAGATTATTTATATATAATGTGAATAATAAAGGACCCAATGCCAACACCAGCAGAACATCAGGAGTCACTGGCAGACAAGCAGAAAAGGCCCCATTTATTCCCACCCATCTGCCAGTCAGGCAATCTTTTTTTTTAACTGATTACTGTCACAGCCATGGTATTGCTCACATGGCATTGAAACATAGCCAAAAGCAAATTTAACTTGAGCAAGATAGAAAACTTGTACATACAAATTCTGGAGGAACTCAGCAGATCAGGCAACAACTATGGAAATAAATAAACAGTCAACATTTCAGGTCTAAATCCTTCTTCAGGACTGGATAGGAAGAGGAAAACTCCAGAATAAAACAGGTGGGAGAAGAGAAGGAAGATAACTAGATATTAGATGGGTAGGAAAGATAAATGGTGGGAGAGGCAGGAATCTGATAGGAGAGAAGAGTGGTACAAACTTTTTTTTCAAGATTATTTCCTTGCTAGAAAAGATTTTGTTCCCAGATTGGACATTATGACAACATTGATTTTTATTAATAATAAATGTCAAAAATAATAATAGAAAAAATAAATCTGACATAATTTGGAAGGATGAAAGCACTCAGCAGAAGGCAATTTATGTCATATCATATCAGCCTTTGGTATGATAATCTGAGTCCGTCATCAATTCAAATAACCTTCTTCATTTAGATTTCCTGCTTCTGACAGTGCTGAAAAAAATTAAGCAGTTTCTTACTTAAAAGCTTCAATTAAAGATCAAATTTTAAGTACTTTAGATTCTGTGGGCCATAACCCATCCTGACTCAGTGACGTATCAGCTTACTGAGCTCTCTCCCTTACCCATTGATGTCCCTTTCAGTCATAAGGTTGTTGGTTTGAGCCCCACTCCAGATTGTGAATCACAATGAAGTATTAACTTCCTCAGCATTAGTACTGCATGGTCAGATGTGACACCTTTCAAATCGGAAGTTAAATTTGGGCCATGTCTGCCCTCAAATTCCACGCAGAAATTTTGAAGGGGTAGAAGTTGGTAGCAGGGCAATATTTATCCTGTTTATCATGTCACCGGGAGGGAATGGTCATAAAAAAAGGACTGCAGATGCTGGGATCGGGAGCAAAAATGAGCTGCTGGAGAAACTCAGCGGGTGAGGCAGCATCTGTGGAGGGAAATGGACAGTCCAAATGAAGGCACTGTAAAATGAAGTGTTCATTTCCTTTGACAGATTAGCAGCTGGCCCACTGAACTAACTTATACTAAATTTTATATCTTGCACTGTACTGCTGCCACAAAATAACAGATTCCAACCTGATTCTGATTCATCCCAGTGGTTCCTATTTTTGCTTAACAAGAGGGTATCCCTGGTCATTACCATAGTGATGCTGCTGGGATCTTGCTGTACGTCATTGCAACAGTGATCTAAAGTAGTTCATTGGGACTTCCTGATGGCAACATGAGAGGTGCTATGCAAGTTATTTGTGTATTTATTGTGGCTACAACTTCAAAAGTGCTGAGTCGGTTGTGAAGCACTTTATGGTGTGAGCAGGTCATTACGTCACTCCAGAGGGGTGTGTTACATTGGACTACAGTGTTGATCTTCTCAGCTGAGTTTTCTTGATCTAAACTATAATGTTTACTCTGGACAGAGGGAGTAGAGGTCAGCTGGGCTGCTCCCCAAATGTGACCATGCTTGACCTGATGCTGAGCTCAAGTGATGGTGCACTTTTCCTCCACCATTTTAACCTCACCATGCTGCTCCTGGATGATAGTGGACTGGGCAAGTGTAACGCAACTCGAATGATTTGTGTGTACAACTGATCCCGACTCCCAAAGTAGGTCAAGCTGCGAGCCCAATGCATCTGCATCTGATGACATCCCTGGGTTCTAGCCCTGCTCTTTAATTAATGCTGCGTAGTCACACAAGACATGGCTTCTAATAAATCACTTTGCTTTTTGATAATACCATAAACCATTTGGAATAGCTACTGGCAAGGAGCAGTACTGACATTATAAGCAGAGGAGTTTACTGTTGAAGTATTTGGTTGATCACTAAAAGAACAGGCATTAATACTCTCGCCAAACTGCAGTTGAAGACTGAGCAACTCAAAAATCACCAGTCAGGATAACACTTGAAAGAAAGGCAGACTTGCATCAGCATGATATCTTTTATGATTCCTGGTTGCCACAAAACTCTTGCTCATCAACTGAATGCTTTTGAAGGGGGTCACTATTATGACTACAAAATCAACCTACAACAAACGCAGAACATTGAACACTACAGCTCAATGAAGGCCATTCAGCCCATTTATTCCAACCTTATAGCCTACTCCAAGACCTTCCTACACAGTATTCCATCTCTCCTTCATCATGTGCCTATCTAAGAGTTTCTTAAATGCCCCTACTGTATCTCCATCTACCACCACCCTTGGCAGGGCATTTCACACACTCACCACTCTGTCAAAACAGCAATAAATCTATCCTTGTATGATGAAGGCTTGATAAATCTACAGGATGGCACAAACTATTCCAAATACAGGGACAAATAAAGAACAGGATGGCTAAAAGCCTGACAGAGATATTTTTCTGCTTGTTAAATGACCTGCTAATTTGTTTTAGTGAGATCGATTGAGAAACAGATATTGATCAAGAATTTAAGAATTCATGTAGTGCAGTGCAATCTTTTTAATATTTAAATAACAACACATCTCCAAAACATTTTTAACTAAATCTGTCAAGATATTTGGAAGTTAACCAAATATTAGTATATGAAGAGTGTTTTAATGGAAAATAGGAAGGTAAAGAGCCAGAGGGGTTTACAAAGGAAATTCCAGAGTGAATCAGGGACAATTAAGAGGTTAAAATTAGCGAAGCACTAACTAAAGAGATTCTCTATTTTGGTCTTTTAAACAACAGTAATATATCCTACATATTTGTAATGAAAACCAGCGGATTGGTGACTCACCAATAGCTTCCAGAATAAGTGTGTAAGAAACTTGGGTCTCTCTATCCAGGTTCACCACAGTCCTGACAATTCCATCTCTAAAGCCAACGCTGAATTTTCCGTCATTGTTTCCACCTGAAAGATGAAGTTGCATTAGTATTTTTGAGATGGATCTGCTTAGTTGAGGCCACAGATATGAAATATTAAAGAGGACGGGTCTTATTTCCTACATGGGAACAGAAGAGATGAAGGGCTGATGCCTTTTGTTTCACATGTAAATCAATGAGAAATCTCAGTGCATTTGTTTGCAATTTCTCACTATAGATCAAGTTGAATCCAATGCTTACATAGCATTGAATCAGAGAATAACACAGCACAGGAAACTAATCAACTGTTTGTTTATTTGGGATCTAAAATACACAATGTGCTCTAGAAGGAATGGGTGAGCTGAATAATAGTCAAATTTATGAAGAAATGTTAAGATGCAAAAGAAATAGAAGGATATGTTAAACACAAAAGGTTATGCAGATGCTGGAAATCCAGAGCAACATGCACAAAATGCCGGATGAACTCAGCAGGTCAGGCAGCATCTATGAATTGGAATAAACAGCTGATGTTTCAGGCGGATACCCTCAGCCCAAAGCATCAACTGTTTACTGTTCTCTATAGAAGGATATGTTGCTTGGATGAGGTGAAGTCACATTGGAGGTGCATTTGGTGAAACATTCATGTCAACAAAGCCCATTTGGCTGAATGACTAGTTTTCGTATTGTAAAATTTAAGGTACTTCTGGTACCCTGTTGGAATATATCGGAGTCAAACATTTAATGACACATTGTTTCACTAAACAGAGATCAAATCCAGTGTTGAAAAATTGTATAAACTCAGAGTTAAGACCAGCGGTAGAAGGGAGGACTCATTATTTTTGAAGTGAAGGGTTATCAATATGTAGACTGCACTAGGGGCAATTGCCTGTGGCCGATTAACCTACTGACCATAATCGAAGGACAGAAGAGGGTTTTAAGACCTCTTCGATACGCTAAGATGACCCCTTGCAAATAAAAGGCTCTTGAGAGGAATCACAATATATAGAAATGTATTAGCTATTTTTAAGCTTTTTCATTAATATTTTTCTAGCTCTCAGCTGCCAGAATAATTTTCCCTGGTGAAAACTGACATTCTATCACAAGGGAAAGTTTCCTTGCACGCCAGTGTCTGCACAAACTTGGCTCTATTCCACAGAATTTTAATTTAGATGAAACTGAATCAGTGTGAAGTAGAAGCAGAAAGGAACACCCTAGCTTTAAGAGCTGAGTAGAAACATATGAAGCACTGGAACTTCTAAGATAGGTTGCTGACAAATAACCGTGTGGGCACTGGTGTTCCAAAATGGGCCTAAAAAAAAATGTTGAGCATTGCCCTGTGGCTAAACTTCGGCCTTATCGTTCTTAAGGGCACGCACCTGTGATGAAGTAACTGAGCTCGGCATTAAGACCAGTGTCTGCATCCGTACAGTTGAGGTGAACAACCGTGTAATCTCTGGCCACGTCCTCCAGTAGAGAGATGTGGTAAACAGCTGGGTGGAACGTCGGCGTCTCATCGTTGACATCCATCACTGAAAGAAGAACAATCGCGTTTAATGTCCCAAAACACAGGGAGGAGGGAATCTCAGCTGGGCATATTCACTATTAACCAGTTATGAATAGATTTCCAGAACTCAGTAGGGCATAGTCACTAACAATTAATCAGGCCTGAATAGATTTCTGGATTTAGAAAGCAGCATGCCCTCTCCCTCCCCAATGAAAGGTTTGCAACCTGCAAGTATATGTGTACTTTCTTGTTCCCTCATTACATTGTCTGTGGGGAATGCAGGAGGAAAGAAGTCAATGGCTGTGGCATTCTACTCATAACAGAAGGGCAGTGAGTTCACTTGATCATTTCCTGACCATTCGTTCAATTTCTTAACAAATCATATTTAGAATTATCTGTCAAGTTGTTAACCTAGCCTTCTAGATCCATGCAGGGCTGGCTCAATCATTGATTCCCCTCTCAAATGCCAAAGTTATTTTACATTTATTCTAACCCCTAAATCAATCATGAAAGATTTGTCAATATCTTTGTGAATCTCAATTCTCTATTACGATTACTATCTCTCTGTTTATAGGACTCAGAGTAACTTCCTTTGGAAGTTGATCGGAGAGAAAGTGAAATCAAAGTGCCTTTGGGTGGTGTTTCTGGGCAGGGCCAGGTAGCCTGCTCCAGTCTGGTTGGGAATAGAATGCTTGATAAAGGCTGTTCATAACTTCTCCCTCGCCTCAACAGCTGGGCAAGTTTTTGGTAGCATAGTGGTTAGTGTAATGTTATAACAGCACCACTGTATACAAGGAGTATTCCCTCTGTGACTGTGTGTGTTTCTTCTTGGTGCTAGTTTCCTCCCATATTTCAAAGTTAATAATTTCATTATTTTTTTTTAATTTAGAAATAGACACAAAATAGGCCCTCTAGTCTAATGATATTTATTGCCTGGCAACCCACCTATCTAACACTAGCCTAATCAGAGGACAATTTACAATGACCAATTAACCTTCTAACTGATACATCTTTTAACTGTGGGAGGAAACCAAAGCACCCGATGGAAACCCAGATGTTTCAAGGGGAGAAAGTACAAACTGCTTACAGTTGGCGCCTGAATTGAACTCCAATCTCTGGAATGCTCCGAACTGTAATCACTACACTACTAATTGGTCACGTGGGGCAACTGGGCAGTGCAGGCTTATTGGGCTGGAAAAGCCTGTTACTCCAGTTATTCTTTAAATATAATTTCTTTCTTATTTTATTTGATAGATCATTAACATGGGATACTGAGATTGTATCGATATGATTTATATAAAGTGCATTTTATGCTATCTTATCTTGATTTATAATAAGTATCCTTATGAACTCTGTATTTGCATATATGAAATTCAATAAAAATATTGGAAACAAAATTTTAAAAAAATAATCTTGCTGCAGTGCCAGTACCACATAACAAGAGATGGAAGATAAAAGTAAACGTGACTGAAAATTAAGCATAAATATCAAATTTATAAAATTCCAAGTTAACAATTATTTCAAAATATGTTGGACTTTAGAAACCACTGATTGAAAATACAGAACAAGGAGATGTTTAGGATGTGAATCTTCTGCTGCAGAATGTAGTGCTTATGGTGTGGAGGTCTCACCCGAATCTTCAGCATGTGTAGAATGACAGGGAGAAGCTAATGTTCATTGCCCATCCCTCATTGGACTCAAGGAGGTGGTGAGGAGTTTCCTTCTTGAACCTCTCCAGTCCTTCTGGTGAAGTTGAACCTAATGTGCAGTTAGGAGTTCCAGGATTTAGACCCAGCGCCAATCAAAGACAATATATTTCCCAGTCAGGATGGTGTGCGTCCTAATGGGGAAACTGATGGTGAAGGTGTTCCCAGAGGACTACAGCATGTGTTTCTGGTAAATTGAGTTTTGGCAATATGTGGGAATTTTGTTACACAAAAGGTTGAAAACTGGAAAAAAAAGTCAATATGGTGGGATGGTAGTACAACTAGTAGGTCTGCTGTTTCACAATTCTAGAGACACAAATTCAATCCAGACTTTCCGTGTTGCCTGTTTTAGGTTGGCATGCTCTCCCTGTGACGATGTAAGATTCCTTTGGCTACTCCACCTTTCTCCCCATTCAAAAAGTGTGGAGGTTGGTAGATTAATTGACCAATATAAATCGCTCAGTATAAGGGTGAGTGGGGAAGCTGATGGAAACACGGGGAAAGTATGATAGTAATTAGTGTAAGACTAGATGTTTGATAACCAGCATGGACCGGGTAGTTTGAAGGACCTGCTTACGTGCTGTATGATTATAATCTGTGCTCCAAACTTTGAATGCACCAAAGAGACAATTTAAGCATTCAAGAGGCAATCCTTTAAGAGGAGGGAGCATGGGAGATGGGTAAATCTCACAGACTTGTTTCTTCCTATTAATTAAACAATGCACAGATGAATATACATATAACTCTCAAATATCAGAAAGCTAGACCAAAGGCCTTGTATCGCACATTAATCTTTGTGGAGATTGCATTTATTTTAAATTGACTTATTTTTGAAATCTGGGTTTTGCATTGAGTCCCTAATTTCTCAGATGACGAGGTGGTGATGGGCTGCCTTGAATTGCAGTACTGAGCGAAAGTCTTAGGTGTATATATATCTAGGATATCTAGATTTTTGCACGGTACTGTATTTGTTAGCAGAGAGCGAGTTTGTAAATCCGGGGAAGCAAAGGATGTTGGGAATGGTGAGGGTGGAGTGCCATGGGAGGGGTGTGGGACAGGTAGCAGAGGAGGAGTGCCAGGGACAGGGGGGATGGCATAGGTGGAGACACACCCAGCCCTGAGACACCAGGTAAGGGCCTTTTATTCCAAACAATTGCCTTATTGATCATTACAGTTATGCCTTTCTGGTGATTCCTGCTCCTTCCCCTCTCGCTTTCCCTTTTCCCAACTATGATACCCCTCTCTCTGCCCACTTCCCTCTCTCTTTTTTTTGTAATTTACTTTTTTGTTGAAGATCATCAAACATTTTCATAAGATGTATTTCAGACATTGTACATATACATCATATAATCATATATATCACAAAATCTCCACAAAGTATTTATCTGGGGTATACACTTATAGAAAAGAGCGGAAAGAAAAAACAAGCAAAAAGAAAGAACTATGCACAAGTAGGGAGTGATCTTTCTTTTACAACAGATTCATTGATTTATGAGAATAAAATCAGGCCTATGAGGCATTATGTAGTTAAACCATTTTTCCCAGTATGAATCAAATTATTCCAGCTTATGATTAACAGATGCTGTTATCTTCTCCATTTTGTAAATGTCCATTGTAATTTCCATCTATGTATTTAAAGTTGGGCTCTCCTGTGATAACCATTTCCTAGTAAGAGTCTTTTTACCAGCCACCAACAGTATATTCTTTAAATATTTATCTCTTTTCAACCATTCTTGAGGTATATATCCAAAGTATATGGTCTTACTCTCCAAGGGTATTTCACATGTAAAGATGTCTTGCAGGGCATTGTGTATCCCCCTCCAATAGTTTTTGATAACAGGGCAGTCCCAAAAAATATGATAATGATTTGCATTTTGATTTCCACAATTTCTCCAGCAAACAAAGATTACCATCATAATGGGATTTCTGAGAGGGTGTAATAAAATATTTTATCAAGTTTTTCCATCCAAACTCCCTCCATTTCTGTGAACTGGTACACTTCCATTGATATCTCCATATTGTTGTCCATTCTTCCTCAGATATAATTATCCCTCCTTCCTTCTCCCATTTTGTTTTAATGTATGAAGTCGAATGTGTTTTAAGATTTGACAATCCCTTACACATGCTTGAAATGATTCTACTACCATTTTCTGAATTATATGCTTTTCTAAAGAGCTCTATCAAGCATGTATTTGCCTTGGTTACATTTTTAAGTGTCTTATTAACATATTGTCACATTTGTAAATACCGATAAAAATCTTGTTTTTCTAATAAGTGTTTCTCTTTAAGCATTTCAAAACTGAACAGTGTTCCTTCTTCCATTATGTTGCAAAGAACTGTTATTTCTTTAGCTATCCAGTCCTTAAATCTAGCATCCAATTTATTTGGTGTAAAATCAGTCATATGCACACCATTTAAGAATTGCAATATCTCCCTCTAGATTATATTCTTTTATAGTGGTTTTCCATATTTTAAGAGTCAATTTCACCCATGGGTTATCAATAGTATTTATGTACCTTTGCAGGTTGTTATCAGCCAAAATTGTTTGTATGAGGATGGGAAGTACGCGCTCCTCAATGTTTTTCCATTGAGCGTCATATGATGGGTTGCACCAACATATCACAGCTCTCAACTGTGCTGCAAAATAATAATCTCTAAGAGAAGGCAAGCCCCATCCCCCCTTTTCCTTTGCTAATTGCAAAGTTTTGAGACGAACTCTAGGCCTTTTACCCTGCCAAATATACCTTGATAGCATCTTATTCCATTCATTGAATTGATTTTGATTAATCTCTATTGGTAGGGTCTGAAAGAGATATAGCAGTCTGGGCAGTATATTCATTTTAATAGACTTAATCCTTGAACTGAGACTGAAAAAAGGAATCAGGCTCCATCTTGCCACATCTTCCTTAATTTTTTTATATGGAGGCTGATAATTACATTCTGATAATTTTGCCAAATCTTTTGGCATAATGATGCCCAAATATTTGAAAGACTCTGTGTGACATGCCCAGGGGTATCGACTTTCAATTTCTCTTGGTGGGCTATAGTAAATGAAAGTAATTGGGTTTTATCTATGTTGATCTTGTATCCTGATAATTGACCATATTGTTCAAAGGATTGCATCAAATTAGGTAAAGATTATGTTGGTTGCCCTAGATAGATCAAAATGACATCTGCATAACAAGCCAATTTATGCTCTGTCCATTTAATAGTAATTCCCCTGATATCTTCATTTTGTCTGATGTATTGAGCTAATGGTTCCAGATATAGCGCGAAGAGTAGTGGTGACCATGCACAACCCAGTCTCGTGCCCCTTTCTAGGGTAAGACTATTTGATAAATATCCATCGATTTTAATCCTAGCAGTAGGATTGTCATATAGTGCCTGGATAGTTTTAATAATTGTGTCTTGGAAACCAAATCTATGTAAAACTCTGTAAAGAAAATTCCAATTAACCGAATCAAATGCTTTTCAGTGCACAATAGAGACCCATGTCAGAATCAGGTTTATTACCACTCACATGCAACATGAAATTTTTGGGGGGAGGGGGGGAACAATATAATGCAATACATAAAATTACTACAGAATTGTGCAGAAGTCTTAGACACCCCGGCTATATGTATGTGCCTAAGTCTTTTGTACAACACTGCATTTCTGGTGAAGGTACTCCCACAGCGCAGTGATGGTAAAGGGACATCAATGTTTTTCCAAGTCAAGTTAATGTGCGACTTGAAGTGAAGAGATTTCCAAGTGCTTGGCGCCCTTATCATTCCTGTTGGTGGAGGTTACAGGTGTTGTGAGAGTAGCCCAGGAGTACCATTGAAGCTTTTGTAAATGGAACACACCGTAGCCACTGTCTGACTGTGTGGAGGGAATGAATGTTTTGGGTATTGGATGGGGTGAGAATCAAGTAGCCTGCTTTGTGTCAGATGCTTTTGTGCTTCTGGAGTTTTGCTGGAGCTGCACTTATCCAGGCAAGCAGAGAACTTTCCATCACAGCCTTGACCCAAGTCTTATACATGGTGCAGAGACTTTACGGTGCTCAGGGATGAGTCATCTGCTGCAGGACAGCCAATCTCTTGTAGCATTGTGCCTGCTTACCTCGTACAGTTAGGGTGCTGGTGGAACTCCTTGGTACTGCTCCTGCATCACTGGCTATTAACCTCAGATAGTACTCTGCTATCCTCTCCCGGTCCAGTACTGTGGTGGAGGTGATCACACCAGTGCTGGAATTTAACACAAAGTCCAACCTGGGCATGCCCACTTGCATGGAATAGGTAACCAATCCATTCAAACCTTCATCTGGATCCAGTACGGATACCTAAGAATAGAGAAGAACTGTGAGAAAATAGGTGAAGGTAACTGGAGGGAGTGACTTCCCTCCCAGAACTTGAAATCAGGGCAGCACCTCTCCACCCTGTTGTTCAGGTTGGAAAGATACCATAAAACACCGCTAGTCAAAGATATAAAGGTGACAGAAGAAACCTTTCCCACATCCTTTCATTCGCAGATATGGATCTGACTGGGAATTCAGAGATTTGCTGCCCGTTTCTAACCATTCCATTAAATGCTCAGGCATTCCAAGGGGCAGTGTGGAACTGTGGTATGTGTGGGCCAGACCAAGTTCAGATGAAAGATTGCCTTCAGCGGAGTTCATTTGTAAGCCGATTGATTTTACAACAATATTGATTACCACTAAAGGTAGCATTTAATTACAAATATAATTGAATTAACCTCAGTTTGTACTGGCTATAATGTGAGTGCTAATTCACATTTCTAGGCTGTTGATCCAGACATCTCAATGTCTGGCATTGTAACATAACCACAATGCTTCCAATGAATTGGTCACCAGGGCAAGGGAAATGTGCTATTACACCAAGAACACAAGAAATTCTAAACCAGTGTCTCCTATTCTCTGTCTTCTGTAAGTTAATATTCCATTTATTCAGGACTGGATTCAGAGTGGATTTACCAATAACATTGTCAAAGCAAAAGAAAAGACTCCTCCCAGTCCTTCCTCCCCTGCTCACTTTCTCTGATGCCTGCACTATTACACACATCTCATATTTTAACAAGCTTGTAAGCATGACTTGAACAGTTACCTGGAAAATGGATGAGGCCACAGGCAAGCCTTCTGGCACCTCAGCAGCGAATGGCAAATTTTGGAAAGCTGGGTCATTATCGTTGAGATCTAACAGGTTGACTGAAACAACAGTGCTGCTGCTGGCTTGGAGAGCTGGCCTTCCCTCTGCGTTGAAAATAATAGGAATAAAGTCACCATGACTGCTAGCTGTACTTAAACCAGTCTTACCTCATTAAGAGGAGTTTGGGGTGGGGACTATAATGTGGCTCAGTCCTGCTTTCCAGTCCTACTTTGACTGGAAATAGTTCAAGGTCAGCAAATTACCACATCTCTTAAACAGCATGAAGTGCGTTGAGTAAATTATTTTTTAAATAGTTGCTATACAAACACAAAGAGCAAAAGGATTTATGATCCATCTTAATCCTTCATGGACTTGTTCAAGGAAGGACAGCAATAGAAGATCTCATTGCCTTCTTTGTTTCGTACTATGCAACCTCTGAGCAGTTAAGTTAGCTTTAAACCTGCATCCAGGGGAAGACACCTCAAACAATGTGACATTCCTTCTGTCCCACATTGCAGTACAGGATAGATTATACATATGTACAAATCCTGCATACAATGTGAAACTGCAGTTGCCTGTCTTAAAATTTGCTGATGATGGATCCTGCCATTTGTATATCAATCAGAAATTGGTGGACGTTCCAACAGATAACAAATGTTCTATGAATGAATTCTAATGTCACATCTGAAAATTACTGAATATTTTGTAAATAACACTATTCTTTGCATTTCTGGTTAGATGCTAACTGCATTTCATTTGGCTTTGTATCTGTACTCAGCACAATGACAATAAAGTTGAATCAAATCGAATCTAATTTCTAAGAGAAAAACAAAAGACAAACATTAACATAGCACCTTTATAATCCCTCTACCCTCCTGTAAGCACCGCCAAGGGTGTCAAGGTAGCATGCTAGAGTAGCAGTTAGCATAATACTATTATAGTGCCAACTGTATTGGGGTTCAATTCCCGCTGCCATATGTTCTCCGTGAGACCACGTGGGTTTTAGCTGGGTGGTCTGGTTTCCTCCCACATTCCAAAGATGAACAGATAAAGGTTGGTAAATTGTGGGCATGCTATGTTGGTGCTGGAAGTGTGGCATCACTTCCAATCCTTGCAGATTCAATTTGACTCAAACAACACATTTCACTGTACATTTTGATGTATATGTGACAAATAAAGCTAACCTTTCTTTCTTTCCTGTTTCCCTCTTTTTTTATATATATATCCACCTGAGAGAGCAGGTAGGACTTGGTGGTAATATATCATCTGCACTCCCTTGTAAAGGGAGCAACAGCTCAGACAACATGCCTAGACAATCCTTCAAGTAGGACTTGATCCCACAATATTCTAACAAAGGAGCCATGGTGCCACCTCCAGTGAACTTTGCTATTTGCTTCCACACATGTGCACATAATGCTGGAGGAATTCAGCAGGCCAGGCAGCAGCTATGAAGAAGAATAAACAATCAACATTCCAGGCGAGACCCAAGACATACTCCAAAAGCTTGCTCAAATAGGATAAAAGCTGGGAAGTTTCAGGTGGGAATTTTGTTGCTCAGGGACTTGGCTGCTGAAGACATGGTTACGAAAAGTATAGCAAGTAAATTTAGGATCTGGCCTTAAGAAAATCAAAAGTAATATGAAATGAATAGGAACACTGGAAAAATATTTCTGCAATACTTTAAAAGCAGGAACTTAATTAGTGAACTGGAAAGCCAAGTTAATGGGTTTGGAAGATGGAGGATCAGGCTTTTTCCACTGAAGTTGGATGAATTTAGAACTAAAGGTTATGGGTAAGAGGGAAAATGTTTATGGGGCACATGAGTGGGATCTTCTTCACTCTGAGTGGTGAGAGTGTGGAACAAGCTGCCAGCAGAAGTGGTGAATGCAGGTTCAACTTGAACATTTAAGAGAAGTTTGGATGGGAGAGGTATATTCAGGTGCAGTTCGACAGGAATAGGCAGATTAATAGTTTGTCAAAGACTAGATGGGCCAAATGGCCTGTTTCTGTGCTGTAGTGTTCTATGGCTCTACGAACCTTCATTAGAGTATAAGAGGAGACATGGACTTCATTCTGTGAACAACTGAGATGACGGAACACCATACATATTTTACAACTGGATTCCCTTTCCAAGGATAGAACCTCATGCCACTTTTAAGCTGCTGAAGTCATGAAATAAAGGCAAATTTTTTTTCATTAAAATTTGTTTCTGCTGATCTTGATAGCCTGCCATGAGTGATTAATGCTAATATATACAGTGTCAGTAAGCAAGACCTACAAAACATCAGGTTACAAACTGTGTGAGATTTGTGCTGAGGACTGTCGAAGTCCTCTGCTATATTTAAACAACGAGATGCACATTTGCAATGTAAGGATGACGGCTCATGGAGTGTGTTTTCCCAATTACAGAACTAACTGCAACAAGGGAGGCGAGAGAAATCCAAATAATTGCAAATCAAGTTAGCAACATAAAGAGTTCTTCCATTAGAGGGGTATCAGTCACACAGCAGTTGCATCTGTAAAACTTGGAATTAATGCTAACTGTATGACCAACAAAGAGAGAAACTCTGTGACAAACAAATTTGTTCCTTCCTTGGTGCTACACGAGTTGGTCTTGATGAGCTGTGTCAGTACTCAAATATAGCACCTAAAGTTTCAGAGCAAAGGCGAAAAGGAAAACAGATCAGTTTGTGCAGTAGCACTGCATGCATGCTTTCCTTTCTGAATATATCACTCCCTACCTACTTCCCTCTCCTCAAGAGGTGTGTGTATTGACTAGATCAAGGTGGACCCTTCTACGGTTTCAGTACAAGAAGTCTACATTGATAAACAAATGAGGACTCTCCTTCTTTGATTACAGCCATCACACATGAATAAAGATGGACATAACTTCTGTAACACTTTCCATGTCATACTGTCAAAGCAACCCTGCTACATAAACGATCTGCTTGCAACCTATACACCGCAAGGCTGCACTGTTCAAAGTAATTCTGACCAAATAATTGCTCTCTTATTGATGCAGATCAATGGATAAATAATGAATATTGGGCAAGTCATTAGGAAGAACTCCTTTGTTCTTTATCAAGTGTCATAGGCTGTCTCATCCAGCTCAGGGATTCTTGGTGTTAGCCTTCACTAGACTGACAGTTCTCTGACAATGCAGCCACCACTGAAAGAACTGAGTATCCTCCAGCGCTACTCTCCTCTTCCTCAAAAACCCTAAGACGCCCAAAGCTTCTCTTTTTCGATGGATGTATTTGAGAAATTACATTGTGAAATAAATAAAACATAGAAAAATTCAAGATTTTAAAGTAACCTGTGAAATAAAAAAATTAGGACAAGGTCAGAGTCAATCAGCATCAAACATTGCAGTTCTCTTGGGTACCAGAAGGAGCAAGGACCAGAAGTTCACATTGGTTTGGGATTGTGCCAGGATTCCATGACTGGGTATAATTTCCCAGCACTGGCATTTTCACAAATCTTGAGATTATTTGCAATACAAACATGTGAGTTTCAAAAACATGTTAACACTTTGAGGGAGTGGCAAACAGAAACTGAAATGCAACATTCATCCATCAATCTCAACCTGCAACGTTCGCTCACTCTTGCCGTACTTTCATAGTCTCAACTTCCCCATGACTGTAATATCCCAAAACTGCATCTCCCATCACAGAATGAAAAAAGGCCTTTGGCCCACGATCAAACCCCTAATTACATTAATTTTGCTTTCTCTACAGTCTGAGGTTCTACCTCTCACCAACATAATAGGGCAATTTTTAGTTTATCTTACCAACCTGCATGACTTTGACAAAGAAACCAAAGCACCCAGCGGAAGCTCGGTGGTTGCAGGGAGAACATGCAAACTCTACACAAACAGCACCTGGGCTCGGCATTGAACCCTCACTGAAGCAATGAGGCAGCAGTCCTATGAACTGTACCAGCGTGTTGTTCCTCAATTTGGGCACTTCATTTAGTTTCACATCTATTGATTTCTCACAGCATTGTTCTGCAAACCCACAAAATGAACTCAATGCCTTCTATGCCCACTTTGAAAGGGAGAACACAACTACAGCTGTGAAGATCCCTGTTACACCTGATGACCCTGTGACCCCCTTCTCAGAGGCCGATGTTAGGCTGTCTTTAAAGAGAGTGAACCCTCGCAAGGCAGAAGGTCGCTGATGGAGTACCTGGTAAGGCTCTGAAAACCTGTGCCAACCAACTAGCTGGAGTATTCAAAGACATTTTCAATCTCTCACTGCTACAGGCAGAAGTTCCCACTTTCTTCAAAAAGACAAAAATTACACCAGTGCCTAAGAAGAATATTGATGGGCTGCTGTAATGACTAGCGCCTGGTAGCACTCACATTGACAGTGATGAAATGCTTTGAGAGGTTGGTCATGACTAGACTGAACTCTTGCTTCAGCAAGGACCTGGACCCATTGCAATTTGCCCATCGGCACAATAGGTCAATGGCAGATGCAATCTCAATGGCTCTTCACACGGCTTTAAACAAACACCTACATCAGGATGCTGTTCTTCAACTATAGCTCAGCATTTAATACCATCATTCCCACAATCCTGATTGAGAAGTTGCAGAACCTGGGCCTCTGTACTTCCCTTTGCAATTGGATCCTCGACTTCCTAACTGGCAGATCAGAATCTGTGTGGATTGGTGATAATGTGGCGACCCATTTCCTGGCACATCCGAACCGGCTCACAATTAGCCAGCGTTCCGGCTAAGGGAGATAGCCTGCGGGGATTTGCGAGCACAGAGCTTTGGAGCCTCTGCGCCACTGGGGGCAGGTTGAGGGAGGCTTAAAAGTGAGGCTGGGGATTTCGAATAAAGTTTTTCCTTCGACTGCAGTTACCGACTCCATGTCGTAATTTTAACGCTGCGTGTAGCACACCGCTACAATAACATATTTTCCTCGCTGATGATCAACACTGGTGCACCTCAGAGGTGTGCTTAGCCCACTGCTCTACTCTCTGTATACACATGACTGTGTGGCTAGGCACAGCTCAAGTACCATCTATAAATTTGCTGACAATACAATATCATTGGTATAATCTTAGGTGGTGACCAGAGGGCTTACAGAAATGAGATATGTGAACTAGAGTGATGCCGCAGCAATAACCTGGTACTCAATGTCAGTAAGATTAAAGAGCTGAGTGTGGACTTCAGTAAGGGTAAGATGAAGGAATACATACCAATCCTCATAGAGGGATCAGAAGTGGAGAGAGTCAGCAGCTTTAAGTTTCTGGGTGTCAAGATCTCTGAGGATCTAACCTGGTCCCAACATATCAATGTAATTATAAAGAAGGCAAGACAGCAGCTGAACTTTATTAGGAGTTTGAAGAGTCAAGTCAAGTCACTTTTATTGTCATTTTGACCATAACTGCTAGTACAGTACATAGTAAAAATGAGTCGTTTTTCAGGGCCATGGTGTTACATGACACAGTACAAAAACTAGACTGAACTATGTAAAAAAAAACAACACAGAAAAAAAACACACAACAACTACACTAGACTACAGACCTACCCAGGACTGTGTAAAGTGCACAAAACAGTGCAGGCATTGCAATAAATAATAAACAGGACAATAGGGCAAGGTGTCAGGCCAGGCTCTGGGTATTGAGGAGTCTGATAGCTTGGGGGAAGAAACTGTTACATAGTCTGGTCGTGAGAGCCTGAATGCTTCAGTGCCTTTTCCCAGACGGTAGGAGGGAGAAAAGATTGTATGTGGGGTGCGTGGGGTCCTTCATAATGCTGTTTGCTTTGCGGATGCAGCATGTAGTGTAAATGTCTGTGATGACGGGAAGAGAGACCCCGATGATCTTCTCAGCTGACCTCACTATCTGCTGCAGTGTCTTGCGATCCGAGACGGTGCAATTTCCGAACCAGGCAGTAATGCAGCTGCTCAGGATGCTCTCAATACAACCCCTGTAGAATGTGATGAGGATAGGGCGTGGGAGGTGGACTATCTTCAGCCTTCGCATAAAGTAGAGAAACTAAAGTCTATGAACAGAATCCGAACGTACGTGTCTTTTTTTGTCCAGGTGGGTTAGGGCCAGGTGGAGAGTGGTGGCAATGGCATCGTCTGTTGAGCAGTTGGGACAGTATGCGAACTGTAGGGGATCCAGTGAGGGGGGGGGCAGCAGGGTCTTGATATGCCTCATGATGAGCCTCTCAAAGCACTTCATGATGATGGATGTGAGTGCAATGGGACGGTAGTCATTGAGGCAGGACACTGAAGACTTCTTCGGCACAGGGACGATAGTGGTGGCCTTGAAGCACTTTGGAACAGTGGCGCTGCTCAGGGAGATGTTGAAGATGTCAGTGAGAACATCTGCCAGCTGGTTTGCACACCCTCTGAGCACTCTATCAGGATTGTTGTCTGGTCGAGCAGCCTTTCGTGGGTTGACCCTGCACAGGGTTATTCTCACATCGGCCAAGGTGAGACACAGTACCTGGTCATTTGTAGAAGGGGTGGACTTCCTTACCGCCATGTCATTTTCTGCCTCAAAACAGGCGAAAAAGTTATTCAGCGCATCTGGGAGGGAGGCATCACTGGCACAGTCAGATGATGTAGTCCTGTAATCGGAGATGTCCTGGATGCCCTTCCACATGCGCTGCATGTCACCGCTGTCCTGGAAGTGGCTGTGGATTCGCTGGGCGTGTGCACGCTTTGCCCCTCTGATGGCTTGGGACAGTTTGGCCATTGCTGTTGTTAGAGCTGTCTTGCGCCAGCTCTGAAGGTGGAGTCGCGTGTCCTTAGCAGTGCATGCACTTCCGCGGTCATCCATGGCTTCTGGTTGGCACGTATAGTGATGGTCTTGGACAGAGTTACATCATCAATGCACTTGCTGATTTAGCTGGCCACTGATGCTGTGTACTCCTGTAAGCTGGTAGAGTCGCCATCGGTTGCAGCCTCCCTGAACATGTGCCAGTCAGTGTTCTCAAAGCAGTCTTGAAGAGCAGAGATGGCTCCTGCTGGCCAGGTTTTCACCAGCTTCTGAACTGGTCTGGAGCGCCTGACGAGCGGTCTGTATGCTGGGATTAGCATAAAAAAGATGTGGTCTGAGTAACCGAGGTGGGTGCAGGGCTCTGCCCAGTAGGCGTTGGGGATGTTTGTGTAAACCAGGTCCAACACGTTCTCCCCCTTCGTTGCAAAGTTCACATACTGATGGAATTTGGGGAGCACTGACTTAAGGTTCGCGTGGTTAAAATCACCGGTGACAATAAACAGTCCATCAGGGTGTGCGTCCTGCATTTCGCTATTAGCCCCGTATTAGCATGTAATAGCATGTAAGAGATTTGGCATGTCAACAAATACACTCAAAAACTTCTATAGTTGTACTGTGGAGAGCATACTGACAGGCTGCATCACTGTCTGGTATGGAGGGACTACTGCACAGGACTGAAAGAAGCTACAGAAGGTTATAAATCTAGTCAGCTCCATCTTGGGTACTGGCCTACAAAGTACTCAGGACATCTTTAGGGTGTGGTGTCTCAAGAAGGCAGTGTCCATTATTAAGGACCTCCAGCACGTCCTTTTCTCATGGTTACCATAAGGCAGGAGGTACAGAGGCCTGAAGGCACACACTCAGCGAATTAGGAACAGCTTCTTCCCCTCTGCCATCCGATTCCTAAATGGACATTGAATCTTTTCTTTTTTAATATACATATTTCTGTTTTTGCATGTTTTTTAAAAAATCTATTCAATATACATAACTGATTTACTTGTTTATTTATTAATATTTTATTTTATTTATTTTTATTATTAATAATATTTTTTCTCTCTCTTCTAGATTATGTATTGCATTGAACTGCTGCTGCTAAGTTACCAAATTTCACATCGCATGCCGGTGATAATAAACCTGATTCTGATTCTGAAAATGCTGGGTGCAAGACTTCCATTTTCACAAACACAATAAAACCTGTAGATGCTGGAAATCCAAAGGAACACGGACAAAACACTGGAGGAACACAACAAGCCAGATAGCATCTATGAAAAAGAGTCTTCCTCGTTCCTTTCCAGACCTGATGAAGGGTCTTGGCCCAAAACATCGACTGTTTACTCTTTTCCATAGATGCTGCCTGGCTTGCCAAGTTACTCCAGCATTTTGTGTGTGTTGCTTTCATTTTCTCAAGGCTGTATCCCCTATTTTTACCACACCGAACATCTCCTAGATCATGCCCCTAGTCATCGACTCTCAATCCTTTGCTTCCACCTCTTTCCTACATTCTGGAAGCAAGAATTTAATTTAGTGAAACTCAATCCGAGAGCCCAGCTTCAACAAGTTCCATATACAGCTTAAGCATCATGTACCCATTCCTCTTGACCACTTCTGGAAACTTATACCAAAGGATCAGTTACCAAATTGGACACAAAATACTTCAAGTAAGTATTGGAAAGCACATAAAGCAAAGATCAATATGAGGTTTAACTGCTAAACAAACTCATCTATTACTCACGGTCTGTGACAGAGACAATGATTTTTCTCATCATTTCAGCATCACTGGCATCCATATTCTCTCTGTCCAATACTGCTCCTGAAGTCCGTATCTTTCCTGTGGTTCTGTTTATTCGATAGAATGGGTTGGGTGGGTTGATAGTATACACAACAGAGCCATTCTCAGCCAGGTCTGGGTCAAAGGCTGACACCTGTGGAAGGGACATAATTGGTATTGGGTTCATTATTGTCACATGCACCGAGATATGTATAACATAGAACAGTTCAGCACAGAACAGTCAGTTTGGCCCATGACGTTGTGCCAATTTTAAACTGCTTGAAGATCAATCCACTATTTTCTACAAAGCTCTCCAATACTTTTTTATCCACATGTATACCTAAGTGTCTCTTAAATGCCTCTACCATCACCACTGGAAGCATGTTCCATACACCCACCACTCTCAGTGACATCACTCCAGTACGTTCTTCCAACCACCTTAAAATCATGTTAGTAATTCCTGCCCTGGATGTTCACACTATCAATGCCTCTTATTATCTTATACACCTCTATCACATTCTTATCCTCCTTTGCTCCAAAGAAAAAAGCCCTAGCTTACTCAATCTTTCCTCCTAAGGTATTTTCTAAATCAGACAGAAAACTGGAAAATTTTTCGTGCATCCTCTCTAAAGCTTCTACATCCTTCATATAATGGAGTGACCAGAACGGAACACAATATTCCAAGTATGATCTAACCAGGGTTTTGCAGAGCTGTAACATTACTTCGTGGTTCTGGATTCAAGCTGCTGACAAATGAAAGTCAACACACCATGTGCCTTTTAAACCAGCAGCTTTGAGGAATCTATGAATGTGGACCCCAGTATCTCTCTGTTTCTCCACACTGCGAAGAATCTTGCCTTTAACCCTGTTTTCTGCCTTCAAGTTTGACTTTCAAAGTGAAATACTTCATACTCTTTCCGATTGAACTCTCCTCAGCCCAGCTCTGCATCTTATCAATGTCTCATTGTAACTGAAGACAACCTTCCACAACCTTCATGTGATCTGCAAACTTACTAACCCACCCTTCCATCCAAATCGTTTACAAAGAGCAAAGAAAAAGGGTCCCAGAACAGAACCTTTGGGGACACCACTGGTCACCAGGAAAATACACTCTATTTACTCCCACCCTTTGCTTTCTGTGGGCAAGTCAACATTGAAAAGCTTTTGTTTATATGCAGTCCTAACAGATCATTACATACACAGGCACAAAAGGAAAACAGAATATAGACCACTGAGCTCCAGTTTCAGAGAAAGTGCAGCAAAGCTAGATAACTAAAATGCAAGGACCATAATGAGGTAAAATTAAAGATCAAGAGCTCATTGAGGTACATTCAAGTGTCTGGTATTAGAAGGAAAGAAGCTGTCTTCAGTCTTGGTGGTAAGCATTCTTAAAATTTTGTTTCTTCTGCTCAATAGGAAAAGGTGAAAAGGGAGAATGACTGGGTTGGGAGAGGCTCTTGATTATGCTGGCTTCTCTGAGGCAGTGGGAAGTCTAGTTGGAGTCAAAGGAGAAGAAGGAGGTTTGCTTGATAGACTGGGCCATGTTCACAATGCTCTGCAATTACTGGCACTCTTGGGCAAAGCAGTTGCCGTACTAAGCTGTGATGCATCTGTTCAGTAAGCTTTCCATAGAGCATCTGTAAAAAAAAACGGTGAGTCATCAGGAATAACATGGCAATTTTCCTGATGAAAGGCCTTGGCCCAAAATATCAACTGTTTTTCCTCTCCAAAGATACTCCCTGACTTGATGAATTCCTTGTGCATATTGTATGTATTGCTCTGGATTTCCAGCATCTGCAATATCTCTTATGTTTATGCCAGATTTCCACAGCTTTCTGAGGATGTAGACGTGCTGGTGTGCAGTTCTGGCCATAGCATTCACATAGTTGGAGCAGAATCAATTTATTGATGATATTTACGCCTCAAAACATGATGTTTTCAACCATCTCCACCCAGAACCTCTGATGCAGTGAGGGGCGTGTACTGCAACCCACTTCTTCAAATCAATGACTAATTCTTTGATCTTGTTAGTAATTTCTTTGATCAGTAGAGGTAGAAACTGAGTTACAAATCGGATACCTTTTAACAGAGGAAACCATCCCAATGTGTTTCACAAATCGAATTTGACAGTGAGTAACATAAGGGCCACTTTCCAAAGAGTTGGTCAAGGAGGTGGGCTTTAAGGAGCTGTTCACAGGAGAGACAGATGGAAAAACTTAGCCTGGGAATTCCAGTGTTTAGGATTTAGTGGCCAGTAGAGGAAGGATTAAATTTTAGCAAGAACGTGAGACTTAAATGTAAAGGTACTTCGCAGAGCTAATGATGTTTGAGGTTTACAGTAATCTTAAAAAGATTATAGAAGACATATGGAAAGATAAAGGGGAAAGGGAATTGAAATGGGGTTCGACAGTCGCATAGTGCTTAGTGCAACACTTCACAGTACCAACTGTAAGATTAGAAGTTCAGTTTCTTTTTACATAAAGTTTTACCATCTTTTCCCAACTCAACTTCAACGGATTTCTCAGATTTGATTTTTACCTTAAATCCTTGTCAGAAGGGATTAGTTGCTTTTATTTACAACATGATTATGAAGATACAACCAGAAATGTCTGATAGAATTAAACAACAATGGGTAAAAGAACTTCGCTACAATATACCAACAGATAAATGGGAAAAAATTTTACAAATGGTTAATTCTTCTTCTATATGTGCTAAACATGCTTTAATACAATTTAAAATTGTACATAGAGCTTATATGTCTAAAGATAAACTTGCTCGATTTTATTCTCATATTAACCCTCAATGTGATAGATGTCATTCAGAAGTGGCTTCACTGACCCATATGTTTTGGTCATGTCCTACTTTACATAATTATTGGAAGGACATATTCGTTACCATTTCCTCAATTTGGAACATTGATTTACAACCTAACTTTATTACTGCAATCTTTGGTATACCAAATGAGGATGGTAATCAGTTTTCTCCTTCAATCAGACGAATGATTGCTTTTGTAACATTAATGGCCAGAAGGTCTATATTACAAAATTGGAAAGAAGTAAACCCTCCTACCACGTCTCAGTGGCTTTTTCAAACTATTTCTTATCTGAGTTTGGAAAAAATTAGGAGCACAATTTTTGACTCGTCAATTAAATTTGAAGAAACTTGGGGACCGTTCATCCGACATTTTCATGTGAATTAATTTGGCCTTTCCCAGACCTTCTCTTTGTTTATTCTTGTTCAGGTATGGAGTTCCGGAGTTCTTTGACACTATCATATACTTATAAACTGTTATTATTGCCCATGTTAGTTTTAGTTTAGTGCTTGTTTCATATATATATTTTCTTTCACACATTTTTAATTTTTTTTTTCTTTTTCTTTTGATGATTAGTTTTGTTTTTTTTCATATATAATTATATAGACTTGATTGATTAATGTACTTTTTTGTTGTTGATGTTTAATAGGATATTATTATCCTATTATTAATGTAATCTTAAGTCTATTGTATTCATAACCTATTCATTATTTTGTTATGTTTTTTTTTATATTTATATGAAACTCAATAAAAAGATTGAAAAAGAAAGAAAGAAGTTCAGTTTCTGCTGCTGTCTGAAAGGAGCTTGTATGTTTCTCCTGTGACCATGTAGATTTGCTCTGGGTGCTCCGTTTTACCCCCACATTCCAAGGACGTGTGATTTAGGGTTAGTAAGTTGTGGGCACACTATGGTGTCAATGGTAGCATGATGACACTTGCGGCACATCGGTGACTGTGTTGGTCACTCATGCGAGGCAATGCATTTCACTGTATACTTTGATGTACCTGTGACAAATAAAGTTAATCTTCTAAAAATCTTCAAAATCATTCCTTCAGGAGCAAAGGGACACTGAGAGTTCAGGACTGGATAGTGGATGATGGGAGGGGTTGGGGAGGAGAGAGAAATTAGGCTGAAAATTAGGTTTAATAAGGGAGACAGAACAAAAATAGAAGGGATAACTGAAGAACACCAGACAAAGCAGAGGAAAGGAATAAAATCATAAATTAGAACAACTGACAGGTCAATAGAAACAAGAACCAGGCTTTTTATGAGTGTGGATAAAGTTCAAAAATATTGGCTAGACCGCCAATATCTAATGAAATTTAATGAAAGCAATAAAAGTTTTACTTTCAACCGGACTCTCCTTGATGACAAAGATGCTGAATAGTCAGGATTGTAACAGTACTAAGATTTTTTAAGTGTGTACAGTACAACAGAAGGTAATCAGGGCAAATGAGGAGGGCAGAGACTGTGCAGAGAATTGAAGGCAAGTGTGAGAATCTTTAAGCCAAAACTAGAATATTGTTTAACAGTGAAACATTATGGAATACAGAGATACAGAGGAAGCTGGGAGCCCCTTAGCATGCAGGTATAATATGAAATTTGAAAGCCAAATGGAATGTTGATCTCACAATCAAGAATGTAAGGGGCAAGTCTTTGTACAACCACATCTGCATAGAGTTTAGGTTTCTGAGGGAAATGCTTGCATTAGAAGTTCAGGAAATGTTAATTCTTAAGACGAAAAGTTTTATCTCTGTGTAGCTTGGGCCTATACTCATAGGAGTTTAAGAGAATGAGAGGTGTTCTTATTGAAAGATAGAAGGTTTTAAGGAATATTGAGAAAGTTGATGCTGAGAGAGAATTTTCCTTCATGGGTGACATTAGAACCAGGGTACAACATTTTAATATAAGGGGCTATTTATTGAAGAGGTGAAAAGTAATTTGTTCTCTCGGAGGTTGTCGGGAACTTTGGAATTATCTTTCTCAGCGAGATCTGGAGGCAGGGTCAGTGAATATATTCAAGGGTGAGATAATCAGATTCTTTCATTGCCAATTGGGGATAAAGGTGGAGACCACAATCAGATCAGCATTATCAGACAGAGATGGTCTACAGCTCACTCCTACACCATTTTTTCCATTGGCACAGTGCTATTTTGAAGGCTCGACACAAAGGTTTTAGTTGAGTCTGAATGCTGAAGGTGCAATTCCAACTCCAGGACAAAAACATATAATCTAGTTAGTTGTCAGAGAAGCCATTCCTTGGTTAGGAGATCAACCGCTTGTTGGGTTAGTTGGATGGTCTTAGTCATAGAGTCAAACATCCTGGAAACAAGCCCCAGTGAGTCCATGCTATCCATCAAGCACCCATTTACACTGTAGATTTTCATAAACGAAGCGGCAGGGGCATTTTAAGTTTAAGGGAAAATGTAACAACTTATTGTCAACCAAACACAGAACATAAAGTTCGGTAAAAACTACACGTCATTACATCATCATGTCAGACTAGCCTCTTAAAGTGAACTCCAATTCAATGTCAGTGGTCATGAATTATGCAGATGTTTCCACATACATTACCTTACAACACTATTCATAGAGTCAAAGTGAACTAGAGCACTGAAACAGGCCCTTCAGCCCATCTAGTCCAAGCTAAACTATTCTTATATTAATCCCACTTTATTCTGCCCACATTCTCTTCAGCAAACTCAGGCAATTTATAGAGGTCAACTGACCTATCCTTGGGATGAAAGAGCAAACTGGAGCAGCTGGAAAGCCATGCAGTCACAGGGAGAACATGCAAGTTATAGGTCAGTATTAACCCAGGGTTATTGGAGCTGAAAGGCCACAGCTCTACTAGCTGTGCCACTGTGCAATTCTTACTATAAGCAACACCACCAAAAGAGAAATAGATGCAATGCAATTCATCGTATTATATATTTATCACAAACTGGTTATTTGATATGTGTACAATTCCTCTTCAAAATACAGAATTGGTGTACAGGTTTATGAGACATGATAAGGAAGAAAATAAATAAGTCTTTATTTCAGACAAAGCGCTTAAAAAATAACCATCTAACAACTTGCTTATCATCGTCATGAATAAAGCAACCACAACGTAGCAAAATCATTGTACAATCCTGTCAAATTCAGTCACTGTGTGATTCTCTTCAAGAAACATTGCCCAGAAAATTAGCTGTCATAACTAATTCTAACTCTCCCTTAATTATCAACTCACTTTGTTCTGGGTTTATGCACAAGGCTCTGCCAATTCTCTATTTAATTGTTTCAGCTTGAGGAGGTGAAGATTCATGGAGCAGATTCCGCAAATGCCAATATGAATATAATCACAGATGCGTCGTGATATTTAATTGTGCAATTATTATTGGTCTATACAACATAGACAATTTTGCTGTAAGTATATCATTTCAGGATGGCGACAACTAATCAATAACTTAAATGCTAAGAAGCCAGGAACAGCATCTATATTAAACCTACTCTACATTCACATTAATGCTCAAGTCATATTTATTACTCATCTGTCTTGCAACATGCATCAAGTCTGATGAACTATTGTGCAATAAACATTGTCAATGGAAAAGGCAAGTTAACTCTCTGTTCCACTCAAGTACATAATATACGGTAATAAATTACCTCGCCTCATCTCTCAAAAATAACCTCATGCTTTGTTTCAGCGAATGAAATGAATGACTGCTGCTATTCAGGACAAGAAGCCACCGGTTACGTATCAGAGTGAATGGTCTATTTGCTGCTTTAATTATTGTTTGTTAAGAAGTGGAAACTATATTTCCTAAACTGGAAGAAAATTCTGAAATTCGAGGTGTATAGGGACTTGAGCATCCTCGTGCAGGATTCCCAAAAGGTTAACTTGCAGGTTGAGTTGGTGGTAAGGAAGGCAAACGAGATGTTATCATTCAATTCTCGAGGACTAAAATATAAAAACAAGGATATAGTACTGAGGTTTTATAAGGCATTGGTCAGACTGCACCTGGAGTATCGCGAGTAGTTTTGGGCCCTATATCTGACAAAAGATGTGCTGGCATGTGGAAGGTCCAGAGGAGAATGAATCTGGGAATGAAAGGGTTAATGTATGAGGAGTGTTTGATGGCTCTGCCGCCTATTCTTGTTGGAGTTTAGATAAAAGACAGCAGACCTCATTGAAACCTATTGTGTATTGAAAAGGCTAGATAGAATGGATATGGAGAAGATGTTTCATATCATGAGAGAGTCTAGGACCAATGGGTACAACATCAAAATAGCGGGGTGTCTCTCCCTCTCCCTCGTTACAACTCTTCAAAACTCTCTCCTAGCTTTATTAGACCTGATGATTTTTGCCCTTAACATCCCATCAGGCAGTGAATTCTGTATCACCAGGTGGAAATCTTACTCCTCACTTCTATTGGTTATCACAAAAGCACATTAAACAAGATCGCGCTGATGAAACACGATGACATTTTACAAAACTTCTAAATATTCTTCTGAACTTCACTGCAATTTGCAGCCTGTAAATTCCCATTTATGTATTTTTGAACCATTGTAAAGAACTAGCAAGTTCACAATCTTTTGAAGGACTTGTCAATATGCCAGTATGGCACCATGAAGTGGATGAAGGTACATCACTATAGCCAGAAGGGAGGGAACCACAAGCCAGACTTAAAAGGTGAGATGTGAAACATCCTCCACCCAATATCTTGTGAGTAAATATATAGTCACTGGAGAACAGGACTGAGGACCTAAGGGTAAGATTGCTATATCAGAGGGAAATGAGAGATTGCTGCATTCCGTGCTTCACGGAGATATGGCTCACCCAAGACTTGCTGGACACCTCGGTGAAACCCAAGAGTTTCTTGATACACTGGATGGTCTGGACTCCTGACTGAGTCTATATACCACCAAAGGCCGATGTTAAGAAAGCACTCAAGTATTGAGTAGGGCAATAAACAAACAAGAAACAGCCTATCCTGACCCCTTTCAAATCATTGTCGGGAACTTTAATCGAGTTTGTTTGAAGAAATCTCTGCCCAATTATCATCAACATGACACCTGCAGCACATGGGGTCCAAACACACCCAATCACTGTTATACCACGATCGATTAGGAATGCCTACCCTTCTATGCCTAGACCACATTTTGGGGATCTGACCATCTGGTTGTCCTCCTTCGACCTGCATTCAGGCAGAGGCTAAAGAACAAGACTCCAGAGATAAGGACAACAAACAGATGGTTGTAGGAGGCAGAGGAGCTGCTATGGGATTGATTTGAGTGGCTGGACTGGGCCACGTTCAAGGACTCATCAGAGGATCTGAAAAAATATGCCATAGCTGTCACGGACTTCATAAAAACAGTTGTAGACAAGTGTGCTGTGTATTTAATATTTCAGTAATATTTGAGTAATATTGTAAATATAGTTTGATTAAGCAAACTTTGTTTCTTACATAATTCATTACAGGTTATTCATTACAGGTAAAAGTGCATAAATGGCCTATGTCATTACACCACCATGTTAAACGAGTGTGCCTCACTAAAGTAAAACAAAATAGACACATTTATCCCTGGGCTCCCATGTTTTTCTTTCTATTAGTTCACAGAGTTACAAAACATGACAGGGTGTGTCCCCACAAAACCATTTATTTTTTGAGTCTTCCCCAACCAGAAGCCCTTTATGGACCAAGAGATCCGCAATCTGCTGACGGCCAGATCTGTGGCTCTCATGTCAAATACAAGAGATCCAGGTACGATCTCCAGAAAGTCATCTCACAGGCAAAGTGGCAATTCCAACCAAACTTGAATCACTGAAGGATGCTCCACAGCTGTGGCAGGGCTTGAATGCTATCACTTCCTACAAAATGAAACCAAGTGACTTTGGTGACAAGCTTTTGTGCACGGATGAGATCAATGCCTTCTATGCTTGCTTTGATCATCAAACATGGAGGCACTTTCAAAAACTCCCACTGCCCCCAACGACCCTGAGATTTCAGTCTCTGAGGCCGTCATGAGAGCATCCCTCAGGAGGGTGAGCCCATGGAAAGCATCCAGCCCTGGTGGGATTCCTGGCTGAGTGCTAAAGACCTGGGCTGATCAACTGGCTGGAGTGTTCACTGATATCTTTAACCTCTAGCTTTAGCAATCTGAGAAACCCATCCTCTTCAAGCAGGCTTCAATTATACCAGTGCCTAGAAGAAAATGGTGACCAGCCTCAATAACTATCATTTAATAGTACTTACCTAAACTGTGATGAAGTGTTTTGAGAGGTTGGTGATGAAACATATCAAGTTATGCCTGAGAAACAATTTGGATCCATTTATTTTGCCTATCATTACAAGTGGTCAATAGCAGATACTATTTCATTGGCTTGTCACTCAACCCTTGAACATACATACATGACGATGCTCTTCATTGACTAAAGCTCAGCATTCAATTCATTCCTCAAAACTAATCAATAAGGACAAAGACCTAGGACTCGATACTTCTGTGTGTAACTGGACTCTCAATTTCCACACCAGCTGACTGAAGTCAGTCCAGATTGGCAACAACATCTCCTCCACAATCACCATCAGCACAGGGTGCACCACAAGGCTATGTGCTTAGCCCACTGCTCTACTCACTTTATACTTATGACTGTGAAGCTAAGCATAGCTCCAATGCCGTGTTCAAGTTTGTTGATAATGCCACTCGCTGAATCAAAGGTAGCGACAAATCAGCATATAGGAAGGAGATTAAAAATCTAGTTGAATGGTGCCCCAACAACCTCTCACACAAGATCAACAAGACCAAGAAGCTGATTATTGACTGCAGGAGGAAGAACGCTGAGGACTATAAGTTGGTTCTCGTTGGGTGATCAGAGGCGGAGAGGGTCATCAACTTTAAATTCATCGGTGTTATAATTTCAGAGGACTTGTCCTGGGTCCAGCACCTAAATGCCAATAAAAAGAAAGCATGGCGGCACCTCTACTTTCTGAGAGGCTTTTCGGCATATCATCTAAAACTTTGACAAACTTCTATAGATGAGTGATGGAGAGTACAATGACTGGTTGCATCATGGCCTTGTATGGAAACACCAATGCCTTTGAACAGAAAAGCCTACAAAAAGTAGTGGGTACAGTCCAGTCCATCACAGGTAAAGCCCTCCCACCATTGAGCACATCTACTTGGAGCATTGCCGCAGGAAAGCAGCACCCTTCATCAAAGACTCCCACCAATTAGCTGCTCTTCTTGCTGCTGCCATCAGGAAGGAGGTACAAGAGCCTCAGGAACCATACCACCAGGTTCAGGAACAGTTATTACCCCTCAACCATCAGGCTCTTGAACAAGAGGGGATAACATCACTCAACTTCACTTGCTTCACAACTGAACGGTCCATAGCCTACGGACCTTGCAAGACTCTTCATCTTATGTTCTCATTTTCTCAATACTCATGCTTATTAATTATTATAATTATATATTTTATTTCTTTGTATTTACTGTGAATCCCCACAAGGAAATTAATCTCAGGGTGTATATGGTGACATCTATGTACTTTGATAATGAATTTTGAACTTGAATTGATTTTACTGCTACTTACAATTCCCTCTTCTAAAGGATTAGAATCTTCCTTACAACCTATCTAACCTCATTATTTTATATACGTCATTTGAAACTCCCCCATTTCCTTCAATGCAACAAAACTCTCAGCCTAGAGAGACTCTTCTCATAGTTATAATTCTTTAGCTCTGGCACTTTCTTCATCAACTTGCTCTGCACTCTAACCCTGTCACATATTTCCCAGTACAGTGACTAGATCTCCATATAGATTTCTAGCTGTAACCCAAATGATGTTGGAAGAAGTTCCAGCATAACCTCTCTTCTCTTGCCTTTTTGCCTCTGCCAATAATAGGTACATTGCTTGAAGAGCAACCATGATCCTTCATCACATATTAGTTTGATGCCACAATAAATGCAAAGAAACAAAATCAAATTCAAAGCCAAAACCTAAGTATAAATTTTTATGAAGTACATATACATTCAGCAGCCATTTTATTAGGTACACCTGTACAGCTGCTCATTAATTCAAATATCTAGTCAGCTAATCATGTGGCAGGAACTTAATGCATAGAAGCATGCAGAAATGATCAAAAGGTTCAGATGTTGTTCAGACCACAACATCAGAATGAGGTTGAGAATGGCTTCTCCGACAGCGAAATCTAAGTCCGAAATGAATCGCTGGGCGGTGTGTTTTAGGCCCAGAGTGATTTGCCATGGCAAGGCCTGGATCGTAGTACGTTCGGACAATTTACAAGTCAGCCCAGATATTCTAGGGGCTCCTCTTTCCTCGACGCAAAGACTGCCTCCAGCTGTTGTGCTTCATGTCTACAAACTTTGTAGCAACATGATCCGCTAATATCAGACATTCCATCTCTCTCAGAAGTTCCTGGAGTCTCCCGCATATTGATAGTGACTCCTTGACACCCGCAAATTATATACAATATCCTGGAAATCGATTTTTTTGAGAGGGAGAGGGAGAGCAGGAGGGAGGAGGGGAAGGGAGAGTGGGAGGGAAGAGGGGGAGGGAGAGTGGGAGGGAAGAGGGGGAGGGAGAGTGGGAGGGAGGGGGGAGGGGGAGAGAGAGTGCAAGCGACAGATGTAGCAAGAGAGTGGCAAAGAGAGCATCCTGATTGGTCTCTCTTTGTGCTAAGTAGACCTATCAGTTTTCTCTGTGGGCGGGCTTTGCAGTCGACCTCTCTCTCTCTTTCATTGTCCATCAGTTCAGTTCAGTGTCCTGCAGTGCCATGGCAGAGTGTTTCAAAAAAAGAAAATATATAACGTACTTCACCCCAGACAACACTAAAGTGTACCCCTGCCTAATAGGAGTCAAAAATAATGACAGTGTTGCTCGCTGCACTGTTTGCAACAATGACTTTTCTTTTGCCCATGGTGGGTTAAATGACTGTAAAAGACAAGTTGAGCTGAGTTTAACAGGTGTCATTCATTCATTAGCATAGCTAACTTTATTTAAACTAGCTGGCTAGCTGTTAAGGGGTTACTCTATTGATGTCCTACATGATGAGGCCAAACTCCCTGTAGACTTGCTTAAAGTTGTAGCAGAATAAAAAAAATTACACCATGATAATATAAGTACATTTTCATGTCAATTGCTCATTGACATCTACTACAACTTTGAGAAAAGTTCCAAACGAAGAGAAGACCTAAAACAGTTTGAAGATTTCAATTGTTGTGTTCTTTCATAATCGAATGTCCTGTATACATACACCCTTGGAGGTCGACTGGGGGGGGTGGGGGGAGTATGAGGTTGCAGGGGGTGGAGTTGGTGGTGCTACCTCCCTGAAATGAGTTTTTGCAGGGTGGGGTGTTTGTAATATGATGAACTGAAAGTCAAGGCTTTGGGCCTACTCCGAGCTGCTCTATGGATTTGGATCTAAGGACTCAATTTGGTTCAGAATGCTGTTCTGGTTGCTCTCTTCTATCATTTGGATGATTTGTTTTGATTTTTTTTTCTCTTTCTCTGTGGTCACTGGGGGCTGGTCTTATTATTTTTAGCTGGGTTCTTTCTGGTTCCTTGCTTCTGACTGCCTGTTAAGCAAATAAACCTCAAGGTTGTATAATTTATACATTATTTGATAATAAATGCTCTTTGAATCTTGAATAGGGAAGAAATGTGATCTAAGTGACTTTGATCATGATTGGTGCCAGACAAGGTGGGTTTTAGTATCACAAAAATTGCTGATCCCCTGGGGTTTGCAAGCTCATCAGGCTCTGGAATTTACAAAGAATGGTGCAAAAAAACAAATAAGAACATCCAGTGAACAGCAGCTCTGTAGATGAAAACTCTCTGCTAATAAGAGTGAAAGCAAAATGGCCACTCTGGCTCAAGGTGACAGGAAGGCAACATTAATTCAAATAACCACGTGTTACAACAGTGGTGTGCAGAAGAGCATCTCAGAATGCATAAAACATCAAACCTTGAAGTGGATGGACTACAGCATCAGAAGGTAACACCGTTCCCCTCCTGTACCTATTTAAGTGGACACTGTATATGTTGTTGCCATATGCAACCTTAAGGTTCAGTTTCTTGAAGGCATTTACAGGAAAATAAAGAAATACAATAGAATTCATGAGAAAGTATACAAAAACAAACAACCGATGTGCAAAAGGAGACAAATTGTACCTGAGAACTGTTGTAAAAAGACTTTGAGACTGCAGTTTGAGTTGTGAAGTTATCCATGCCGGTTCAGCATTCTGATAGTTGTACCGTAATACCTCTTCTTGAACCTAGAAGTGTAGGACCTAAGGCTTCTGTCCCTTCAGTCTGATTGTATCAGCAAGCACAGAGCATGACCTGGATGGTGAAGGTCCTTGATGATGGATGCTGCTTTCTTGTGCCAATGCTCCTTTTAAATGAGCTCAAATGATGGGAAGGGCTTTGCCTGTTATGGACTGGGCTGCATCTACCACTTCCTGTAGACATTTCCATGTCTGGACATTGGTGTTTCCATACCAGGTCATGATGCAATCAATCAGGATACTCTCCCCTGTGCATCAATAGACGATGGTTGGTGTTTTTGGTGACATGTTGAATCTACGCAAACATCCAGAAAAGTTGAGGTGCTGTTGTACCTCTTTGTGATGACACTTCTGTGCTAGCACCAGGGCAGATCCTCTGATATGATAATACCTAGGAATTTAAAGCTACTGCACCTCTCCAGTTCTGATGCCCTGATACGGACTAGCTTGTGGAACTCCAACTTCTTCCTCCTGTAGCTGACAATAACCTCTTTGGTTTAACTTACACTGAGCGCAAGGATGTTGTGATATACTTCAATCAGATTTTCAATCCCCCTCCAATAAACTGGTTTGTCACCACCTGCCTTCTTACCGTCTCACCTCTGTAAACACACTACAGGATCCCTTTACAGTCCTGAGCATCCAGTGGTGACAGAACCTTAGTTGGTGCTACTTTCCCACAAAGCCCTTGCGGAGGCTACATTGAGCTTCACAGCAACCCTCAGCATGTTCTCCTGCAGCCAGGAACATGCCAGATTGTAGTATTCACCTATGGACATCTTGTTATGTTACAAGATCAACATGTTACAGACAAACCAAAGTGCCTTCTTCACTGAGTTGATGACCTTCCAGCAAAAGTTGAAGTTTGTCTTGTCTCCTACAATATGCATTGTATCATGCTTGGTTACAAATAATGCCTAGAATTCTGGTAACCTTTTCAGCTCCCCTGTTATTACAGTGCTAAATCATTTGTAACATCCAACTGAAGAAGCAGAAGTTTCATAATCCTCATACCTCGACAGGCATTGCTGCACTTACCCATTTTTCAGATCAGTATTAGGTTAGATTAAATGCAGAAGATGAAGTGACAAGGTTGGAAACCACACGTCCTGGCTGAAAATGAGTTCCTGACAAAATTGTAATGGCCATTAAACTTCTCTGGACTTCCATACTTGCAACTTCCATGGGAGAAATTTTGTTGACTAAAGTTGAGGAGCTTTAAATGAACTGCATTGATTTAGAAGTCTCACCATGGTTTATAAATCCCTTTAAATAGCTCTCTCCTTCTCTTCTCTCTCTAACCATTTCTAAAACCCATAGATTTCTGTCATCTTCCAACTTTCTTAATTCCCCTTGTGATTATCGCCCTAGCTTGAATTCTCTTCCTAACCCTTCTTCCTTTAATTTATGTCTTTAACCAAACTTCCAGTCATCTGTTGTTTTATTTTGGCTTAGTGTCAAATTTTATTTGACAATATAAATAAAACATCTTTACTGTGTGGTGATTTCAGCCTACACAAAGGGGAGTTATATTATTTGGAATCATGGCCAGTTTACTAATCTGATATCTAAGCTCAACAACAAAGTTCTGAGACATACAGACTTCATGCAGTAAGCCTTTGATTCTGACAGGAAATAGCTCAGATTCAGATTTATTTATCACATGCAAATTGAAACATATAGTAAAATGCAACCCTTGCATTGATAAATACTCCCAAGGAAGTGTTGGGGGCAGCCCGCAAGTGTCATCACACATTCTGGCGCTAACACAGCATGACATAGGCAGCGACAACAAAACAATTTCAACACAGATCTGTGGTTGCACTGAAAACAATAGGTGGGGTGTCAGGAATAAAAAATGAACACGGTGGAAATGTTCAGGGGTGAGGAAGCATCTGTAGAGAGTGAGTGAGAGTGACAAGAGTACAAGAGTGAGAGAGAGCGATAGAATGATAGAGGTAGAGCAAGAGATTGAAAAAGTATGAAAGAGTGAGAATGAGAGAAGATTAAAGATCATTAGCTCTTTTTCTCTCCACAGACGCTGTTCCATCTGCTGAGCCTATCCACCATTTTTGTTTTAATTTAACTGTGATTGTAGTTGTGTACAGATTTAGACATTTGTAGCAGTAGTAAGGTACTTACAGTGATGACATCTGTGTCAGCTGGTGACATTTCAACCACATTTACCAAGTATGGTTCATCCTTCCAAACTGGGCGATTGTCATTAATGTCAAGCAGAGTTATGTTCACCTGAAACAATTCAGAAAATGCCTTAAATATTCCATGTGTTAGCTACTAGAAAGTGACAATTCCTTTGGCATAAATTATATTGCTCTTTTCTGAAATCTTATTTGGGTAGAATTTATGAACCTGAGCCCCTTTCAAACCAATATATGTTCCACTTGATTTAACTTGCCTCAAATAAAGGAACAGGAGTAAAAGGAGCTTATGGATTGGAAGAAAGAGAAAAAGACTTAATTTTCTTGCCCATTATTTACAATATTCCTGAGGTGCTGGCCTCCAACCACCTACTCCATCCTTCCCTTTGGTAACTCACTGAGATGGTTTGCAATCTTGGCCTCATATTGTGTTGTAGACAATATTCCAGGACAATCAACTACAGTATTTCAACCTTGGCATCCCCTAGCACCAGTTTATTCTCTTTAGACAAACATTCCTTCTTGAGCATAAATTTCAGATCATCCAAAACTCTTCCTTTTGGTTACAGTATTGCTGTTTTTGGAGTGTGCTGTGTGTGATGAGCTAAGGATTGGTCTTCCTATTAATTGCTTGTTTGTTTTACAGCACATTTGGTTGTATGGGGCTTAGAGTCACAGAGTAACACGACAGAGAAATAAGCCTTTTGGCTCATGGCATTCTTGACAAACATTATGCATCCAGTTACATTAATTCCATTTCATTCTCTCCATATTCCCACGAGGTCCCCCCGATTCAACCATTCCCCTACACCAGGTAAAATTTACAGTGACTATTTAACCTACCAACCTGCACAGTACTGGGACATTGGAGAAAAATGCATCTAGGTGAAATCTGTACAATCACAGGGAGAACATGGAAATTTGACACAGAAAGCACCAGATTCAGGAACAGTTATTACCTTTCAACTACTAGGCTCCTGAAACAATATGGATAACTTCAGTCACCTCAACACTGAACTAATTCCAAAATCTATGGATTCACTTTCAAGGACTCATGCGCTTAATATCTTTTATTTATTTATCTATCTATCTAACTATCTTTTTTTGTGTTTGCACAACTTGTTTTCTTTTGCGCATTGGTTGGCAGTTTTTCATTGATTTCATTATTTTTTTTTGGTATCTACTGTGAATGCCCAAGAGAAAATGCATTTCAGGGCAGCATATGGTGACATATTGTATATATTCTTTGATAACAAATTTACTTTGAACTTTGAGGGTCATGGGGTTGAAAGGCAACAGGTCTACAAGTTGTGATATTGTCGCCAGCAGATCTGACGGAAGATCAGTCATCCAGACAGGGTGTTCTAGATTTATTGTGAATCTGTAACTAAACAGAGTGCCAGCGGGCATGGAACCTGTCACTGGACTTTATGTAGAGACTGTTGACAGAATACAATCCTGCTGGGCTCCCCCAATGTTACACTGAAGGAATCATCAGTCAGAGGATTAAATCATCCACAGATTCCTGTGTTGACTATTAAAAATGTGTTGCACTATTTAAATAAGATCCTAGTCAAGTCTTTGTCGATCCACATTCATTCCTCAACCAACACTTTCTTTTGATGTGATGCATTCTTTCCTCTTGTGCCTCCTTCTGTGCCATGAATTCCTATGACTATATAACTGACAGGTTAATCTCCCAGCTGTATCATGCCCATAGTGACAGCTGCATCGCCTTGTGTTATGAGAGACACAGTTAAATTGTATAAGAAAAAATCACATATCCTTTCAGAATATTCCAAGGCACATCACATGCAATGAAGAATTACTATCTGATTACTTTAGCAATCCATCTTTAAGCAGACTACTAGGGATAAATGCTATCAGGCCACTGAGATAGTGCCCTTCCTTTCCGAGGCAATCTTATGGAATCTTTTGTACCAATCCAAGGGGCTTCAGTTTGACAACCACTTACAAATGGGCAGACGTCCATGAATGTGTGACTCTTCACTCCTCCTGCTCCTCTGTAATTTAAAAACATATTGTTCTCTAATTTTTCTCAAACACTAATGAAAGACCATAGACTTTCTCTCACTCTATAGACACTGGCTGAACTGCTGAGTATTTCCTGCATTCTGTTTAATTTCATATTTCCAACATCTGAGGTCAATTAGGGTGAAATAGCTGTCCACTGGGCCCTGGTAGATATGAACATAAGAACTAGAAGTCAATATTACCCTGGAGTTTCCCCTGTTGTTCGAAAAGATCATGGTTCATCTGCTTGTCAGAAGTTTCATTTTCCTGCATGATTCCCTTCTTTGTTGGTTCCTCTAAAAATCTAAGTCAGCCTTGGAGATACTGCTATTATTGATCTCACAGTCCTTATCCGTGCCTTAGGTCTACACTCCTTAATCAAGAAAACAGTCTTACATTATCTACCCTATTATCCCCATAAATGTGATCACTGCTCATTCTTCAGATCTCCAGAGTTCAGGACAACTCTGCACAGTTTTCCCTCATAAAGCAACTCTGCATTTAATTTTTCTCAGTCTCTCTCACCCTTGGCTTTCCGTAATATGGAATGGATGGGTTTACACAGCTACAAAGCAGTTCAAAGTAACTAATTGTAGATGTGTGGATGTATCCAAGACATGTGATAAGTTGCTGCAAAAATGCACGAGGCAGTAACCGCCTAGATGGAGTTCTGGTGCATCCTTGACCAGAGCTTTACCCTCCCTCCTGGAAAGAACAACTCTTTGTTTAGTTTTATCCAAGAGCCCCAATGTCATCAAAATAACTGTAATCATTGCCCCCTAAATGGTCAAAAACCTTCTTCAGTCTTTGCAAGGGCAGGTGACAGCCCAGGCTTTATCTGTTCTGAGAATCTCTCTGGCAGCGCAAATGTATGTGGAGCAGGAAACTGTAAAGGGGGGGGGGGAAGAGATCCAGTCCAACGACAGGGCTGGCTGAATAAAATCCAAGCTCATAATTGCTTATGTGATGCCCAAGTTCAGTCACTTTTAGTCCTGGCCCTCATCTGACAGTAGAGAACGGGAAAATCATCTTGCTCAACAGCTGAAGGAAAACTGTTGGCAAGCTTTGGACAGAAGACTGAAGGAACACAGATTGGGGTGGGGAGCAATTTAACTTCCTTTGGTCTATAGCAGAGGACAACTGACAACACCCTTATCATCACAGGCAAAGATAAAATAGAGAAAAAGGTTTGCAGTGTTGGACTTTGGACAGTGAATGACTAAGGGGAATAACTGACAATGTCTTTTTAAAAACTGTGATAGACTGATTATGTGACTCTAATCACTCCACTTGGCCATGAGTACAGGTGGAATAAGATGGAATTTTTGCTCTGGGGGCATTTTTCTAGAGATTCATGTTTCTGGCCAGATTGGACCCTGGACCTGTCAATGGTGTCCCTATTTAAACCAAACACCTGACCAACATCAGATAACTAGGTGGCTGTGGGCCAGGTACAGAAAGAAGGAACTGTATTCCATGCAGAGCATTAATCCAACCCTAGACAGTCTGAAGCAAAGGATGTAAAACATTTTCCATTTTATATATATATATACACACACAAAGCAACAATTTTGAGGCTATTGCGCTGCCTAGTTCTGATATCACCCCCCCACCAAAATTCCTCTTTACATCCACCCTATCTAGTCCTTTCAACATTCAGTAGGTTTCAATGAGATCCCCCCGCATTCTTCTAAATTCCAATGAATACAGGCCCAAAGCTGCCAAACACTCATTTGTTTACCCCTTCATTCCTGGAATCATCCTTATGAATTTCCTCTGGACTCTCCAATGACAATATATCCTTTCAAGATAAGGGGTGCAAAATTGTTGACAAGACTCCAAGTGGGGCCTTACTAGTGTCTTATAAAGCCTCAGCACTATCCCCTTGCTTTCATATTCTATTCCCTTTGAAATAAATGCCAACATTGCATTTGCCTTCTTTACCACAGACCCAACTTGCGAGTTAATCTCCTGGAAGTCTTGCATGAGGATTCCTAATTCCTTTTGCTCCTGTGAGGTTTGAATTTTTTTCCCTATTTAGGTAATAGTCTGTAATATTGTTCCTGTTAACAAAATGCATTATCATACATCTCCTAATATTGTATTTCACCTGCTACTTTTTTGCCCATTCGTCCAATTTGTCTAAGTCCAGCTGCACTCGCATTGCTTCCTTAGCACTACCTACACTTTCACCTATTTTTGTATCATTCGCAAAGTTTGCCACAAAGCTTCAATTTCACTATCTAAGTAACTGGTAAACAATGTGAAAAATAGCAGTCTCAATAGTGACCCCTGAGGAAAACCACTAGTCACTGGCAGCCAACCAGAAAAGGTCACCTTTATTCCCACTTGCTGCCTCCTGCCTGTCAGCCATTCCTCTATATCAGCCAGTATATTTCCTGTAAACCATTGGATTTTAACTTGTTAAGCATCTTATCAAATGCCTTCTGAAAATCCAAGTAAATGACATCCAAACCCTCTCCTTTGTCCACCCTGCTTCTTACTTCCTCAAAGAATTCTAGCAGATCTGTCAAGAAAGATTTCCCTTTACAGAAGCCTTGCTGACTTTGACTTAATTTATCATTAGTCTCCAAGTACCCTGAAACCTCGTCCTTAATAATGGATTCCAACACTTTCCCATCCACTGAGGTTAGGTTAACTGACCTTTAATTTGGTCTCTTTTGTCTTTGTCTTTCCTTAAAGAGTGCAGTGACATTTACAATTTTCTAGTCCTCCAGGACCATGCCAGAATCAAGTGATTCTTGAAAGATCATGACCAATACATCTGTTATCTCTTCAGCAATCTCTCTCAGGACTTTGGGATATAGTCCACCTTAGGTGACTTATCCACCTTAAGACCTTTGCCTAGCACTTTTCCCTTTCTAATAGCAATGGCACTCACTGACCTCTGGCATACAGCTAGTGTCTTCCAGAGTAAAGACTGAAGTAAAGTACTTATTAAGTTCACCTGCCATTTCCCTGTCCCCCATTACTACCTCAGCAGCATCATTTTCCAGTGGTTCAATATCAACTCTCATCTCCCTTTTATTCTTTATATAACTAAAAAAACTTTTAGTAAAAGTTCCATCCATTGGTTGGATTTTTTGTTATGTCAGCCACTTCTGATATCTGGCAGTACCTCCCATACAGTGGCTTGTCCTGTGCTCTGGACTTAGTCGGTTGGTGCTCAGAGGGGGAGAACCAGCTGCTTCTGCTCTCCGGCTTGACGGACCTGGTTGTTCGCTGCTCAGATGGGTGAACGAGACGCCACCACTCTCCAGCCAACAGACACAGTCAGAGGAGCTACCTGTGCAGCTGCCACTCAAACTACGGAGGCTGATACTGGGAAGGCTCAGGTCGCAGTAGCAGTCTTGGGCTGAACCCCTCACACTTATGCTACATCTGCTCTGGATGAGAGTGAGAACAACAAGAAGAGCCATGCCAGCTCGGACATTGCCTGGATTAACAAGGTCTGCGCCAATGGTTGGGGAACCAGAACCATCTGCTGAGAAATTGGCCACCGGACGAAAGAGGACAACATGTATATTTAATCTTCTTCAGTCTTTAGCATTCCTGACTTGGACAATGCACTAAGCCAAGTGACACTGCATGGCCCAATTCAACCTGAAAGTTTCAGAAAAATATATACCCAATCTGACCCCAACACGCAGAGCCAAACTTGTTGGGCACCAATTCCATGTGCAAATGTTTCAAGGAGGATATTTGGAATGAATCAGAGTAAACAACAGACTTGCAATCTTTAGCATCTTTTACCTGCCTAGCACTGCAGCCCATTTATGCACAGAAAGCTTCAATAAACAGCAATGCCAAATGACCATGATCAGATAACCTGTCTTGGTAATCCTGATAGAGTAATTTAATTGGTCAGGGCACTAAACACTTGCTTGCTCTTCTTCAGAATGGCTCAGAGGGAACTTTTATATCCACATCTCCTGAGAGTAGTGCTGAGATCACAGCATTCCTCAGTACTTCACAAGAGCTTACAGTGAGTTGCTAATGAGAGGAGCTGTTCCTGATCTCTGGAGCTCAATTGGCAGCCCAGCATTTTCACTCAGGCTCAGCTAACCTCAGAACTCAGCTGCAACCACCTAGCTAAAATATTAAGTACAGATGACCAGAGATTTTAATAATTCACTCATTTAGTTCCCTATTCAATCATAATCCCACTGCACCCCAGGATGAAACTAAGTAAGGAATTACTTCAATACCGAAGTGAAATTAATGCTCATCAAATTCCTTCGTGCTACCTCTGATCATTGTTGTTGTTTCGTTTTGCGCTATGTGACGTGTCAGTCCACATTTTTTGCCATTTCCGTAGCATTTGACCGTTGTTTATGAGACTGAGTTGCTAGCTTGACGTTCAACCCAGCATGATAGGTTAAGGGTTTAAACCTGATGTGAAGAATGTAAACACTGAATCTTGGTTTACAGCTCAGAAAGACCTCAGGGAATGCAGCATAACTAAACCCGAAGCATGTATATCAACATCTCACATGACAATTGAAAAGTGCACAGAATTTATCTGACACCCTGGCCACCACATTGCCCAAAATCAACGCAATAAGTAGATCAATTTGCCAGCTAATCATTTGGTAAATTGGTTTATTACTGCAACATGTACTGAGGTACAGTGGAAAACTTGTCTGCATACCGTTCATGCAGATCGATTAATTACAACTGTGCACTGAGGAAGTAAAATGGTTAAGCAATAACAAGATGAAGAATGAAGTGTTACAGTTACAGAGAAAGTACAGTGCAGATAGACCGTAATGTGCAAGGTCATAACGAGGTAGATTGCTCAACAAGTTTTGTCCTCTTAATTACATTTCATGAAGTCATCCTCATTTTGTGCTGTTAGTGGTGGGATCATTGTAGACAAGTTTAGTTTTTAAATGGGTTTGAGAAACAGTCTGGAAGTTCAGATACCTAATGGTACCAGAAGAACAATAGCATTCTCTCATCCCACCTCACTAGCCGCCACAATGAACAAATTATCCTTTCAAAATCCCACCATTTTCAATGAGATGCAACTCCCAGACACCTAAATCCACAGAATAACAAATTTTGAACAGGTTTCCTGTCTCCATGCTGACCATCATGTAGTTACTTATTCAAACCCATTTTCTAGCACTAGGTCTGTAAACTTCTATTTTGAAGATCAGCACTAATTTTTTTCTACCTAAATCAATTAAAAAATCACCTGATTATTATCACACTGTTGCTTGAGGAAGTTTCCTCTGCACATAATCACTGCCAACACTCCTACTTTAAAGTGGGAGCTACATATGCTACTGAATGTAAAGCTTTTTGGGACAACCTGAAAGGGGTCAGAAAGCTTCTACAGAACTGCCAGTCTATCTTTATCTAAGCAGCGGCATCACCCGATGTACAAGCCTCTGATCAGAAGTGTATCAGCATCACAAAGCTTGTCCATGTTGAAGACTCAGTCAATCACCCACCCTGACTACCGGCCTTTGAGGCTGCTGTCAGCTAAATGAGATCTGTCCGCCAGGAGCTGACAGTGGAACAAACACGGCCATTAGTTATATAAAGAGATCTGTATCAGGGGAGACACCCATCACAAGAGTCGTATTCTGCCTTTGGGTTTGAATGGCAACATTACTCACTGTGGCTATTCCTGTCTTCTGGTTGTTCCCTACTCCGCCGTCTACTGCTCTGATGATCAAAATGTACTCAAATTTGGTCTCTCTGTCCAGCAGTGAAGTTGTTGTTATTTCTCCTGCAAGAAGATGGACAGAATCATTATAATCTCACTCTGACAGCAATAATGTCAGTGCATTAATTACAAATGGTAAACAAGCATCTTTGGCAAAGTGAAAAGGAAACTTGGTAAGCAGAGATACGGATGGGTCAAGATCTAATTGATTACAAAATCAGGCTCAAGGGACTGAAAGTCCAACTACTGGCTCTTTATTTTAATAACAGAGGCATCTTATCGAAATAGGTCCAATTTTGTGTGGCTTCATCTTTCTTTTAGATGTCATAAATATGGACACTCTAAGGCTAATTAAGGAGCAATTACTCTTTCTGCCTCCTGCAAATTCACATTACAAACCAAGCCCACTGGAGCCTACTCTTAAGTGTCAGGTCCAGAATTGATCTGTATGAACTGTATACCAGACAAGTTTTTCACTGATCTTGGTACATTTGACAATAATAGTAAACCAATAAATATTTAAAGTTGGGTCAGATTGGCTCATTACAGGAGGATTTGTTCAGCATCACTGCAAGCATTCTCTGTTTTTAATCAATTGTTTCGTGTTTCATCCGCAAATAAATCAACGACATGCTCAATTCATTTACAGCAATAACTGAGAATTCTCAGGTTGCTTATGGAGAAAATGGATTGAGTGGATGTGGAGTGGCTCTTTCCATTTGCAGTAAAGTCTAGGATCTGAGGGCACTGTCTGAGGAAAAAAGAGACATCCCTTTACGTCAGAGATGAGGGGATATTTCTTCAGGCTGAGGGTGATGAATTTTTGGAATTCATTGTCATGGAGGGCTGAGGAGGCCAGGTCATTGATTCCTAAATGGACATGGAATCTTTGGACACTACCTCACTTTTTGTTTTAATATACAATATTTCTGTACAGTTTAAAAATCTATTCGACATACATAATTGATTTACTTGTTTATTTATTATTATTTTGTGTTATTTATTATTTTTTCCTCTGCTAGATTATGTATCGCATTGAACTGCTGCTGCTATGTTAACAAATCTCACATCACATGTTGGTGATAATAAACCGGATTCTGGTTCTGATTGGGTGCATTTAAGGAAGAGACTGATGTTCTTGACTGGTAAGGGCATTAAAGATTTCAGGAAGAAAATGGTTGAAAAGAGTTTTTAAAAAATCACTGATGATTAACTGGAGAAGACTCAATGGGTCGATTGGTCTAACTCTGCTCCTATTGATGAAACTCCTATTGACTCAACATGTTGATGAAGGAAGAGCAGTAGATGTAGTGTATTTGGATTTCAGCAAGGCATTTGATAAGGTACCCCATGCAAGGCTTATTGGGAAACTAAGGAGGCATGGGATCCAAGGGGACATTGCTTTGTGGATCCAAAACTGGCTTGCCCACAGAAGGCAAAGAGTGGTTGTAGATGGGTCATATTCTGCATGGAGGTTGATGACCAGTGGTGTGCCTCAGGAATCTGTTCTGGGACCCTTACTCTTGGTGATTTTTATAAATGACCTGGAGGAGGAAGTGGAGGGATTGGTTAGTAAGTTTGCTGTTGATACAAAGGTTGGAGGTGTTGCGGATAGTGTGAAGGGCTGTCAGGGGTTACAGGAGGACATTGATATGATGCAAAACTGGGCTCAGAAGTGGCAGATGGAGTTCAAACCAGATAAATGTGAAGTGGTTCTTTTTGGTAGGTCAAATATGATGGCAGAATATAGTATTAATGGTAAGACTCTTGGCAGTGTGGAGGATCAGAGGGATCTTGGGGTCTGAGTCCATAGGATGCTCAAAGCAGCTGCGTAGGTTGACTCTGTGGTTAAGAAGGCATACGGTGTATTGGCCTTCTTCAATTGTGGAATTGAATTTAGGAGCCAAGAGGTAATGTTGCAGCTATATAGGACTCTGGTCAGACCCCTCTTGGAGTACTGTGCTCAATTCTGGTCGCCTAACTACAGGAAGGATGTGGAACCCATAGAAAGGGTGCAGAGGAGATTTACAAGGATGTTGCCTGGATTGGGGAGCATGCCTTATGAGAACAGGTTGAGTGAACTTGACCTTTTCTCCTTGGAGCAACAGAGGATGAGAGGTGACCTGATAGGGGTGTATAAGATGATGAGAGGCATCGATCGTGTGGATAGTTAGAGGCTTTTTTCCCAGGGCTGAAATGGTTGCCACAAGAGGACACAGGCTTAAGGTTCTGGGGAATAGGTACAGAGATAATGTCAGGGGTAAGTTTTTACTCAGAGAGTGGTAAGTGAGTGGAATGGGCTGCCGGCAACGGTGGTAGAGGGAGACATGATAGGATCTTTTAAGAGACTTTTGGACAGGTATATGGAGCTTAGAAAAATAGAGGGATATGGGGAGGTCTAGTAATTTCTAAGGTAGAGACATGTTCAGTACAACTTTCTGGGTGAAGGGCCTGTATTGTGCTGTAGGTTTTCTATGTTTCGATGTTTTGAGATCATATGGTTTTCAAATTACAAGTTGTTGGACACAGGTCTGGTTTAATTTTATATCTACAGAATTCTGAACCAGTGTTGCAAAATCCCAGTATAACATGATTGATTTAAATATTTGCTGTAATTATTTCCAATATTTTAATGGATGCACTCAGCTAGAAATCTCTGTCATATATTGACAGCCTTTCAAGTACCAATATATCAGAAATAAAATCAGCTTGTTATTTATTGGAATTGAGCATGGAAACTATGCTTTTCTTTCCTGTAAGTTCATTGGCTTGTGAAACATTGCAAGGCTTTGTATTATCTAAAAGCTACTTTTCTGCGCTTCTGAGGTCCCCTCCGCCTGCCTGGTGGCTCAGAATCTGAGAGGAAGAGTTATTTCACGCAGCAGCCTTGTAGCTTGCCTTGGGAGACAAAACCCAGCTCTGAGCAAGCAAGAGGACACTGGCACACAGTATCCTCCCCTCCTGTATCCAGACTGTTGTCTTTCAACAGCTAATTCCCAACCCATTCATTCATTACTAACATAGAGATGCTTTCTTTAGGCTGGAGGAAATGGCTATATGATCATTGGTATGTTTGTTAGTGACAGAATCTCAAAAGGGATTCAGAGTTCATTAACTATAATGAAAAGGGTTTTCCTCCTATTTCTGTTGAGGTTCTTAGTATTCCTTCGTGTGAGCCTGTGATTGTTTATTAGTTACATAATTAATACTGCTCATGAAGATCTTGACTGACTGTTCTTGTATAGTCACTTCCAATGAAGGGGCAGACACCCTACCTCATAGGTGTCAAACTCAAGGCCCGCGGGCCATATCTGGCCCGGCGTACAATTATATCCGGCCTGCGAGATCATTTTTGATAGATCTATTATTTTAATTATTAATGGCCCGGCGATATGAAGCCTATGATTGTAAGTTAATACCAATCATAAAAGTAATGCTTGCTCAGCAGTCTTCTTCATAAGAAACGGAATTTTTGAAGTGAAACACTTTGTAGTTATAGCAGAGACTGAGACACATGAGGACAGGCTGAAAAAACGGAGGCAATGAAAGCTGTGCTCGCATGCACCCAACTGATCCATGAAGCTGCATTTTGCCGAATCCGGCCCGTGACCTAAAATGAGTTTGACACCCCTGCTCTACCTGATCGAGTGTTGATCCGAAACAGTGAGGACCCCTCCAGAGAGTAGATTATTGACTCCTGCCCATATTCCCGAGACTGGTCCAAATCAGATGCTGTAACGAATAATACTGTGGCTCCTGTGAAAGAGAAACAGACTGGAGTCACATAATAGTATAGGAACAGGGAATGGCCAAATTCCAGCGGTCTTGTTAACACTCATGATTATTGGGGCTGTATTTCATTAGGAATTTGAGGAGATTTGATTTGTCAACTAAAACAATTGAAAAATTCTACAAATGTACCATGGAGAGCATCCTTCCCATCTGGTATGGGGGGGGGGGGGAGGGGAGGTGTAGCTACTGGAGAAGATCAAAATAATCTGCAGAAATTTGTAAAATTAGTCAGCTCTATCATGGGTACCAGCCCCGTATTATCCAAGATATCGTCAAGGAGCAGTGCCTTCAGAAGGCGGTGTCCATCATTAAGGATCCCCACCACCCAGGACATGCCCTCGTCACACAGTTACTGCCAGGAAGGAGGTACAGAAGCCTGAAGACACACACTTAGTGATTCAGGAATATCTTCTTTTCCTCTACCATCCTTTTTCCAAAAACCCATGAACACTACTATACCTCACTACTATTTCATTTCTGTTATTTTGCACTACTTATTTTAACTTAACTGTTTAATAGATATATATATATATATATACTTAATGTTATTCAAGTTTTTTTCCTCTATGTTTATTTATTGTGTATTTTTCATTGTACTGTGCCATAAAGTTAACAAATTTCACTATATACCGGTGCTATTAAATCTGATTCTGAATATTGGACCACACTACTGCTGAATAAAACACTTGCCTTTCCAGTTTCCTGCCACCCATTTAATAATCTGGGGAGACAAATGGAAAGCGTAAAGGACCAGTGATGGGATCACATATTTCCCAGATTCATACAGTATGGAAACTGGTCCTTCAGTTCGCTGAGTCCACAGTCACAATAATCCTACAGTGCATCATCTGTAAAGTATTCAGGTAAAAAAAAGTATTCAGTATTCAGATACTGTAAAGTATCTGCATGAAGCTACATTGTGCAACACACTTAAAATTTTGAAGGAACTCTGCAAGGCAGGCAGCATCTCAGGAAGACAAGAGGGGAATAAACAGTCGAAGTTTCAGCCAGAGAACCTTCATCAGGTGGGAAGAAGCCAGGATAAGAAGGTGCGGGGTGGGGAGGAGTACAAGCTGGAAGGTAATAGGTGAAGCCAGGTGGGAGGGAGAGAGGGATGAAGAAAGAAGCTGGGAGGGGATAGATGGAAGAAATAACTGGCTGAAGAAGGAGGAAACTAATAGGAGAGGACAGTGAACCATGGAGAAAAGGAAGGAGGGGGGGAAACAGGAGAAGAGAAGAAAAGGGGTGATTTTCAGCATCTGCAGGAACTATGTTGCCTTTGCTCTACTTAAAATCTCCAAGTAATCTCAAATGCATTAACTTCCTGAAATTTACATCAAGGTTTTGAATATTCCAGAATCTCTGCTGGCTGTGTGCTGGGATGGAACTTCATGCCACCAGTTATGTCTCAATCCAAATGAAGTGGATGGGAGTTAGGCCTTCAGTGGGCATTGCTCCCAAATCTACTCTTCTGGAAAGGGCAGGGTTTTTAATGAGGCACCTCCCTTCTTTGGGTAGCAGCTTGAGGAAAATATGGAATAAGAAAACATCTCAGGAATTTAAACAAAATAACTGATTTCACCATTCCTACTTTCCTGACTCAAAGTGAACATCAAAGAATCCAGAGCATTATTTTAATTTATGTAGAGATCAGCACAGTTAGAGACTATTGCCAATTAATCTACTGGCCCATATATCTTTGGAATGTGGGAGGAAAACAAAACACCCACAGGAAACTCATGTGAGGACATACAAACTTCTTATAGAAACCGAAACCAGGTCGTCGGTGCTGTAATAGCATTACACTAGTTGCTACACTACCAACCTCCCTGAGGATGAGCAGAGATCATCTTCCTAAAGCTCTGGTCAATATTTATCTCTCTAATAACATCAATGACATACTGTACATCATCAGTTCATTACCACATTGTCGAAGCATTCTCTGCACACAAAGGCTGTTGTGTTTCTTTTTCTAAAGATGGAGACAACATTATTGGGTGTAATTTTCTTTGGAACATAGAACCATAGAACACTACAGCACAGTACAGGCCCTTCAGCCCTCCATGTTGTGCTGACCCATATAATCCCTAAAAAAAAGTACTAAACCCACACTATCCCATAACCCTCCAATTTTCTTTCATCCATGTGCCTGTCCAAGAGGCTCTTAAATACCCCTAATGTTTTAGCCTCCACCACCATCCCTGGCAAGTCATTCCAGGCACTCACAACCCTCTGTAAAAAACTTACCTCTGATGTCTCCCCTAAACTTCCCTCCCTTAATTTTGTACATGTGCCCTCTGGTGTTTGCTATTGGTGTCCTGAGAAACAGGTACTGACTATCCACCCTATCTATGCCTCTCATAATCTTGTAGACCTCTATCAAGTCCCTTCTCATTCTTCTACGCTCCAAAGAGAAAAGTCCCAGCTCTGCTAACCTTGCTTCATATGACTTGTTCTCCAATCCAGGCACATCCTGGTAAATCTCCTCTGTACCCTCTCCACAGCTTCCACATCCTTCCTATAATGAGGTGACCAGAACTGAACACAATACTCGAAGTGCGGTCTCACCAGAGATTTGTAGAGTTGCAACATGACCTCTCCACTCTTGAACTCAGTCCCCCTGTTAATGAAGCCTAGCATCCCATAGGCCTTCTTAACTACCCTATCAACCTGTGCAGCGACCTTGAGGGATGTATGGATTTGAACCCCAAGGTCCCTTTGTTCATCCACCTCTTAAGTAACTGACCATTAATCCTGTACTCAGTCTTCTGGTTTGTCCTTCCAAAATGCATCACCTCACACCTGTCCGGATTGAACTCCATCTGCCAATTTTTCTGCCCAACTCTGCAGCCTGTCTATATCCTCTTGTAACCTTCGACCACCTATAGCTCCATCCACAACTCCTCCAATCTTCGTGTCATCCGCAAACTTAATCACCCATCCTTGCACCTCTACATCTAGGTCATTTATAAAAATCACAAATAGCTCGGGTCCCAGGACAGATCCCTGCTGCACTCCACTAGTTTCCGACCTCCAGGCAGAATACTTTAATTCCACAACTACTCTGCTTTTTAAGCAATTTTTTATCCAAACAGCCAAGGTTCCACTGATCCCATGCCTCATGACTTTCTGGATGAGTCTCTCATGAGGGACCTTGTCAAATGCTTTGCTAAAGTCCATGTAGACCACATCCACTGCCCTACCCTCATCAATTTCTTTTGTTACTTCTTTAAAAAACTCAATCAGGCTCGTGAGGCATGATCTTCTCTTCACAAAGGCATGTTGACTGTCCATGAGTAGACTGTACTTCTCTAAATGCTCATAGATCCTATCCTTAAGAATCCTTTCCAGTAGTTTGCATACCACTGACGTAAGACTCACCGGTCTATAGTTCCCAGGTTTCTCCCTGTTACCTTTTTTAAACAAGGGAACTACATTTGCCATTCTCCAGTCCTCTGGCACTTCCCTTGCAGCCAAAGAGGAATCAAAGATCATGGCTAATGCTCCTGTGATCTCTTCTCTCAATTTCCACAACAACCTGGGGTGTATCATAACCGGCCCTGGGGATTTATCAATCTGAATGTTTTTAAGAAGATCCAGCACTTCTTCTTCCCTAATCTCCACATTGTCCAGCACACAGGCCCGCTCTACTTCGACCTCATCCTGATCAAGGTCCTTTTCACGTGAATACTGAAGCAAAGTATTCATTTAGGACCTCCCCAACCTCCTCTGCCTCCAGGCATACGTTGCCCTCTTTATCCTTTAGCGGTCCCACCTTCGTTCTCGTCATCCTCCTATTCTTCACATATGCATAGAACGCCTTGGGGTTCTCCTTAATCTTACATGTCAAGGCCTTCTCATGCCCCCTTTGAGCTCTCCTAAGTCCTTTCTTTAGCTCCTTCCTGGCTACCCTATACTTCTCATAAGCCCCTCCTACTTCCTGCTTCTTATATCTAACATATGCTTCCTTTTTCCTCTTGACGAGTTGCCTCACATGTTTCGTCAGCCACGGTTCCCTTTTCCTACCATTTTTTCCTTGCCTCAGTGGGACAAACCTATCCTGAACCCAGCTCAAGTGGTTCCTAAACTTCTCCCACAATACTTCTGTACTTTCCCCTTCGAACGTCTGTTTCCAATTTACTCTCGCTAGTTCCTGCCTCATTCCTTCAAAGTTAGCCCCTCCCCAGTTACCATTTTATCTGATTTTATCCCTTTCCATAGCTATGCTGAAGTTAAAGGAGTTGTGGTCACTCTTACCAAAATGCTCCCCCACCAAGAGGTCTGTCACCTGACCAGGTTCATTACCCTGAACTAGATCCAGTATAGCCTCTCCTCTCATCGGCCGGTCCACATACTGCGTCAGGAATCCTTCTTGAATACACCTGACAAATTCAGCCCCATCTATCCCCCTTGCACTCAGGAGGTGCCAGTCAATATGAGGGAAGTTGAAATCACCCATAACTACTACCCTGTATTCCCTGCTTCATTCTAAAATCTGCCTGCTTATCTGCTCCTCGGTGTCCCGAGGGCTATTTGGTGGCCTATAGACTACTCCCAGCACAGTGATTGATCCCTTCCTATTTCTGACTTCCACCCAGACTGACTCCATGGACACTCCTTCTGCAGCGTCCTCCCTTTCTATAGCCGTGATACTATCCCTTACCAGCAATGCCACTGCCCCCCCCCTTTCTACCTCCTATCCTATTCCTTTTAAAACACCCAAACCCCAGGACTTGCATCATCCAATCCTGCCCTTCCTTCAACCAAGTTTCAGTAACGGCCACAACATTGTTGTTCCACGTACTAATCCATGCTCGAAGTTCATCCTCCTTGTTCCTAATACTTCTAGCATTGAAATAGACACATTTCAACCCCTTTAACTGGCTACAATTATGTTCTGTCCCCTGCCTGTCCTTCCCTCATCAACTCCAAACTCTTAGCATCATGCCCTTGTCTTTCTACCTTAATCCCTGCACTCACATTTTGATCTCCACCCCGCTGCCAAACTAGTTTAAACCCTCCCCAACAGCTCTATCAAACCTGCCCACCAGAATATTGGTCCTCCTGGGATTCAAGTGCAACCTGTCCTTTTTGTACAAGTCACACCCGCATCCAAAAGAGGTCACAATGATCCAGAAAGCTGAATCCCTGCCCCATTCCCTCAGCCACTCATTTATCCTCCACCTCATTCTATTCCTATTCTCACTGTCACATGGCACAGGCAGTAATCACGAGATTATTACCTTTGAGGTCCTGCTTTTCAACTTCCTTCCTTAACTCCCTGTAGACTTCTTTCAGGACCTCTTCCCTTTTCCTACCTCTGTCATTGGTACCAATATGTACCATGACCTCTGGCTGTTCTCCCCCTCACCGCAGGATGTCTTGGATGCGATCAGAAACATCCCGGACCCTGGCACCATGAAGGGCATGTGGAGAATGCAACAGAAATGCACATCTATGTTTACTACCCCACTTGGTACAGGCACTTCCCAACGTAGAAACCTCTGAGTAGAAGCTCATTGGCATCACAAAGATTATCCACAGTAAACAAAGGAACGTGCCTTTCTCAACTTTGATGTAACTTCATGCATTTAATCATGCCATAAGCATTTAAGGGAAGGCTCGGTAAATCAATGAGGATAAGGGATACAGTAAACTGATGGAGTGAGAGAATGGGAGGGGTTGTGAAAGGTTGTGTAAAGTAAACCTAAAATAGACTGAATGTCCTGCTCCTCTCCTAGAATTTCTATGTAAAGAGATCAAATGTGTACGACTTAATGATATTCAACAACCAGCAACTTGGACCATTTGATTATCATCCCAGGATGATAGAGGTGTCCACCACCCAAAATCAAAAGGAACAAGAGCTGTTAGATTCAATTACTGACTTAACTCTTGCCTCAGGGTGAGAATTGTCTCTCTGCAATTTATGACTTACCCACTTATTTTAAGCTGACACTTCAGGGAAGTAAAAAGGACTGTGCAGTATCGTCAGCAGTATTAACATTCAGATTTTGTTTAAAGCTCCTTCCACATGGATATATTACAAAATATCCAGGGAAATGTTGTTCTTCACTGTATTAACATCGATTTACTAAATTGTGCAACCTGCTTGAGATCATGTTGTAAATGAATGGTCAATGCATTTTCCGACATACCAATACTGACAGTGCTTTAAAATGTTTCTGTCTACCTTACAATATGCTAGAGTACACATTTAGTGCATGGGACCCCAATGTAAATAAAGTCCAAAAATGAAGATTTACAGTTGTGTTGACCCACAGGATAGAAAATGGACACTGGGATTCTATCCTCTTGAAAAGTTTGCAGGATGGATTTGTAAGTGCATTTTTAGAGTCTTCTCAGACTCTCACCACAGATCATGCTTCTCTTGTGGTAAAGTACAATTCAAGGCGATCACTAATAAACTCAAGGGATTTCTCCATCTACTGGCTGAGAGTGCAGGACTTGTCCCCACACAGAGTGGTTGAGATATATGTTGTTTGGAAGAACTGGATAATTGTAAGGGAACTGTAACATTGTAAGGCTATCTAGCACAGACCAGTTCAGCTGAATGACCTGTTTCTGTAGTTGTGAGTACGATGTTACCAAGTGCAGAACTAGTAACTTCCTGCTCTCAAACTGATGTTGAATACACATTGACAGCTCATTGTGAACCAGTAAATCAAGTCATAACATTAAACAGATCAGCATAAGAACAGACCCTTCAGCCCACATTGTCTACGTCAAACACACTGGCAAATTATCTAACCCTTTTCTGTCTGTACGAGACCGATATCTCTCCATCCTGCATATTCACATGTCTAAAAGCTTAAGTGCCGCTATTGTGTCTACTTCCATAATTGTTCCTGGCAGCACGTTCCAGGCACCTACCGCTCTAAGTAAAAAAAACCTTGCCATTCACATCTCCTTCAAACCTTCCTTTACTCTCATATTTGTGACTATGCAATGTTCTCCTAGCAAATCACCTGCGATGATGTTTTCAGGGACTGCCATTACATAGGAAGACTGGCTGAAAGTTGGAGAATTGTCATTTTCATCCTATGAGAAAGCAGAGATGGGAATAAATTAGTTCAAAATTCTAAGTAAATTTATTATCAGAAGTACATATACATGTCTTGTGGACATTTTTAGCAGAATGAAGAAGCACAACAGAATCACTGGAAAACTACACACAAAGACTGACAAGCAACCAATGACCCAATGACGAAAGAAGACAAACTGTGAAAATATGAAAAAATAACAAAAGAATGAATAAATAAATAAATCACACAGGGAACACAAGTTGTAGAGTCCTTGAAAGTGAGTCGATAGGTTTTGTTTAGTGATCAGTTCAGTATCATCAGTCAAATTAATCAGCCATACTTTTAAGGAGAAGCTGGATAAACTTGAGTTGTTTGCTCTGGATTGGCAGAGGGTGAAGGAAGACCTAAAATCAGTTTATAAAATGATGAGGGACATAGATGGAGTAGACAACTGTTATCTTTCCCCCAAGGTCAAAATGTCCAAGACTAGAGGGCATGCATTAATGATGAGGGGGTAAAGTTCAAAGATTAAGTGCAGGGCAAGTTTTTATACTCAGAGAGTGGTGGGTGCCTGGAATGTGCTGTCAGGAGTGATGGTGGAGGCAGGAACAATAGTAATGTTCAAGAGGCTTTTAGACAGACACATGAACATGCAGAGAAAGGCAGGATATAGGCCACACGCAAGCAGAAGGGATTAATGCAATTATGTATCATTGTTCTTAACATCATGGGCTAATACTTTTCAAATGTTCTATGATCTTTCTGAATGACCACAAAAAGTCTCATGGCACTTCTTCACAGAGTTATCTCTGATACCCAATCAAATATTCATTGTTCCTCACCATACCTGAAGAGGAGCAATACACTGAGAACTTGCTGTATATCAGAATCAGGTTTACTATCACTGGCATGTGACGTGGTTATTTGTTAACATAGCAGCAGCAGTTTAATGCATTACATAATCTAGCAGAGAGAGAAAAAAATAATAAAATAAAACATAATAAGTAAACAAATAAATCAATTATGTATATTGAATAGATTTTTTAAAATGTGCAAAAACAGGAATACAGTATATTAAAAAAAGTAAGGTAGTGTCCAAAGCTTCAATGTCCATTTAGGAATCAGATGGCAGAGAGAAAGCAGTTCCTGAATCGCTGAGTGTGTGCCTTCAGGCTTCTGTATCTCCTACCTGACGGTAACAGTGAGAAAAGGGCATGGCCTGGGTGCTGGGTTCATTACCCTTAGAAATGAACGCTGCCTTTCTGAGACACTGCTCCCTAAAGATGTCCTGGGTACTTTGTAGGCTAGAACCCAAGATGGAGCTGACTAGATTTACAACATTTTGTAGCTTCTTTCAGTCCTGCGCAGTAGTCCCTCCATATCAGTGATGCAGCCTGTCAGAATGCTCTCAACGGTACAACTATAGAAGTTTTTGAGTGTTTTTGTTGACATGCCCAATCTCTTCAAGCTCCTAATAAAGTATAGCCGCTGTCTTGCCTTCTTTATGACTACATCAATATGTTGAAACCAGGTTAGATCTTGACACCCAGGAAATTGAAGCTGCTCACTCTCTCCACTTCTGATCCCTCTATGAGGATTGGTATGTATTCCTTCGTTTTACCCTTCCTGAAGTCCACAATTAGCTCTTTCGCCTTACTGATGTTGAGTGCCAGGTTGTTGCTGCGGCACCACTCCACTAGTTGGCATATCTCACTCCTGTACGCCCTCTCGTCACCACCTGAGATTCTACCAAGAATGGTTGTATCGTCAGCTAATTTGTGGATGGTATTTGAGCTAAGCTTAGCCACACAGTCATGTGTATACAGAGAGTAGAGCAGTGGGCTAAGCACACACCCCTGAGGTGCACCAGTATTGATCATTAGCAAGGAGGATATGTTATCACCAATCTGCACAGACTGTGGTCTTCCGGTTAGGAAGTCGAGGATCCAATTATAGAGGGAGTTACAGAGGCCCAGGTTCCTCAACTTCTCAATCAGCATTGAGGGAATGATGGTATTAAATGCTGAGCTACAGTCCATAAACAGCATCCTGACATAGGGTTTGTGTTATCTAAGTGGTCGAAAGCCGTGTGGAGAGCCATTGAGATTGCATCTATTGCGGCAAAAGGCAAATTGCAATGGGTCCAGGTCTTTGCTGAGGCAGGAGTTCAGTTGAGTCATAACCAATCTCTCAAAGCATTTCATCACTGTTGGTGTGAGTGCTACTAGGTAATAGTCGTTAAAGCAGCCCACATTATTCTTTGGCACTGGTATAATTGTTGCCTTTTTGAAGCAAGTGGGATTTAGCTGTCATGTTTATTGTATCAAAACTATTAAAATATTTTGGGAAAAAATACTGCTTTAACTTTTTAAGTCCTTTGGAATGACTGAAAATATTGTGCTGGCTGTTATAAACACGAGTCCTTCTCTCCACATAGAAAAGAGGAATTCCAGTAAAACTCTTACAACATGTTCTCCATTCCATTATCCAGGTTATGAGTCAAATTAATCAGTCATACTTTTCTAGCTTTTGAATACCATTGCACTTCCATATAGTGGTTACGATTTTAGCTTTCATAACATTTTGGAAAGTTGTAGTTAAAAATTGTGGCAGTTAATTCTCTTTAATGTAAATATTTAAAGAGGTTAAAAACAAGAGCCAAGGCAGAACTGCATATTTATGAAACAGATCTCTGGGGCTGGCTGTCTTTACTGTGATTAAACTGATTAAACTTAATTGCCCAGTCTGACAGCCTTGTCAAACATGTTGAAGGACAAAAGCAAGTTAAGCTACAGTAACTTGTGCTTATTTTGGATGAAGGCAGACATTGGGTTCATGGTCATATTAAAAATTTTGAGAACCAATGGTGATGTCCACACAAAGTCACGGATCAAATCCCTGAGGTCTGCCAAGGACAAGTATTATGACTGATGGAAGAAAGTCAGGATCCACAGTAACAAAGGACCTTAAAGATGAATATGGCTCAAATTGCATGGACCTTACAAAAAGTGCTGGAGGAACTCAGCAGGTAAGGCAACATTTATGGATAGGAATAAAGAATCGATGATTCTGATGAAGGCTCTTGGCCCGAAATGTCAACTCTTTATTCCTTTCCATAGATGCTATCTGACCTGCTGCATTTCTCAAGCATTTAGTGTGTGTTACTCTGGATTTCCAACATCTGCAGAACCTCTTGTGTTTACTTTATGCACAGTACAGGCAATCCCAGGTTTTATCAATCCCCAAAAGTCCTGTCCACCTTGCACCATATAGGAACAGGCCATGGAAATGCAACCATGTGCACTGCATGTCAAGCCCCAGGAAGATGGTAAAAGGATAGACTGTGGTTTCCAGCATCCATCCACACAATCTTGCTTGAAGTTAAAGGGACCCAGGAACTAAACAGCCATAAGCAGAAACAACCAAGACACCTTGTGATAAACATCCCAAATGAGTTATTGTGCTTGTAGATTACTTTTCAGTCCATAAGTTTCAGCTGAACATAAGCACCTGGGTTGATCTGGTGCAGAGTAATGCTGCTTTGTAGATTGAATCATTTTTTAGTGAAGCAGGAATAATAATTCTACTCTGAAGCCAATGGGTTTCTACTCACTCAATTTCTAAAATTACTTCCAGCAAAAGTACTTCCACTTGGGTGGGGTTACACAGTTGTACAGCTGATAGAAATGCTGTTTCATATTTCTAGCAATCCTGGTTCAATCCTGACCTCTGCTGTTGTCAATGCGGTATTTGCATGTTCTCACTGCGGCTACATGGGATTCCTCCCCAAATCCCAAAGAGGTAGAGTGATCAGTACATTAATTGGCTAATTAAATTGACCCAAGTGTAGATGAGTTGAAGAATCTAGGGAGAACTGGGAATAATGTAGGATTAACGTAAACACGTGATTGATTGTTGGTGCAGGCTCAATGGGCTGAAAGCCCTGTTTTCAAACTGTACACATCCATTGTAAAGTATTGCTACTTACAAAAATGTAATTTCTTCAATAAATGTAAGCTCCACTCAGTGCACACAGCGTAAAATGGAGAACAGACATTTCCTTCTGCCAACTGTCAATGGCTCGATTAATCTCAAGTAGTCAGCTTGGGCATATTTGACCTACCAAAATGAACCACTTCACACGTTGCTAATTATGCTAAGCAGTCATGACTTCCCAGCGATGCCTCCTTACCACCAAAACCTATTCTTCCATACCAAGGCAGTGAGGAGGGTAGGTAGGGAGGGTGTTGGTGGCAAGAGGTGCAACACTGCCACTTTACACTTACATTGGAGAAGGAAGACTCTGATCCCAAACCTCCGCTGCCTTGAGGCTATACTCACTCAAGGGGAAGGCTTTGGGAGCAAACCCTGAGGGAAAAATCCGGAACTGGGGTCCCTAAGGCAGTCCTGCATTGAGTTCAATGTTGACTGGCAACTCCTGCGATGCTGCTGGTATCAAACTGTACCAGTCTCTCTGGTTCCTTTGGGTTCATCAGATGCAAGGAGAGGGGGAGCCTGCTCATGGGCAACAGCTTATTCTCCTTATTCTACTGCCCAGGCAGACTTATGTATCCAGACAGCCAGGAAGCAACATCCATAGTCAACCCAGACCAATGGAGGACTCTTCTTCTTCATGCTTACATTCCACAGCACATACCTACACTGACAGTCACAAACAAGAGGAAATTTGCAGACGCTGGAAATCCAAGCAACACCTGCTGAAGGGTCCAGGCCCGAAACATCGACAAATTTCTTTCATAGATGCTGCCTGGCCTGTTGAATTCCTCCAGCATTTTGTGTGTGTTGCTGACACTGTCACTGTCCTACAGCTTTTTCATAAGCCTTGCTGTTACCTACAAGAGTTCCTGCCAGAATCAGTTTATATTCAGAGACTCCTTTGTCACTCTACAGCTAATCGGTCTGTTAGGTGCACTACTGTGCTTTACAGTCTGATTTGAAGAAACGTTTCATTTCTATATACATTTTGTGATTATATATGTTATATTGATGTATATAGTTAAATACAATAAAATTGACTTGACTTGTTCATGGCTACAAGCTACTCTTAAGTACAATATATACGGGCATACTAAACAGTTACTTGCACATAGCATTTGAAATAGTTGTTTTTACATTGATATACTGTGCGTATATTGTGTTTTTATGCTTAATTATGTTTCTTGTGCTTCATCAGATCCAGAGTATCAATCATTTTGTTCTCCTTCACACTTGAGTACTGAAGAAAGATAATAAACAACTTTGAAACTTGAAAAAACAAAGTGGGGACGAAAGAAGAAATGATTAAAGCAAGGTCATTGATCTGAAGTGCTAACTTTGTTTCTCCTATTTAAAATAACATTGTAATATTTCACAAGGGCAGAGAATGCTGAAAATACACAGCAGGACTGGTGGAAAAATCAACAAAAGTTCGAAGTAAATTTATTATCAAAAGACATATATGTCACCATATACAACCCTGAGATTAATTTTCTTGTGGGCATATTGATCAAATCCAATAACCTTAATAGAAATAATGAAAGACTGCACCAACAGGGTGAATAACCAATGTGCAAAAGACAACAGACTATTCAAATGCAAAAGAAAAAATGCAATAATAATAATAAATACACTAGAAATAAATATCGAGAACATGTGATGAAGAGTACTTGAAAGTGAGTCCATAGGTTTGGAACAGTTCAGTGATGGGGCAAGTGAAGTTGGGTGAAGTTGGTAAACTGTTCCTGAACCTGGTGGTGCAAGTCCTGAGGCTCCTGTACCTTCTTCCTGATGGCAGCAGCAAGAAGAGAGCATGGCCTGGGTGGTGGGCCATGATAGTGGATGCTGTTTTCCTGTGACAGAGTTTCATATAGACGTGGTCAATAGTTCAGTGGACTTCACCCGTGATGGACACAGTCATATTTGCTCCTTTTTGTAGGATTTTCAGTTCAAGGGCATTCATGTTTCCATACCAGGCTGTGATACAGCCAGTTAATATATTCTCCACCACACATCCTTAGAAGACTGTTAAAATATTAGATGTCATGCTGAATCTTTGCAAACTCCTAAGGAAATAAAGGTACTGCTGTGTTTCTTCATAATTGCACTAATGTGCTTGGCTCAGGACAGGTCCTCTGAAATCATAACTGAGGAATTGAAAGTTGCTAACCCTCTCTACCTCTGAGCCCCCAATGAGGGTTTACTCATGGACCTCCAGTAGTCAATAATCAGCTCCATGGTCTTGGTGACACTGAATTAGAGGTTGTTGTTGTGGCACCACGCAGCCAGATTTTCAATCTCCCTCCTGTATGCTAATTCATCACTACCTTTGACAGAGTTGTCGTAGGAAAACTTAAATAATGCATTGAAGCTTAGCCTCACAGTCATAAGTATAAAGTGAATAGAGCAGGAGTAAAGCACACAGCCTTGTGATGCACCTGTACTGACGGAGGTTGTGGAGGAGATGTTGCCAATCCGAAATGACTAGAGTCTGCAAGTGAGGATATCCAGAATCCAGTTGCAGAAGGGGTATTGGGGCAAAGGTCTTGAAGCTTAGTGACTACTTTTCAATAAAAAGGTAATTGGGAGGTGGGGTGGGGAAGGAGACAGATTGAAGGTGATATGTGAAGCCAGATGGGTAGGACAAATTACACCATCAGTGTTTCTTAGAAAAAGTATATATTCAATAATTCATAACCCCAAACACATGTTTTTAGAGCAGTAGATGTAGTGTCTATAGATTTCAGCAAGGCATTTGATAAGGTACCCCATGAAAGGATTATTGAGAAATTAAGGAGGCATGGGATACAAAGGAAACTTGATTTGTGGATCCAGAATTGGCTTGCCCACAGAAGGCAAAGAACGACTGTAGATGGGTCATATTCTGCATGGTAACCAGTGGTGTGCCTCAGGGATCTGTTCTGGGACCCTTTCTCATTGTGATTTTTATAAATTCCCTGATTGAGGAAGTGGAGGGATAGGTGATGACACAAAGGTTGGGGGTGTTATGGATAGTGTAAGAGGGCTGTCAGAGGTTACAGTGGGTCATTGATAGGATGCAAAACTGGCCTGAGAAGTGGCAGATGGAGTTCAACCCAGATAAGTGTGAAGTGGTTCATTTTGGTAAGTCAAATATGATGGCAGAATATAGTATTAATGGTAAGACTCTTGGCAGTGTGGAGGATCAGAGGGATCTTGTGGTCCGAATCATAGGACACTCAAAGCAGCTGCACAAGTTGACTGTGGTTAAGAAGACATATATGGCATTTATCAACTGTGGGATTGAGTTCAAGAGCCAAGAGGTAATGTTACAGTTAAATAGGACCCTGCTCAGACCCCACTTGGAGTACTGTGGTCAGTTCTGGTCACCTCAGTACAGGAAGGATGTGGAAACTATAGAAAGGGTGCAGAGGAGATTTACAAGGATGCTGTCTGGATTGGGGAGCATGCCTTACAAGAATAGGTTGAGTGAATTTGGCCTTTTCTCCTTGAAATGACGGAGGATGAAAGTTGACCTAATTAAGGTGTATAAGATGATGAGAGGCATTGATCGTGTGGATAGTCAGAGGCTTTTTCCCAGGGATGAAATGGGTAACATGAGAGGGCACAGTTTTAAGGTGCTTGGAAGTAGGTACAGAGGAGATGTCAGGGGTAAGTTTTTTTTTAAAACGCAGAGAGTGGCGAGTGTATGGAATGGGCTGCTGGCGACAGTGGTGGAGGCAGATACGATAGGGTCTTTTAAGACAATCCTGGATAGGTACATGGAGCTTAGAAAAATAGAGGGCTATGGGTAACCCTGTGTAATTTCTAAAGTAATTACATGTTTGGCACAGCATTATGGGCCGAAGGGCCTGTATTGTGCTGTAGGTTTCTAAGTTAGAATTTCACTTTGATGAGCAAGCATGTCATGACTAAAGGCCAAGGAATTTACTAATAAGGTCTCAGTTACATGACTGAATATCACCTTCAATGGTTTATGGTAAGTTGAACTCATGAACACTGCTGCTAGGCTTTCAAATAACAAATGCTACAAGCTCCTTTCCAAAGAATCGTGCACCAGCCCCTGATTAAATGTTAATGGAAATCCTACAAAGCTCGGATCAGGCTTTGTTTACAAAAATATAAAAAAACATTTCTTGTTCACCTGAGACAAGATGTTGCTCTGGGATGTCCCTTTGTAGGTGTCAAGGCCACAAATACCATGCCATGAATAATTCAGCTCATTTCTGACTTGCTTGAGGCTATTACCTACATTGAATGAAGAACCTTTGAAAGTATGGGAAGCTTGAATTGCCTCAGAGCAGGGGATTTGAGAGTTCAAGATTTCTAAGTGGAGTTTGGACTCTTAACTCAACATGCTCTGAACTTCAGAGTTGTTAACGTCTGACATCTAAGTACTTACAATATTTATTTCAGACTTGGGTCCTCTGGCACCAAATGGCCTTCAACCCAAATCAGTATGACGATCAAAATGCCCAACCAATCTCATCCCACCTGTCCAAGTGTCTTTCAAACTTTGTTACTGTACTGGCCTCAACCACTTTGTCTGGAAGTTCATTCAAGTTCAAGTTTATTATCATTCAACCATACATGTGCATACAGTTGAATGAAACTTCCTTCCTCTGGGACCAGGGTACAGGTAGTAATTATCCAGCACATACAGTCACAAAATAATATTAGCACCAGTTCCTGAGTGGCATGGCCTGAAGATTGAAGTATGGGGTGTATGCTTGTTCTAAGATTGTACAATGTAACTGGCACTATTATAATAAAATAAGCAGTAGTATAAATATGTGAACCCGCAGCAATAAAAGATGAAAAATGACCAGTGTAGGATGAGATTGTAGCCCTGAGTTGGGGAGTGGCCAGTAGAGCTTTCAGACAGGGTATACACATGTGCTGGATAGCAGCAGGGCACTACGAAGTATACAAGCCTGGGGAAAGAAGCTGTTATCCAGCTTGTCAGTTCTGGTTATTATACAAAGGTCTCTTTTGCCTGATGGTTTCAAAGTTTCAAAGTGCATTTATCACCAAAGAATGTATAAATTATACAACCTTGAAATTTGTTTGCTTACAGGCAGTTGCAAAGCAAGGAACCTGTAAGAACCCAATTAAAAAAAAATAAGACCAACCCACGCCCCAGTGCCCATAGAAAAAGAGTAAAAAAAACACAAAGCAAATCATATAAACATCAAAAGCGAGCAGCGACAACAGCGTTCCGAACCAAATTGAGTCCTTGGATCCAAATCTGCGAAGCAGCCTGGAGTATGCCCAAAGTTTCAGTGTTCAATTCATTATTTTAGCAGGACAAATCGCTGCAAAGTTCACAGACACAAAGCACAGCAGCCTGGGGAACTTTCACAGGCTTAGCATCACGGAGAGACAAACCCCTCTAGATTATCTGCGCCGGCATTTAAATTGTCCGAACCTCAGACTAGGACTTGCCCCACAAATTGCTCTGGGCCTAGAATTAGCTGCCGAAGGAGCTGTTGCCAATCGCTCCAAATCAGCTCGGCACCCAGAGTGATCCTACCTCGCCCAACTTTTGACACCCTGCCTTACCAGTCCTTACAGGCTGGTATTTAGATTATCCAAACACTGGATTGTACCTCGTATTAGGACCCGGATCTTGCCATGGTGAATCACTACGGACCTTGAACATGCTGCCCAGTGATTCACCTCAGACCCGGATTTTGCTGCTGAAGAAGCGTTTCTTGACCTCTCCAATTTGGCTTGGCACTTAGAGCGTTCCACTCTCATACCTGGTTGGAGGTCAAAGAGATTGTGGAAAGGATGGGAAGGGTCTTTGGCAATCCACCTTCTGCATGAATAAGTTGCTCTTCAGGTCCCTTTTAAATCCTCTCTCCTTAAACCTGTACCATCAATGTTTTGATTCCCTTCTCTTGGAAAAGGACTGTATTGTTCATCAGAGTCCACTAGCATCACAGCTCCAGGAAAAGACCGGAATTTTCATAAATGTTCTGAAAAGTAGTCACCGCTTCATCTGCAGGCCAAGTCTCCAACCTCAACCAACAATTCTTGGAATAATCAATCATTCATTTACAGACTATAACATGAATTTGCTGCTTGTTATGAGTGGCCCCAATGAATGACACCAACTTTCATAATTTATTAATCTGAGATAATTTAAACTATTCAAGGCATCACCAAGAGACTAAGTGATCATGACATTTCAGTTGGGCTTTATTCACAAATGGGCAAAGAAGATCGCTAATTTAAAGTAGAACAGGGTTAATATATACCAAACAACTTACCGTAAATTCCGGACTATAAGCCGCTACTTTTTTCCCACGCTTTGAACACTGCAGCAACACTGTGGCCTATACTACGGTGCGGCTAATGCATGTTTTTTTTTCATGCCGCCAAAAACATTTTGCCTCGTAACAGTAGACTGTTATGAATCCCGTAACTGGAGAACTTACCAGCAAAGATAGAGAGGTCCGTTGAAGTCTGATGTCACTATTTTCAAACATTTTATTTATAAAGGGACACAAAAGTAGGGTTAATACATACATTCAGATAGTGCACATCATCAACACTCAATCTAAAGCGCGGGTATAGTAATACTCATCATTAAGTGAGCTCTGCTGTTGTCTAGGGGTTAATAGATTGTCCGTTGGAAATATAAAAGTCACTCAGAAGGCTGCCGGCCTCAGCCCTTTGAAAATCGCTGGGTTTCACGTGGGGCGACCGAGAGAGAGATTGGGGGAGAAGAGAAAGAACTTGCCGAGTCTTGATGAATCTTCTGTGAAATCGGGGGAGCGTTGGTTTCCTCTCCCTGATGTTAGTTAAAAGCGGTTTTCTGTGATTCCAGCCACAAATTCCAATCCCGGAATCTAACGCACGTGGTTTCCTTCAGAATGGCTTCCCGCTGCTGCGGGATCACTCTCTTGTGTCTTCTTGGTGCGTCTGAGGGGGCTGTCCCCCTGAGACTCTCCTTTATACTTCCTCACGGGGTCGCAGGTGTCAATCAGGTGGGGATGATGCAATCTCTCTCTCAACCAGCCCACCTTGCCCGAGGGCTTTTCACGTGGTCTCCATGAGACAATAGTCGCTGTCGTCCCGGGTGGGACGTGCAATTTGGCACGTTTCTCTCTCTCTCTCTCTCTTTCTCTCTCCTACTGGGTCTACTGACCCCCCCCCCCCCCCCCCCGACGGGTGCTCTTGCGATTCTCACAAAGGAGGGGGCTGGGATCATAGCAAGACCAATAAAATTGATGAGTAGTTCACAGAGGTCCAATGAAATTGTATGATAAATCAAGCGCACTTTCGCAATTAAATTATTGTAAATCAGTCATTTGTACTCACCCTCATCAACATGGAAAACACTCGAAGAAAAGCATATGATGCAGCTTTTAAGTTAAAGGAGATCAATAACTTTTCCTGGTAGGCTGCTGTATATATATTTTTTTACCAGTCGTTAGGAGATATTGGAATGTTGTTCGTGCACTGTTCAGTAAAAAAGTATACGCAACGTAATTTGTGTGTTACTGATACGTATGTATATTTAAAAGTAGCTGTGTTACAGGCACTGTTTGAAAAAAAGCATTTGCAATATGTATTTGTTTATGTTACCATACGGATTTAATTAAAAGTTAAAAATTCCTCACTTGTAATATCTTTCTGTGTAAATATCTCATATTACAACGTGGGACACCTGCGGTTTAAAATCCGGTGCGGCTTGTACAAGTAGAAAATTGATTTTCTTTCTAAAATTAGAGCGTGCGGCTTTTAATCAGGTGCGCTCTGTAGTCCGGAATCTACGGTACTCTGGTTTCTAACACACTTGGAACATAGTTTGGACACTTTTCTATCCAGATATTTTTTAAGAGATGCAGCACAGTATCTGGCCCAATGAACACGCGCTGCCCAATTACATCCATGTGGCAGAAAACTGGAGCACCCAGAGGAAACACATGTGGTCACAAGGAGCACATACAGACTTCTTGCAGACAGTGGAAGGAATTGAACCCAGGCTACCAGTTGCTGTAACAGGATTACGCTAACCTCTACACTACCATGCCACTCACTTTGTAAGTTGTTGATAAATGAAAGAAAATTCCATGCACTGAATATCCGAAATAAAATCAGCAGCAACACAAGCAAAATGCTGGAGGAACGTAGCAGGCCGAAACATCGACTGTATTCTTTTCCATAGATGCTGCCTGGCCTGCTGAGGTCCTCCAGCAATTTGTGTATGTTGCTTAGAATTCCAGCATCTACAGATTTTCTATTGTTGGAAATAAAAACAGAAAATGTTTTTAGACAGTGTCCATGGAAGGATAACCAAATTCAGCTCTAGGACCTCTACTCAGAACTTCTGGTACTACTGAATGGATTCGGGTCAGAAACTTTAACTCTGTTTCCATTTTTATAGATGCTGCTTGACCCAATGAGCACTTCCAACATTTTCTACTTTGTTGTAGGTTTTGTTCCCTCTCTGGTATTGGCACTAAAGTACTGACCAAGATCCTATGTTCACGATAGGAAACCCACCACAAATCTCTATCACTTCCCAAATGAGTCAGTGTTGCTTTAAGTGATTGAACAATGAACAACATTGGCCAAGTCATACTTACAAAAACTTCAAGAATCACAGGCACTGTACTATGGAGAGGAGGAGTTCCAGCATCTTTAGCCATAATGGTCAGGTAGACAAATCCTCCTGGTACCTGTTCAAAGTCAATGGGTCTTGTGACGATAACAACTAGAAGAGAAAATGACATTGAGGAAGGTTATTGCTACTCAATACTTCATAAAAGTTATCAGCTCTGGAATGCAATAGAGTAGATTTATTCTCTTTACATTTTAATATATCCTTTTCACTAACAGATAACAATTTAAACTTTTCTTGATGACTGTGAAGATTAATTGCCTGCTTCAATGCAAAACACATCTCTAGAGACAGGAACTTTGACTTCTGGACATTTTTAATTAAAATTTCAGAAAAGGACTGTCATAAGGTCGTATAAAGTACTTGCCCACTACAGGCACCAATATTAATTTCTTGATTGTAATTAACAACATCAAGTTAAAGGAACAATCAGTTGTGATCTGCAGCTAAGCCATAAACAGAAAATTTCGGGCAGTCAAGAGGACGAATTCTGTATGCTGGTAGATGCGAAACAGAAACTATAAAACCCAGGAAGTATGTCCCTGATATACTTAGGATAGATTGCTTCTCTCCTTTCCTGGATTTCACTGGCACTGCATTAGTTTGCTGTCAAAAGGATGAATGCAATTCCTGGGTGACTGCCAAAATTAAATCCTATGAGCTTGATGTTTGCAGTTGAAAGAATTACAAGGCTTAACGACTTCCTTAAAAAAACAGCCACCTCTGCCAAAAGTATTTACATTTATAAAAACAGGGGGATTTAGAGTAGGATTTGTGCCTGCTCTATCATGAAGATCATGGTTGATTCAACTTCACTTTTCTGCCCATTTCCCATATCCCTCAGTGCCCTTCATTCAAAATACCAACTTCGGATATACTCAAAAATCAAGCATCCATCAGCCACTGGGAGAAGCCATTTTTAAGAACACTATCTTCCAAATGAAGAAATTTCTTCTTATTTTAGACTTAAATATCTTACTCCTTAACCTACCAGAATAACAAACTCAAAATGCTGGAGAAAGTCAGCAGGCCAGGCAGCATCTATGGAGAAGAGTAAAGAGTCCTGATGAACCATCGACTCCTTATTCCTTTCCATAAATGCTGCCTGATCTGCTGAGTTCCTCATGCATACTGGGTGTGTTACTCTGGATTTTCAGCATCTGCAGTATCCCTTGTGTTAATCTATCAGAACGAGATTCTGGACTCAGTCCCTAGCAATCCCTCTCTGAATCTTACTTGAATCAAGGAAACCACCTCTCATTTGGTTAAACTCCAGTAAATTCAGACACATCCCACTCAATTTCACTTGTAATAAATGAATTAATCCAGTGATTCCACACAATCACTGATTTGTATGTATTGCCTCAACTGTCAAACCAAAATGCACACAGTACTTTAGGTGCAACACACCAAAAGCTAAAGGAACTCAGAGGCAGGACAGCATTTATGAAGGAAAACGGACAGTCAATATTTTGAGCTGAGACCCTGTTAATCATAGATACTGCCTGAGATAGATACTGGGTTCCTCCAGCTTTTTGTGTTGCTCCAGATTACAGCATTTGCATAGGCTTGTGTCTCCATAGAACTTCAGATGTAGTCTCATCAAAGTTCAGTATAATTTAAGCAAGATTCCCCTTGTAGACCAACACGAATGCAGTAAGACAAGGTAAATTTATTATCAAGGTACATATATGTCACAATATAAGACTCTGAGATACATTTTCTTGAAATACTCAATAAATCCAATAACCAGAATCAATGAACTGAGCATAAAACTAGTGTGCAAGAGAGAAACTGTGCAAGTAGAAAAAGAAAAAGATTATAATAATAATAATGATAATAATGCTGAGAAAAAAAAACTGACACAATCCAACACCTTGCAGGATCCGTACCAGTTTAACAGAATTTGATTACTTACACAGGAACAATCAAGTGACAAACATCATTCATCAAAATCTAGCTTTAAAATACAAACTCATAGATAAAATCACACCCTACTATAATACAAGCCTGATCCCATTTTAGAGTCAAAATACCACATATTATATTATGTCTAATCAGTTACTACAGATAAAAATCCATAATAACCTTCTGGATATAATAATACAGGATAAACAAGCAAGAATAACTTATTTAATAGATTAGCCATTCCAAACATGTATAACTTACATTAGACCATTAAGGGAAAAACACAGAAATAAGTTGAAATAAAAGAGGAAATTGAAAGTTCTTGGAATATAAACAAGGTGTACATTGTCACAATAATATCTACAATTATTAATATCTATGTAAATCTTCAGGAAGTCACAATACTAAACACCACTAGAATAGTCTGAAAGTTCTTAGCAATTGATAAATGAGCATGCTTGTGCCCATACCTCAGGTTTTACCAGTTTCAGCTGAGGAAAAATTAAAATAAAACAAATAAGCCATAATTATCAAGAACATGAGATGAAGCATCCTTGAAAGTGAATCCACAGGTTGTGGGAACGCTTCAGCGATGGGGCAAGTGAAGTTGAGTGAAGTTACCCTCTTTGGTTCAAAAGCCTTATGACTAAGAGACGACTGAGAGGTAATAACTGTTCCTGAACCTCTTGTTGTGAGTTCTGAAGCTCCTGTACCTTCTTCCTGGTGACAGCAGTGACAAGAGAGCATGACCAGGGTAGTCAAAGTCCATGATAATGGATGCTGCTTTCCTGTGGCAATGCTCCGTGTTGATGTGCTCAGTGGTGGGGAAGGTTTCACTCGTGATGGGCAGGACTGTATCCACTACCTATGTAGGATTTTCTGTTCAAGTACATTGGTGTTTCCATACCAGGCTGTGATGCAGCCGGTCAATATACTTTCCACCACCAATCTCTTGAAGTTTCTTGATGTCATGCCGAACCTTCGCTGACTCCTAAAGTAGAGGTGCTGCTATGCTTTCTTCATAATTGCACTTTTGCACTGGTCCGCAGACAGGCCTTCTGAAATTATAACACTGAGAAATTTAAGGTTGCTGACACTCTCCTCCTCTGATGACTGGTTCAAGGACCTCTGGTTTCCTCCCCCTGGTCAATAATCAGCTCCTTGGTCTTACTGACATTGACTATGAGGCTGTTGTGGCAATACTCTGATTTTCAATCTCCCTGCTATGTACTAATTTGTCACCTCCTTTGTGTTGGTGTGTGACAGTGGTGTCATCAAACTTGAAAACTGCACTGAAGATGTGTTTGGCCACACAAACATAAGTGTAAGGTGAGTAGAGAAAGGGGTTAAGCACTTATCCTTATGGTACATCTATGCTGATGGAGTTTGTGGAGGAGATGATGTTGCCAATCTAAGGTGACTGGGGTCTGCAAGTGAGGAAATCAAGGATTCAATTCAAAAGAAGGTATTAAAGCCAAGGCCTTCAAGCTTATTGATTAGTTTTGAATGCCAAGCAGCAGTCGATAAAGAGTATCCTGATATGTACATCCTTGCTGTCCAGATGTCCCATGGTTGATTGAAGAGTCAATGAGATAGCATCTGCTGTGGACCTGTTGTACAGGGTGGGTCCAAGTCATTGTTCAGGCAAGAGGACCGCCATGTAGAGTCACAGCATCACCGAGTCATACAGCACAGGAATGAGCCCTTTGGCCTCAATGATCCTAGCTAAATAAGATTCACATCTATTCAGGACGCTGAAGCAGGGACCCAATTGCAGACCAAGTACTGTGTGCACTGTGATATTTACTGAGTAGAAAATCCAGGGGGGCAATAAAGTCAGCATCAAAGTTCAGGGAGAGATCAAAACATCCAGAGAAATCCAAAAACCAGAATCGGGAAACATACAGAGTCGATATTCAGATGAACAGAGTACACATACGAATGTTGGAAAGGCTCAGGAAAATTCACTGGTACAATCTAGCAACAAACAGCTGAAAACACAGGACTAAGATACACTGAGCAATAAACAGAAAGGCAGATGATAGGTGGAGCACAATGGTAGCAAAACAGGTAATAATGAGAAACAGGTGAGAGGCGGAGTACTCAGTAATACAGGGGCCAGAGTACAGCAGGAGTGGAGACAGGAGCACGTGGGGCATGAAAACAATCAAGAGCACATGGCAATACAAAACCGCAGACTGACGGCTAGGGGGAAAACACACAAAAAGGCAAAGTTCAACTTTAAATTTTTCCTCTTCATGTATCTCTTTCAAGTACCTTTTGGTTAATCTACCTGCTTCCATCAAGTCCTCTGGAAGCACATTCACTATACTTACGATGAAAAAAGATAGAACACAGAAAACCTACAGCACAATATAGGCCATTTGGCCCACATTGCTGTGCTGAACATGCACTTATTTTAGAAATTACCTAGGGTTACCCATAGCCCTCTATTTTTCTAAGCTCCATGTACTGATCCAAGGGTCTCTTAAAGACCCTATTGTATCTGCCTCTACCACCATCACTGGCAGCCCATTCCACACACTCACCACTCTCTGCATAGAAAACTTACCCTGACATCTCCTCTGTACCTACTTCCAATCACCTTAAAACTGTGCCCTCTTGTGTTCGCCATCTCAGCCCTTGGAAAAAGCCTCTGACTATCCACATGATCAATGCCTCTCATCATCTTATTCATCTCTATCAGGTCACCTCTCTTCGTCTGTCACTCCAAAGAGAAAAGATCAAGTTCATTCAACCTATTCTCATAAGGCATGCTCCCCAAACCAGGCAACAGCCTTATAAATCTCCTCTACACTATTTTGATAGTTTCCACATTCTTGCTGTAGTGAGGCAACCAGAACTGAGCACAGAGGTCCAAGTGGGGTCTGATCAGGGTCCTATTCAGCTGTAACATTACCTCTTGGCTCTTGAACTCAATCCCACAGCTGATGAAAGCCACACAGTCAAACTGCGCACCAGTGTTGGATGTCCTATGGACTCGGATCCCAAGATCCCTCTGAACCTCCATACTGCAGAGAGTCTTACCATTAATACTATATTCCGCCATCACACTTGACCTACCAAAATGAACCACCTCACACTTATCTGGGTTGAATTCCACCTGCCACTTCTCAGCCCTGTTTTGCATCCTATTGATGTCCTGCTGTAACCTCTGACAACCATCCACACTATCCACAACATCCCCAAATTTGTTTCTTAACCTATCCCTCCACTTCCTCATCCAGGTCATTTATAAAAATCACAAAGAGAAGGGGTCCCAGGGGACTTCCATACAGAATATGACCTGTCTACAACCACTCTTTGCCTTCTGTGAGCAAGCCAATTCTGGATCCACAAAGCAATGTCCCTTTGGATCCCATGCCTCCTTACTTTCTCAATAAGCCTTGCATTGGGTACCATATACACTACATCTATTGCTCTACCTTCATCGATATATTCAGTCACATCCTCAAAAAATTCAATCAGGCTCGTAAGGCATGACCTGCTATTGACAAAGCCATGCTGACTCGTCCTAATCATATTATGCCTCTCCAAATGTTCATAAGTCCTACCTCTCAGGATCTTCTCCATCAACATACCAACCACCTAAGTATGACTCACTGGTCTATAATTTCCTGGGCTATCTCTACTCCCTTTCTTGAAAAAGGAGACATCTGCAACTCTTCAATCCTCCGGAATCAATGTCCTGTCTCCATTGATGATGCAAAGATCATTGCCAGAGGCTCAGCAATCTCCTCCCTTGCCTCCCAAAGTAGCCTGGGGTATCTCTCGTCCAGTCCCAGTGACTTATCCAACTTGATGCTTTCCAGAAGCTCCATTACATCCTTTTTCTTAATGTCTATATGCTCAAGCTGTTCAGTCCATTGTAAGTCATCCCTACAATCACCAAGGTCATTTTCCATAGTGAATATTGAAGCAAAGTATTCATTAAGTACCTCCACTACCTCCTCTGGTTCTATATACACTTGATTGGTCCTATTCTCTCACATCTTATCCGTTTGTTCTTCACATACTTGTAGAATTCCTTGGGGTTTTCCTTAATCCTACTCGCCAAGGCCTTCTCATGGCCCCTTCTATCTCTCCTAATTTCATTCTTAAATGCCTTCCTGCTAGCCTTATCATTTTCTAGATCTCTATCATTACCTAGTTTTTTGAACCTTTCATAAGGTTTTCTTTTCTTCTGGACTAGACATTCTACAGCCTTTGGACACCACGGTTCCTGGACCCTACCATCCTTTCCCTGTCTCATTGGAACGTACCTAAGCAGAATGCCACACAAATATCCCTTGAACATCTGCCACATTTCTGCCACTCATTTCCCTGAGAACATCTACTCCCAATTTATGCTTCCAAGTTCCTGCCTGATAGTTTCATATTTTTTCCTTACTCTAATTAAACATTTTCCTGACTTGTCTGCTCCAATACCTGTCCAATGCTATGGCAAAGGAGATAGAATTGTGATCACTATTTCCAAATGCTCACCTACTGAGAAACCTGGCACCTGACCAGGTTCATTTCTCAATACCAGATCAAGTATAGCCTCTCCTCTTGTAGGCTTATCTACATATTGTGACAGAAAACCTTCCTGAACACACCTAACAAACTCCATCCTATCTAAACCCCTTGCTCTAGGGAGATGCCAATCAATATTGGGGAAATTAAAATCTCCCATCACGACCACCCTGTTATTACTACACCATTCCAAAATCTGTCTGTTGATCCGCTTCTTGATGTCCCTGTTACTACTGGGTGGTCTATAAAAAATACCCAAGAGTTACTGACCCCTTCCTATCTCTAACTTCCACCCACAGAGACTCAGTAGACAATCCCTCCATGACTTGCTCCTTTTCTGCAGCTGAGACACTATCTTTGATCAGCAGGCTGCGCCCCCACCTCTTTTGCCTCCCTCCCTGTCCTTTCTGAAACATCTAAAGCCTGGCACTCTAAGTAACCATTCCTGCCCCTGAGCCATCCGAGTCTCTGTAATGCCACAACATCATAGATCCAAGTACTGATCCACACTATAAGTTCATCTGCTTTGTTCATGATACTCATTGCATTAAAATAGACACATCTCAAACCATCACTCTGAGCGAATTCCTTCTCTATCACTTGCCTATCTTCCCTCTCATACTGCCTTCAAGCAGTGTATTCTCTGTGTGTTCTCTATTTGTGAGCCAATAGCCCCTTCCTCCATCTCTTCAGTTTGGTTCCCACTCCCCAGCAATTCTAGTTTAAACTCTCCCTAATAGTCTTAGCAAAGCTTCCTGCCAGGATATTTGATCCCCTGGGATTCAAGTGCAACCCGTCCTTTCTGTACAACTCACGCCTGCTGCAGAAAAGGTCCCAATGATCAAGAAATCTGAATCCCTCCCCCTGCTCCAATCCCTCAGCCATGCATTTATCCTCCACCTAACTCTACTCCTATACTCACTGTCGCATGGCACAAGCAGTTATCCCGAGATTACTACCCTCGTGGTCCTGCTTTTCAGCTTCTTTCCTAACTTCCTGCAGTCTGTTTTCATGACCTCCTCCCTTTTCCTACCTATGTCGTTGGTATCAATATGTACTGGAACCTCTGGATGTTCTCCTTCCCACTTCATGATATTGTGGACGCGATCAGAAACATTCCGGACCCTGGCACCTGGGAGGCAAACTACCATCTGCAATTTATTCCTGTGTCCACAGAATCGCCTATCTGACGCCTTAACCATAGAGTCCCCTATCACTGCTGCCATCCTCTTCCTTTCCCTACCCTTCTGAGCCACAGGGTCAGACTCTGTTCCAGAGGTGTGGCCACTGTTGCCTCCCCCAGGTAGGTCATCCCCTGCAATAGTATGAGTGATGACTGATAAGTTTGTGGCCTAAGGTAAAAGGAGTCAATTTTAGAAAACCTAGCACATTTATTTTTCCTACATTTACACACTTAGTCCAGCAGTCGTGGAGCATATGGATCCCTTCTTTGTAGAAGTGGTCCACGGCACAGGTGAATGATAAGTTTGTGGCCTAAGGTAGAAGGAGGTGAGTTATTAACTTCAAACTTTCTGCATTATCACTCAAAGAGTTGAACTGCACGTGCATGTAACGAGAGCTGTAACTTATCCACGTGGAGGTCCAAGATGCTCTCAATACATGCACATGTAGTTCAACTCTGAGTGATAATGCAGAAAGTTTGAAGTTAATAACTTGTGGCGGCTCATTTCCTAGCGTATGCGAACCGACTCACAATTAGATAGCCTACGGGGGTTTGCGAGCACAGAGCTTTGGAGCCTCTTCGCCATGGGGGGCCGGTTGACAGAGGCTTAAGAGTGAGGCTGAAGTTTTCGAATAAAGTTTTTCCTTCGACTGCAGTTACCGACTCCGTGTCGTAATTTTAGCGCTGCTTGTAGCACACCGCTACAATTGTCTCGGCGTGTACCAGTCTCTTCCTGGGCAGGTCGACCAGTAGGCTGTGAGCCCGCAAAAAATCCGCACCCAGAAGCGGTTGGGCTACGGCGGCCAGTGTGAAGTCCCACGTGAACTGGCTGGGGCCGAACAGTAGCTGCACCTGACGGGTGCCATAGGTCCTTACTGTGCTGCCATTCACGGCCCTCAGGGGGGGACCCGGTGCCCTGCTGCGAGTGTCGTAACTTGTCGGAGGTAAAACGCTGATCTCAGCCCCAGTATCGACCAAAAACCGGCGTCCCGACCTTCTATCCCACACATACAGGAGGCTATCCCGATGGCCAGCCGCCGTAGCCATCAGCGGCGGCTGGCCCTGGCGTTTCCCGGGAACTTGCAGGGCGGGCGGCAACGGCGGGCTTCTGCGCCCCACCGCTGGTTAGTGGGCTCTGCGGCCGGGCCTGGACTGGTTTGCTGCCGGGAGCGTGGCTGGGAGATCTGTGCGATGGACGCCCCGCTCACCTTTTTGGCGTTCCACAGCAAGTCCGCCCGGGCTGCCACCTTCCGGGGGTCACTGAAATCCGCGTCGGACAGCAGCAGGCGTATGTCCTCGGGCAGCTGCTCCAGGAATGCCTGCTCAAACATGAGGCCTGTGTGTCCCTCGGCCAGAGACAACATCTCGTTCATTAAAGCCGATGGAGGTCTGTCTCCCAAGCCATCCAGGTGCAGTAAACGGGCAGCCCGCTCGCGCCGTGAGAGTCCGAAAGTCCTGAGGAGCAGGGCTTTGAATTCCGTGTACTTGCCGTCTGCCGGGGGCGACTGTACGAACTCCGCGACCTGGGCAGCTGTGTCCTGGTCGAGGGAGCCCACCACGTAGTAGTAGCGGGTGTCTTCTGAGGTGATCCGGCGAACGTGGAATTGGGCTTCGGCTTGCTGGAACCATAGGTCCGGGCGCTGTGTCCAGAAACCCGGCAGTTTCAACGAAACCGCATGAACAGAGGCGGCGTCGGTCATTTCTGGTCCAAAAATCGTTTGGACCGTCGGGGTCACCAATTGTAGCGGTGTGCTACAAGCAGCGCTAAAATTACGACACGGAGTCGGTAACTGCAGTCGAAGGAAAAACTTTATTCGAAAACTTCAGCCTCACTTTTAAGCCTCTGTCAACCGGCCCCCCATGGCGAAGAGGCTCCAAAGCTCTGTGCTCGCAAACCCCCGTAGGCTATCTAATTGTGAGTCGGTTCGCATACGCTAGGAAATGAGCCGCCACAAACTCACCTCCTTCTACCTTAGGCCACAAACTTATCAATCACCCGTGCTGTGGACCACTTCGACAAAGAAGGGATCCATATGCTCCACGACTGCTGGACTAAGTGTGTACATGTAGGAGGGGACTATGTTGAAAAATAAATGTGCGAGGCTTCCTAAAATTAACTCCTTCTACCTTAGGCCACAAACTTATCAACCACCCCTTGTACTCAAACAAGAGCACTTATTGTTAAGGGGGACAGCCACAGGGGTGCTTTCTAACTGCTCTTGCCTTCCCTCTACTATTACCCACTTATCTTATATGACTCCTGAAGCCCCAGTGTGACTAGTTGCCTATAGCTTCTATCTATCACCTCCTCACTTTCCCTGACCAGATGAGGATCATCGAGCTGCATCTCCATCCAGTTCCCTAACCCGGTCCTTAAGGAGCTGCAGCTCAATGCACCTCGCACAGATGTGGGTGTCTGGGAGGCTGTGAGTCTCCCCGACATCCCACATTCGACTCTCAGTACAGGACACTGGCCTCACAGACATACTTCCTACTGCTATTCTTCACAAGTAACTTACCTCGCCTTGACCCATTGTCGCCGAAGCCCCACCGATTCAAAGCCCTCCTCCTCTGACTCCTTTTACCCCAGCGCCCGCTCTATAAAGCTATCTTCTTTTTAAATTCCTCCCGCCTGTCTAACTCGCTGACGTCCACACACCTTCGCTGTCATGCCTCATCAAACCGCTGAAGAAAAAATTATCTCCTTTTAAATTCTTCCCTCTGGTCTAACTTGCTGACATCCACACGCCTGCACAGTTGTACCTCAATCAGATGTTCATCTGGTTTTATTAAATCTCTCCCCTCATAACCCTAAACCTATGCACTCTCATTCTTGATTCATGAACCCTGTGAAAAAAAGACTGTGAATATTCACTCTGTCTATGCCCCTCATGATTTTACACACCTCTAGAAGATTACTCCTCTCTCAGCTTTCTGTTTACGGAATCAGTATGTTAACTGAAAAATACTTCTCATGTCCAAGTGTCTCCGTAATTGTTTCTCTTCCATTTAGAACACACTAGCTGGAGTCAGTTGGTTAAGAGAATAAAGGTCACCCCTCCAATCTGAGTACAAATCTAGACTGACACTCAGTGAAGTACTGAGGAATTACTAGAGGCACAAGAGATCACCAGAAGCTGTAATCTGGAGCAATAATCTGCTAGAGGAACTCCAGTGGGTCAAGCAGCTTCTGTGGTGAACAAAGGATTCTCAGTGAAGGGTTTATCTACCTGAAAGGAAATATCAGAGAAGAAAGGTAGCTGAGTGGAGATCCCCTCTCCCTCTTCCCGATGCAGGGTTTTGAACCAAAACCTGAACAATTCCATTCCCCTAACAGATGCTGCTCAACCTGTTGAGTTCCTCCAGCAGATTGTTCAATACTGAGGACTAACTGCTCTTTCATTCCCACCTTCCACTGAAACATTAAGCTAAGACCACCGCCTTCAGTGGATGGAAATGACATATTTGATTATTTAAGAAAAGTATGAACATAGTCCAGGTGACTTGGTCAATGTTTTTCCCTATAATCAACTCTAAACATAGATGATTAATTAGAATCATGTTGGCTTTTGCAATTCTTACTTTAAATGCAATTTGGAAGTCTTTCCATCTACACTCCAGCAAACAGAACAATGATTAACATCATACCTCCTTAAAAGATACTAACAGCAATTCTGTCACCTGATCTATTTTCTGTCTTTTCTATCCACATCCTTTCTGCCATTCTGCCCCTCACTTATCCAGTTCCAAAGAAGCTCTCTGACCTGAAATACTAACTCTGTTTCTCTCTCCACAGATGCTGTGTGATTTACTGAGTCTCCCAAGCAGTTTCTGCTTTTAGACTGTAAGACATAGAAGAAATAGGTCATATGGCCTATTGAGGCTTCCCCACCATTCAATCATGGCTGACTTATTTTCTCTTTCAACCTTATTCTCCTGCTTTCTCTCCATGACCTTTGATACCTGTATTAATTTAGTACCCATCAAACCTCTCTTTAAATATACCCAATGATGTGCCCTCCAGAGCCATCTTTGGCAAGAATTCCACAGGTTCACAAACCTCTGGCTAACAAAATTCCTCCTTACCTCTGTTCTAAAGGGATGCCCTTCTATTCTGAGGCTATGCCCTTGAGTCAGAGGCACCCCTACTTTTGGAAAGTAGGCACATCAACTTTATTTCTGCCTTTTATGTTGAAAGTGTTCTATTAGCCTGAAAGTAAAATATATGATCTTCTGGAGATCATAAATGGTGCCATATCAAGGCAAATCCATCATTACACTTGGCCTTTACAGGTAGTTTCAGAGTTGATTCGTAGAGATCAGGGGCCAGGTCATTCATTTTCCTCTCCTTTTGCTCACTGACTGTTTTCTATATCCTGAGATCAGAAGAGATGAGAAGTGCAGGTCTTCTTTATATATTAAAAAAAAATGACTGCAGAGAATTTTGTGAGAAGCTACTTATTTGCGAGCTTGGGATTCTTACCTTCAGAGCTGTTGCAGAGGTGAAGGATTAAACTAAATCCTGTTTGCTGAGCTTCACTTGAAATAATTTGAAGAATGATGAGGATTTAAACAGGCAGAACATACTCACTGCAAGCCATGCTTTTGTGATTATACTATTAGCATGCAGTTTGTGGTCTTTAACAGCACAACAGGGAGCTATTTTTAATCACTGTATGTAATTGCACTGCAAGGAAAGCTTAAGAATAATGACCCTTCTGTTTCATTGTTTCTGTATTTATGATAACACTTGTGCAACGTGTTCAAAGAAAGTACTTTCCTTTGTTTGGGTCTTTTTTTTAACATGACAGGCACAGCTGGAGGCACGCAGCTGGTTCCTTCTTTACCACCTGTGGTAAACGGGGGCCGAGAAAACATGGTTCTACCAGATTAACTTTGGAGACATTGGTGCTGGTTTGACAGGAAACAGTGTTCAGCCTCAGTCAGTAGGTTAAAGGCTAAAGATCTTCTCCGCTGATGTGAGAAGGCCGAGTTTGGCTGCAGTGCACTGTCAAAAGAGCTATCTTTTGGCTGGGTCATTAAACCTGACTTTGCACATGCCTCAGCTTTTCAATTATCCACTGCTACCTCGAAAGATAACTATGCAGATGCATTCCCACGTGGTCTCCTAATCTTAGTGAATTTAAAAGCATCTAAAAATCTGCAACTCATACCACTATAACATATGGTGACCCACTCACCCAGGGACCTGCAGACAATCACACAAGAAGGGGCAGAGGTAGTCCACCCAGACCCTCAAGCTTGTTCAATATGATTATAACTGATCAATACTGTGCTGAACTCCTCTCCTATGCCAGCACTCATTCTCCAGATTGTCCAAAAACTTATTTATCTCCACCTTAAATACTTCCACCAACTTCATCTCTACAGTCCTCCAGAGACTCACTGCACTATGCAAAAAAACGATTCTATGTATCTCTGTTTTAAATGGAGGGTGTCATAAGGTGGGCGTTGAGAGCAGACCCAAATGCAAGACACAGACACTGAAGTACTAGAGAAAGGACTAGGTGTGTCAAGAAAGCAAGGGAAGTGGTGAAGAAACGTCGCTGGACAAGACACAGGCCCTGGATGAGACTAGGATACAGGGCCTGGGCTAGGACTAGACCAGGAAAGCAGAACCTAGGTGAGGAACTAGGAACTTGGAACTAAGGACTTGGAACCTGGACAAGGACTCCAAGCCAGAGACCGGACAGGGACCCAGAACCTGGGTCTTGCCTGGGGCTCGGACTCCAGATCTAGGCAGGGACAAGATGTGGCAAGGCAATAGCTCTGGATGTGGGGACAGGATGCAGGACTCCTGGGCTAGATGGGGACATGAGGCTCAGACTCAGACTTGGGAGACTGAAACACAGAGCCTTGGTCTTGGGAGACAGGAACGCAGAACACAGAGCCTTGGTCTTGGGAGAAAGGAACGCAGAACACAGAGCCTTGGTCTTGGGAGATAGGAACGCGGAACACAGAGCCTTGGTCTTGGGAGACAGGAACGCAGAACACAGAGCCTTGGTCTTGGGAGACAGGAACGCGGAACACAGAGCCTTGGTCTTGGGAGACAGGAACGCGGAACAGAGAGTCTTGTCTTGGGAGACAGGAACGCAGAATACAGAGCCTTGGTCTTGGGAGACAGGAACGCAGAACAGAGAGCCTTGTCTTGGGCGACAGGTATGTGGAACACAGAGCCTTGGTCTTGGGAGACAGGAACGCGGAACACAGAGCCTTGTCTTGGGTGACAGGTATGTGGAACACAGAGCCTTGGTCGGGAGACAGGAACGCGGAACACAGAGCCTTGGTCTTGGGAGACAGGAACGTGGAACACAGAGCCTTGGTCTTGGGAGACAGGAACGCGGAACACAGAGCCTTGTCTTGGGAGACAAGAACGCGGAACACAGAGCCTTGGTCGGGAGACAGGAACGCGGAACACAGAGCCTTGGTCTTGGGAGACAGGAACGCGGAACACAGAGTCGGGACCCCACCTTGGGAACAAGACGTAGGGCTGGGAGTCATACACCGAAAGCTGAACACGATGAGACAGTTCCCAACACAAGTTAGCAGCAAACGGCCGGATCTACCTAGTGAAGGAGAGGACACGAAGAGACAGTTCCAAACAGCGAAAGACGGTTCCTCATCTAGACACAGCAAGGCTGCGGTCTAGCTCTGGTGGTGCAACTTGATGGCGAGAATAGGCAAGGGCACAGGCGAGGCTCCCGGCGAAAAGTAGCAGGCAAGGCTTCAGCCAAGGGCTACAGAAAGAAGGGGAAGGGAAGGGAACAGTCCAGACTCAGGGTAACAGCAGACAGCCTTGCTTACCCAACAGAGGCAAGGACAGGAATGGACAGATCCCACTGCAGGATAATGGCAAAGACAGCCTGACTCACCCCACTGAGACGAGGCCGGGATACTGACAAGATGAACCAGTACCTACACTCGAACCCAGGGTTACCTATATTCCCAGCCCCAAGATGAGCATCAGGTGCCTATGATTAAGCCCAACTGAAACAAGGGACAGCCAGAAGACCTGGAGTCCAGAGTCCACAGACTGGACCATGAACCGGAACATGCATTTCATGGACCGGACCATGACAGGAGGGTAGTAATGTCTCAATTATGAAAATTCTCATTCTCTCTTTTAAGTCTGTCTAGAGCGGGGGTCGGCAACCCACGGCTCCGGAGCCACATGTGGCTCTTTTACATCTGTGCTGCGGCTCCCTGTTGCTTTGGGAAATAATTGGTTGTGGCGACCCTTTTCCTGGCACATCCGAACCGACTCACAATTAGATAGCCTACGGGGGTTTGCGAGCACAGAGCTTTGGAGCCTCTGCGCCATGGGGGGGGCAGGTTGAGGGAGGCTTAAAAGTGAGGCTGAAGATTTCGAATAAAGTTTTTTCCTTCGACTGCAGTTACCGACTCCGTGTCGTAATTTTAGCGCTGCGTGTAGCACACCGCTACATGGTCAGTAATTAATTAAAATGTATTTTATGTTAGTTTGTTAGTTTTTGAAATGTAAATCTAAATTTGAAGATTATGGTGATCTTGTACAATCTAAATAAGACGTTGTGGCGACCCATTTCCTGGCACATTGGAACCGGCTCACAATTAGCCAGCGTTCAGGCTAAGGGAGATAGCCTACGGGGGTTTGTGAGTACGTGTCTTTTGCAACATCCGCGCCCATGGGGGGCGGGTTGAGGGAGGCTTAAAAGCAAGGCTGTTTAGTTCGAATAAAGCTATCTTTGACTGCAGTTTACTGACTGCGTGTAGCACACCGCTACAACGTGTTTTTATCGCTGGCTGTCCAGAGGGGAGGTGCTGAAACGCTTTGTCGCGTGTCTGGAAGAAGTGAAAACTTTCCTGGGCAGCAAAGGGCTCACCTTTCCTGAGCTGGAACAGCCAGAGTGGCTGGAAAAGCTACACTTCATGGTAGACATGACAGCGCATCTGAACACGCTGAACACAGCTCTTCAACGAGGTAAGGACGTACAGCCCTGCACATGTTGGAGGATGTTTTGGCATTCGAGCGCAAGTTGACGTTGCTTGCCAGAGATTTACAGAAAGGCACATTGTCTCACTTCCCCAATTTGAGAGAGTTCAAACAAGGTCACGACATGATAAATTCGGAGTATTTACATTCTGCAATCATCGCAATGCAAACATCGTTTGGGAAACGCTTCTGTGAGTTCAGAGAGGAAAAAAACACATTATCCTTCCCGGTCAGTCCCCTAAGCATCGATCCATCCCTACTGAATACGACTGCATTGTCAGGTGTGAGTCAACCTGAACAAGTATGATAAATATTTTAATTGCCTATTATTTTACGTATATTCATATGTTTTCATTGTTCAGTGAAATAGTCCTTTTATTTTTCAGGTTGACAGCTGGCTGACGTTATTTTTGGTTTGCTGCTGGCGGCAAGTTTAAGTTTGGCGTTTTTCATAAATACAAGAAGGACTCAAATAGACGTTGAGTATTTTACTTAAAAGTAACCTTCAACCCAACGTCTTTTTTCAGAGTTCAAAATGTTTTTGTTGCATGCAGAAATGTAATTTTGTTTTCTCTGCAGGAGTTCATCAATTTCATAAATGCAACACATTATAGTTTGTTTATACATAGCATAAAGGCAAAACAAAACGTTGTATGCAGTGTTATTTCATTTTAAATGTCAAACGGGTTTTGCGGCTCCCAGTGTTTTCTTTTCTGTGGGAAACGGGTCCAAGTGGCTCTTTCAGTGGTAAAGGTTGCTGACCCCTGGTCTAGAGCGTTGACCCTCTCAACCACTGCAGTCTCCCCAAACTCTACAAACTTCAGAAATCTTTGGCCTTTCAATTCTACATATTTCACAAACCCCATTAATTGCTCATCCAATTGGTAGTTCTGTTTTCAGCACCCAACAGCCAGAATTTTTGAAATCTGTCCTAAACTTTCCATGTTTAAGATAATCCTTAAACCCTAACTTTGATAATCCGCAAATATTAGAAATCGAGAGCAAAACACATAAAATGCTGAAGAAACTTAATATTTACCTTACAGTTGACCAAGTTTTTAAATAATCAAAGATGTCCTTATATGCCTCTGAGTTAAATTTTCTTCATTACTGCTCCAAAAAAGCATCCCAGGGCATCTTATCTGAACTCTGAAGGCCGTAGAGATCAAGTCGCTCAATATAATTAAGGAGGCTTTGCATATACTGTATTTCTAAATGCAAAAGCCAACCGAAGGCTTGGGGAATGAGGTGGAACATATACTGAATGAGAAGATCAGCTATGATCGCATTTACATGTCCTTAGCACCCTGAAAAGTGACAATACAAATGGAAAGATGTATAACATACTCTTCATAGCTTCATCAGCTGGGGCACTGAGTATTGAAGTTGGGAAGTTATAACACTACCCTCGTTATTCTTTCTTTTTGCAATATTTATTCAGTTTCACAACTCAAGAGTCATCTTACACGAGGCTTTGCACTGTCCTGCTACCACAAAGCAACTTTCATTTCATTTAATCCAGTGACAATAAATCTGATACTAATTCATAAGTCATGCAGTTTTGGCTGCTGCATTACAGGAAGAGTATGGATGCTTTGGTGATGCATATCAGAATATTGCCTGGGTTACAGAATATTAGTGATATGGAGAGGTCGGACAAATTTGGATTGTTTTCTTTGAAGTCTAAGGGATGACCTGATAAAAGCATATACCCTGTGAGAGCCAGGCTGAAAGAAGTGAAATACCATGGGTCAGAACTTTATGGTGAAAGGAGAAAGATTAAATATTTACAAGGCAAGTTTTCTTTTCAAACACAAGGCATACTGCAGATGCTGTGGTCAAATCAACACATACAAACAAGCTGGTTGGGCAGCATCCATTGAAATGAGCGAGTGCATGCTTGTATGTGTTAAGTTTTCTTTACTACAGAGAGAAAGGTTTGTATGTGTTAAGTTTGTATGTTAAGTTTGTTTGTGTTAAGGTTTGTTTGTATGTGTTAAGTTTTCTTTACTACAGAGAGAAAGGTAGGTGTCTGTAATCGGCCACCAGGGAAGTGGTGGAAGAAAATAAAATAGCAATATTTAACAGGCATTTAGATAGACACATGAACAGGCAGGAAAAGAATGGATATGGACAAAATATTTGCAGATATGTGGTTTAAATTGGCATCATGGCTGGCACAGATATTATGGTTTGAAGGGCCTGTTCTTCTGCTGTAATATTCTGTGTTCTATATACAGCAGAGCAGCTTTGAAGGGCTGTGGCCTACTTC